>NC_080180.1:39757449-40093290 GCF_950295315.1 Erinaceus europaeus | reverse complement strand
GTTACTGATTATTTATTTATTTATTTTCCTTTTTGTTGCCCTTGTTGTTTAACATTGTTGTGGTTATTAATGTCGTTGTTGTTGGATAGTACAGAGAGAAATGGAGAGAGGAGGGGGAAGACAGAGAGGAGGAGAGAAAGACAGACACCTGCAGACCTGCTTCACCGCTTGTGAAGCGACTCCCCTGCAGGTGGGGAGCCAGGGGCTCGAACTGGGATCCTTACGCAGGTCCTGGCGATTTGCGCCACGTGAGCTTAACCCGCTGCGCCACCGCCCGACTCCCTTGTTACTGATTTTTTAGGGAACCCAAAACTACTTTTTATTAATTGATGGAGACCTAATAAATAGACAACTTAGCCAATAAAGCTCCTTTTTGTCAAATTTTGACATTAGTGTCATGGGAATTTCCTAAAAACACTTAACACGGGAGTTGGGTGGTAGTACAGCGGGTTAAGTGCATGTGGCGCGAAGGGCAGGGACCAGCATAAGGATCCTGGTTTGAGCCCGGGCTACCCACCTGTAGGGGAGTCGCTTCACAGGTGCTGAAGCAGGTCTGCAGGTGTCTATCTTTCTGTCATCCCCTCCTCTCTCCATTTCTGTCTGTCCTATCTAACAGTGACAACATCAATAACAACAACAATAATAACTGCAACAACAATAAAAATAACACGGCAACAAAAGGGAAAATAAATAAAATTTTAAAAAAAATAAAAAAAAAAAACACTGAACAATATTGTTGTTTTTTTTCCCCTCCGTACTGGAAGGGTTTAAATAGTACTACAATGAGCAGTAATATTTAAGTTTTGGTGACTTTGGTTGTAGTGTTCCACTGAGGTATAAAAATAAATCAGTGGATAACTATTGGTGAATCAGAAATTTGTATGAAGAGCCTCAAAGGGGAGACGGGGTGTTAATGATTTTCTTGTCTTAATTTTGCTCATTTTATTCATTTGCTTCCTTATAAGAAATGAGGTTCACAAACTTAAATCAGCACAACTTCGATCAGGATGACTACAATTTTGAATCACTTGACTACAAATTAATAATTGCAGGGATCCTTAATAGTCTCTGAAAACATGCTGCTCTCTTGCTGAGCCTTAATACAGTTTCAATGCCCAATATAGAATTAATAAGCATGGCGAAGTGAAGTTGCCACAGTGTTGACAATGGAGAGCTTGGAAAGACATCTGTATTTACAAAGTACTTTCATTTACATCACCCTATTCTCTCTCTTTTTATTATTTTTGCCACCAGGGTTATTGCTGGAGCTCGGTGTCTGCAGTACGAATCCACTGCTCCTGGAGGCCATTTTTTTTTCTAGTTTTTTTTTGTTGTTGTTGCCCTTGTTGTTATTGTTGTCATTGCTGCCATTGTTGTTGGATAAGACAGATAGAAATAGAGAGAGGAAGGGAAGACAGTGAAGGGGAGAGAAAGATAGACATCTGCAGACCTGCTTCACAGCTTGCAAAGTGAACCCCTCCGTCTCCCCCACAGGTGAGGAGCCAGGGACTGGAACAGGATTCTTAAAGCCAGTCCCTGGCTTCACACCATGTGCACTTAACCTGCTGAACTACTGCCCAGCCCCCTCTTATTTATTTATTTTCTATTCTTTAAGTAGGAGTTTATTGCATGAATTAGAAGAACAGGAAATAACTGATTTGAGAAGTAACACCATAAGATATCAACACATAAAAACAATCATGGAGTTGCTGGGGAGATAGCATAATATGCAAATGGATTTGCCCCAGATCAAATTGATAGGGTTTACAATTAACAATATTTATGAATTTTTCCCATATTTGGGAGCTACTCTCTTCCCTCATCCAACTTTCTAGTCCTTTTTTATTTTTATTTTTTTATTATTTATTTATTAATTTTTTTAAAGAAAGGATTAATTAACAAAACCATAGGAGGGGTACAACTCCACACAATTCCCACCACCCAATCTCCATATCCCACCCCCTCCCCTGATAGCTTTCCCATTCTCTATCCCTCTGGGAGCATGGACCCAGGGTCATTGAGGGTTGCAGAAGGTACCTTCTACCTTCTAGTCCTTTTTTCCATGACACCATCTCCCCAGACAATACCTTGAGTCCACCTGCATGTTAGCTGTCAGGCTCAGGCAAAAACTCGTAATGTCATGGACCCTTGGAATATACCTAAAATAGACCTACTAGCTTTTTTCAAAACAGAGACCCCCCCAAATCTTCATTTGGAATATTCTTGCCTTTAGGTTCATGATTAGTCAACAATTTGTTTGGCTTTATATGTTAACTCTTTTTCAGCCACCAGGTTCCAGATGCTACCACGATGCCAACCTGACTTCCCTGGGCAGATGACCCCACCAATGTGTCCTGGAGTGCTGCTTCCCCAAAGCTCTGCCCCACTAGGGAAAGAGAGAGACAGGCTCTGAGTATGCCCATGTTCAGCGGAGAAGCAATTACAGAAGCTAGACCTTCCACCTTCTGCACCCCATAATGACCCTGGGTCCATACTCCCAGAGGGATAAAGAATAGGAAATCTTTCAAGGCAGGGGATGGGATACCAAGTTCTGGTGGTGGGAATTGTGTGGAATTATACCTCTCCTACCTGACGGTCTTGTCAATATTTCTATTTTATAAATAAAAATAATAAAAAAGTAAATTGCTTTCATACCTAAGCTATAAGATCCCAGGCTCAATTCCCATAAATCAGAGCTGAGCAGTGCTCTGTCTGATAAAACAAACAGTTGGACTCTCAACATTGGAGTCCCAGCTTGCTTCTCTCTCATTAATTAATATATAAACCTTAAAAAAATTAAAACAATACCGTACATCTCTATGACATCACCATATATTTGATTGTCTTCTCTATCTTTGACCCCTTTACGTGTGACCTCTGCAATGGCAGGAAGCACCGTTGTTGGTGACAGCTCTTCCTATGCCTGTAACAGTGTCTGGCACTTACTTGGCACACTGTCAACTAAGTAAGTGAATGATCCTTGATTATGACTGATAGCTTGACTTGGTGATTTATACCTCACCAAGCCTTCAAAATAGTGCATTTCAAAAGAAAAAAAAAACTAGTACATTAAACTGGTCAATAAAATAGTCCTGTGGTTAAGTTTGGCAAATAAAGTAACATCATCCTATTCTTAATTCAGTCTCCAAAGTTGGTAATGCAGGTATTATCACTTTTTCAATAGTTAGAAAAAAAACTCCTCTCAGGTCACAGGACTCCTAGAAAGCCACTGGGTACCTATGTTGGGTCTTCACCTCAGATCTTCTACATACTTGCTCTAGTTTTTTTCCCACTGCATTATGCTATAGCCTACTAGGCAAACATCTGTGGAGATATAAGGGTATTTCTACTCAAGATTTGTAGGCTGGATCTAATTTTCAGAGATGCACTGCTTTGTCTGAATAGTTTCTTTATAATTTTCCTACAAGTTGCTATTATTTAAAAGTAGATGAGAGGAAGACCAATCAAGAATTTTGACTTCATTTGAAAAATAGCTCTAATTTGAGTATACTCAATTAGAACTGAATAGCTACTGCTTTCTTTAGAATAGACACATCTATTCCAGAATGCCATGGTCCCCACCATCGCTTATAATTCCTTAGGGATAATTTATCCAAAGGAAACAAAACAAATAAACAAACTAAACTACCCGCAGAGATCTATTCACACCTGTGTTCACAGCAGCACTATTTGTAATATTCCAAACTTGGCAGCAACCCAGTTGCCTACCAACACATAAGTGACTAAGAAAGTTATGGTATATCTACACAATGAAGTACTACTAAGCTATTAAAATTGCTGA
This sequence comes from Erinaceus europaeus, assembly GCF_950295315.1. Taxonomy (NCBI): domain Eukaryota; kingdom Metazoa; phylum Chordata; class Mammalia; order Eulipotyphla; family Erinaceidae; genus Erinaceus; species Erinaceus europaeus. The sequence continues at coordinate 40,089,488 of NC_080180.1, read as the reverse complement.
AGGTATTTCTTTTTTGTCACCTTGGATGAAACTTGAAAGCAACATATTAAGTGAGATAAGCCAGAAGGAGAAAGACAAATACCAAATGACCACCCATAGGTGCAACTTAAGAAATAAGAAAGGAGGGAGTTGGGTGGTAGCATAGTGGGTTAAGCACACGTGGCGCAAAGCGCAAGGACCGGCGTAAGGATCCCGGTTCGAGCCCCCGGCTTCCCACCTGAAGGGGAGTCGCTTCACAGGTGGTGAAGCAGTTCTGCAGGTGTCTATCTTTCTCTCCCCCTCTCTGTCTTCCCCTCCTCTCTACATTTCTCTCTGTCCCATACAACAACAACATCAATAACAACAGCAATAATAAGTACAACAATGAAAAAGAACAAGGGCAACAAAAGGGAAAATAAATAAATTAACAAAAAAAGAAATAAGAAAGGAAAACACAAGGTGACACTTGCTGGGTATAGTGTTTTGTACCAAAGCAAAGGAGGAAAGAGGGGAACAGGAAGGGTAGCGGCAGGGAGGGCACTGAAGTCTAGGTACATATTGGTGAAAAAAAGACACTGGCTGGATTGGGAGTGTTCCATAAACACATATCACCAGAAGATAACAACCCCCCATGTCAACAACTGTACTTTAAATCATTGAGCCTCCAATGATACGTGAGGGCAAGATTCAGAAGAAAACTAATTAACTCCCCAGTGCTGCATTATTTACCATTCAGCCCAATGAAGCCAGGCTGTTTCAATCATTATATTTTTTTACCTTGGGATGCATTGGATCGACCTTCTCGTGGTGCATCCCGTGAGTACCCATTCATTGGGGAAACTGATGATCCTTCCTAGCCGACTGAATACACATGGATCCCAGTCACTTTCAAAGCCAGCAACATGCAGCTCCTGACAGCTTTCAACCTGACGCTGTTGACTGGCTATGGGAGAAGGGCAAACGCTTGAAGAAACCTTGTCCCTTATATACAGTAAGTTACCTGTGGGATTGAACATCTCTCCAAAGATGTTTGTAGTAATTTTTCTTGGTCAACTTAGATAAAGCTCTCTTTGGGCATAGTCTTAGCTCTAGTTTCCAGCACTCATTTAACAACTTTTTAGTCTTAATTTTCTTTGTTAAATTGTTCTCCTAGTGGAGCAGTGGCAGTTCTGAAGTTGAGAATTTTTTTTTAATTTAAAAATTCCCATAAGTTTTTTTCTTGAGATATAATTTAATAGCTGGAATTATATTAACATTATCTGGAGTTATTAGAGTGAGCACTCCTACTGTTTTCCAATTCTGTTTCAACATATTACAACTAATTCATCTTAAAATTGCCTGCCTATATCCGTATTCCAAGAATATAAATTCTCTAAGACAGAGGATTTTGTCTTCCTCATCAAATCAATCCTAGTGCCAATAAGAGTGATAAGGACATAGATCTCAATAAACACCTGTTGAGTGAATGAATGAATATAGTGAAGTAATAGATCATAACTGGCCATTACTGGCCCCTCTCAGTGTGGTTTCTCATACACAAGTGACTTTGGGTGTCTCATACGTGAATAGAGTCCAATAAGAAATTATAAATTTTCTTTAGGGGCTCAGCCATTCATTCCCAAGATGCAAAAATGCTCTAACTCCAAAGTTGCTTAGCTTCGCTTATTGCTAAATGCCATCTGTGAAAATGTCAACTTTTGTATTAAACTCAATCTACATTTACAGAAACACCTCCAAGAAAGCAGACAGCCGAATGTTCTTAGATTCAGTTAGATTCACATGTATAGAGTCTAAATATAGACTGGTTTTTCCTTACTGAGTGAGGAGACAATGGCTTTCAAACCAATCCAACTCTTTAAATAGTTTCAGAAGTTTTCCATGTTTGTTCATGGGCTGCAAAACAGTATTGTTCTCAAGGACGATTTGAATTTTCTTTGCTTAAGTTTTTTTTTTTAATCATTTTGCTTATTTACATTTTATTGAATAATATTTCACTACAGCCTTATGCAACTTTCAGATCCAAATAAAAATTAACATTTTTGGGAGTTGGGTGGTAGCACAGCGGGTTAAGCGCAGGTGGCACAAAGCGCAAGGACAGGTGTAAGGATACAGGTTTCTAGCCCTCGGCTCCCCACCTGCAGGGGCGTCGCTTCGGGGCATTGCTTCACAAGTGGTGAAGCAGGTCTGCAGGTGTCTATCTTTCTCTCCCCTTCTCCATCTTCCTTTCCTCTCTACATTTCTTTCTGTCCTATCCAACAATAATGACATCAATAACAACAACAATAACTACAGCAATAAAACAACAAGGGCAACAAAAGGGAATAAATAAGTATTTAAAAATTAACATTTTTATATATTACATTCTGGTCATTACTGAAAGTCCAGTTCTAGGCTTTACCATACGGTTGACCTCTTTGAACCTATTTATCCTCTTTTCAAACACTTTACTTCTGTTAACCAATAACTTTTTTTTTTTTTTTTTTTTTTTTTTATTTAAATTTTTAATTTAAGAAAGGATTAGTGAACAAAAGCATAAGGTAGGAGGGGTACAACTCCACACAATTCCCACCACCCAATTCCCATAACCCACCCTCTCCCATGATAGCCTTCCCATTCTCTAGCCCTCTGGGAGCATGGACCCAGGGTCGTTGAGGGTTGCAGAAGGTAGAGGGTCTGGCTTCTGTAATTGCTTCCCCGCTGAACATGGGCGTTGACTGGTCGGTCCATCTCAACATGCTTCACCTCAGAGTGTATCCAGAGACTTCACGTGTGGAATGACAACCCTTCAGCTTCATTGCTCGGGTGAGACCTTTCCTTTTATAGTACACTCTAATTTCATCTCGGGTGGTTCACTTTCTAACAAAGTCCCATAGCCTAGACGTACACCAGTTTCTGTGAGAGAGAGCGTATGCGCACACGTGTCCATAAACTACTGCAGAATATATACCTGAAAGCAGGATTACACTGGAGTTTGCAGTGAGTACCTCCCCAACACTTCCTCTCCACTATTCCAATCTTGGGATCCATGTTTGCTCAACAAATTGTTTGGCTTTGTATGTTAACTCTCTTTTCAATCACCAGGTTCCAGATGCCACCAGGATGCTGGCTAGGCTTCCCTGGATTGAAGACCCCACCAATGTGTCCTGGAGCTCAGCTTCCCCAGAGACACACCTTACTAGGGAAAGAGAGAGGCAGACTGGGAGTATGGACCAACCAATAACTTTTTTTTTTCTCTTTAGGCTTTAACAATCTCCTTACAACTTGTAAGAATTAACAATGGGCTGGACACTTAATCTGACTTCTAGTCACCTTTCCAGGTGCGTACTTAATACTTAACTGCCACGCAGCAGGTTAAGCGCAGGTGGCGCAAAGCACAAGGGCCAGCATAAGGATCCTGGTTTCAGCCCCCACCTCCCCACCTTCAGGGGATCACTTCACAAGTGGTGAAGCAGGTCTGCAGGTATCTTTCTCTCCCCTTCTCTGTCTTCCTCTCCTCTCTCCATTCCTCTCTGTCCTATCCAACAACGACAGTAACAATAATAACTATAATTAAAAACAAGGCAACAAAAGGGAATAAATAAGTATTAAAAAATAATAACAATAAAAAACAAGGGCAACAGAAGGGAATAAATAAGTATTAAAAAAATACTTAACTGCATCAAACACTCTCCTGCCAGGATAGCCTGAGGGTACTTCTTCCCGAGCTAGTGCTCTCTGGGTTGGAGAGAACTCAAATGGAGCCAATCTAGGCTGCTGCGTGGGAGAGGGATCAGGAACTCGTGCCACACTAACTTCACAGGATATACACTCTGGAACTCTCGGAGCCGGAAAGCAATTTCCAAGTGTCTTTAATCAGAAGAGCAGCTGTTTTTATACTCTCCAAGTAGGGTGGAAACAGGATGTGATATAGAGAAGGTGGAGTGAAAAGTGACTGGTGAAAATCAGGGTGTGACAAGGAGAGGATCAGGGTGTGACAAGGAGAGGGGGTGGAGCAGGTGAGAATTCTACCACTAAACCACCAATGCCCTGGAGGGAGTGTGGTGCTTTATGTAAATGTAAAAGTGATTTATGTAAATAGACCAAAGCTTTGAATGGATTAAATCTATCCCTGTATAGGCATATGGTTAAGCAGAAGCCAGGGGGAGCTGGCATACTATCCAACACTCTCCTCTTTGTGTCTTTCCCCCTTTTTTTCTTTCTCACTTTTCTTCTTCTCTGCCTTCCTTTATTCCTACCTTTACAAATTCCTCCTTTTTTTTTTTCAGAGATAGAATGGCTTCGTTTTTCCTTACCATGGTTTGCTATAAAAAGTAGCAAGAAAGATTAATATGGAAGCACACATTTTATTTTTAGAACTTAAACCTTCTTAAACCTCAAACCTGTCCTTTGTGACCTAGCATCTCATCCTGCACAATATGAACTACTGTGAATGGGGAGGCTTGCTCTGTACCTGTCTTCTCAACTTTCAAGATGTATTTGAAGGCCCAGGAAATACTGGGCTGTCAGAAAAGGCGTAATGCATTTTTGCATAGGTGAACATAAAAAAAATTGCCATAATTTTTTCAACAACCCCAATAGTTCACCTGATAAAGAGTATGTCAAGGAACCTGAATTAGACCCACATCAGATAAAGGAAAAGATTTCAAAAGTGGTAGAGTAGTATTGTGGCACTTCTCTTTATTTCCCCTATTTATCTCTCACCTTCTATCTGAAAAAAGGAAAAAAAAATCACTGGAAGTGGTATAATTGTGCAACCCAGGCAATTAAAAAAAAAAAGGAAAAGAGAAAAAAGAAAAATAAAAACCAAACCAAATAAAAAAACCCACACACTTGAACACAAGGTTTCTTTCTCTCATATATATATATGTGTATATATATATTTTTTCTTGCCTCCAGGGTTATTGCTGGGGCTCAGTGCCTGCACCATGAATCCACTGCTCCTAGAGGCCACCTTTCTTCCCTTTTTGTTACCCTTGTTATTGTAGCCTTGTTGTTATTATTGTTGTTGTTGATGCCATTGTTGTTGGATAGGACAGACAGAAATGGAGTGGGGGGAAGACAGAGAGGGGGGGAGAAAGACAGACACTTACATCCCGGGATCCTTAAGCTGGTCCCTGCGCTTTGCGCCAGGTGCGCCCAACCCTCTGAGCTACCGCCCGACCCCCTCTTCTTTATATTTTTAAATAAGAGGATATCTCACTTTGCTTTTTACAGAAATTATGGGATTTTTTAAAATGCAAGATATTTACAAGATAATCTTGTCCAGTCTCCTTATTTCAGATAGAAAAACAGGCAAGTTCAGAGGGATTAAATTTCAGAAGTAGAATTAAAACCCAATTTCCTGACTTCACGTCCAATAATAATTCCTAATCATGAATTATTTGTTCTTTCTTTGTTGCTAGGTGCCAGCATGTTAAGATCAAAGATTCCAGTTGCCTTTTAATTTTTTTCTCTTATTTTGATAAGACAGAGAGAAATTGAGAGGAGGCAGGAGATAGAGAGGGTGAAAATAAGAGAGACACTTGTAGCACTGCCTTACTGCTCCTGAAACTTCCTCCTGTAGGTGGGGACCAGGAGGTCCAACCCAGGATGTTGCACAGGGTAAACAGTGTTCAACCTAGTCCGCCACTGCCCACATTGTTCCTTTTGTTATTGTTGAGCTACATTCTTCCTACTTAAGATTAGGATGTGATGGGAGTCGGGCAGCAGCGCAGCGGTTAAGCGCAGGTGACGCAAAGTGCAAGGACTGGCCTAAGGATCCCGGTTTGAGCCCCCCGGCTGCCCACCTGCAGATGGGTCGCTTTGGGTTGCTTCACAAGCAGTGAAGCAGGTCTGCAGGTGTCTTTCTCTCCCCTTCTCTGGCTTTCCCTCCTCTCTCCATTTCTCTGTTATATCCAACAACAATGACATCAATCATAACCACAACAATAAAACAACAAGCGCAACAAAAGGGAATAAATAATAAATAAATATTTTTAAAAAAGATTAAGATGTGATTCAAAAACATAGGATGGGTTCCCTATGTTATGGGAGGGGAGGATGGAGCCCCTAAAATAGAAATGAGTTGGAAGGTAAATTTCTTTCCTTTATATCTCCTCTCCCTCTCCCTCTCTCTCTCTATCTCTCTCTCTCCCTCTTGCTTTCTTTCCTTTATATCTCCTCTCCCTCTCCCTCCCCCCTCCCTCTTGCCTCCAGGATTATCACTGGAGTTCAGTGCCAGCATTACAAATCCACTGCTCTTGGCCATTTTTACCCAATTTTATTAGATAGGACAGAGAGAAATTTAGAGAGGAAGGGGAGGTAAAGAGGGAGAGAGAAAGATAGACACCTTCAGGTCTGCTTCACCACTTGTGAAGCGTCACCCTTGTAGGTGGGGAGCCAGGGGCTCAAACTTGGATCCTTGTGCTTAATACTATTTGTACTTAGTGCTTAGTACTATGTGCCTTCACTGGGTGCACCACTGCCTAGCACCCCGTATCATATTTCTTTAATTTTTTTTTAGTTATCTTTATTTATTGTATAGAGACACTCAGAAATCGGGAAAGGGGTGATAGAGAAGGAAGAGAGACAGACACCTCCAACACTGCTTGACCACTTGCAAAGCCTGCCCCCTGCAGGTGGGGACCGGGGGCTCAAACCCAGGTCCTTGTGCACTGTAACATGTGCGCTCAACTAGGTGCACCACCATCCAGCCCCCTGTATCATATTTCTATGTGGGGTGATACAGTTTGACTTTCTGCCCCATCAATCACTTCTCCACAAAAACAGTGGGTGGAAAATTGGGCACTACTTTTTTCAGCCTTTAGGCTCCTCCCTGCATTTTCTAATATCCTGGGCTGTACATTTTATAGGTGAGGTTCTACTGTACCTGTAGATAAGTGGGTAAGCTGACTTAATTCAAGGTAAAACAACAAAAAGCAGGATAAAATCATTGATGATTAGGCTGTGAATAAGCAAGAGGAACCACTTGATAGTACATTTAAAGAAAGATAGAAATGGGAGTGACTGATAAAAGAAGTGCAAAACTTGTATACCAAGTATAGAAATTACCAATAATTATTCAAGAAAATAGGAAAATATAAAAAGGTAATGATATCCCATGATCATTGACTAGATTTGGCATCATCAAAACACTTATTCCATTCAGCACCATATACAGATTTAATGCAATTCTCATCAAGATTTTACTAAATTTCAATCTCTCTCTCTCTCTTTACCAGAGCATTGCTCAGTTCTGGCTTTAGCTTATGGTGGTGTAGGAATAGAACTTGGCAACTGAGAGCCTCAGGCAGGAGAGTCTGTTTGCATAACCATTATGCTACCTCTCCTGCCCTAATTTTCATTCATTTTTTAAAAAATATTTTATTTATTTATTGGATAGAAATAGAAAAAAATCAAGAGTGAAGGAAGAGACAGAGAGAGAAAGAAAGAGAGATACCTGTAGCACTGCTTCACCACTTGTTAAGCTTTCTCCCCTGCAGGTGGGGCCCAGGGGCTTGAACCAGGCTTGCTGCCACCTAGCTCCCTCAATAAATTTCTTTGAGATAATATATCAAAAGCTACAAAAGTTTATCTGGAACCAGAACATACTTAGAATCACTATAGCAACCTTGGAAAGTAAAAGGACAAGATTGGAGGCATCACACTTCCAGATCTCAAACTATATTATAAAGTTATTGTAATAAAAACTGCCTGGTCCTGGAATAAAAATAGACAGAATGACCAGTGAAATAGAATTGAGAGCCCAGAAATAAGCCCACACATCTATGGATATCTAGTGTATAGCAGAGGAGCCCAAAACATTAAATTGAGAACAACTCTTCAACAAACGGTGTTGGGAAAATTGAGTGGAAGAAGAAAATTGACATGCAAAAGAATGAAACTACTTCATCTCACTACACACAAAAGTACATTCTAAAATGGATCCAAGATTTGGATGTTAAACAAAAAACTGTCAAATATTTAGTGAAAAACAATGGCAGAACTCTTTTCTACCTGAGTTTTAAAGGTGTCTTCAATGACTCAAGTTCATTTGCAAGGCAAACAAATACGAAAATAAACCAATGGGACTGCATCAAATTTAGACAAACTTTGATCTAAGTTGGAGTTGAGAGTGTTTTTCAGACACCTATTGACTATTGCAGGATGAGAAATTGTACCCAGTTGTCAAAATTGTATTATAAACCATTAAACTTTCCCCTGTCAAAAACTGGGGGAGGGGGAATGAGAGTGAAATGCTGGATTGTGAAAATGGGTCTTCTTTTGGAAATCTGTTAGCTTTCTATCTTATTCCAATGCTGATAATCTCACAGGTTGACGCACATGCAGTCAGCTAGGCACCAGCTGTTCTGAGAGATCTTTTCAAAGTCTTTCTCATTTCTTTCTTACTTGTCAATCCCTCAGAAAAAGAACTTGGTTTCATCTCAAGTATTTTCTTTAAAAAATCCAATTTGGTTCCCAGTGACTCTGGTAAAAGAAAGAAAAAATAAACAAGACACCAAACACTTAGAAGAAAAATTTCTCTTACATTTGATGCCAAGATTTGAGAAATTAGAATAGTTAATTAAGAAAAAAAAATCCCAGAAAAGGGAAAAAAAAAAAAACCTTGAACAGCAAAATAATTTGAATATGAAAGTAATTTAAAAATAAATTGTATGTCAATTTAAGGAAAATTAAAATGAGCAAAAAGCATATTTTTCCCCTTATAAAGGCTTTTCAATCATATGATGATGCTTTGGGGAAAATATTTATTTGTAATTGTGTGTGTGTGTATTCTAATTTGATGCATTTAATGCTTCCCATATGGACTAAGGTAATACTAATTCTATCATTTTAACTATAATTTATGTCTAAAATATCAAAATGCACAGATTATGAAAGGTCTATCTTGTGTGTTCTTAGTCCTTGTCAAAGTAAAAATGGACTTTTCCAAGTGTAGAGCTGTATGCTCTGTTAAAATACTTCAACTTCAACCATAAATCTAATGTACAAACTGGTACTCAGAGGTGACATCCTTGCTAAGCAAGTGAAGGTATGCTTGCTAAGTGATAATTTTCAAAGACAGACAGAATGAAAGTAGAATATTGGACCTACTAATACAGAAGTACTTACTGAAAAGCAATGTTCCATATTCCCAAGCCCTTTTGAGGGCCTCTCCAGGACCTTGCCTTCACTATAAAATAGCAATGGTAGCGATTGCCCCACTTTCCGAAGGGAGGGTGGGTCTTCCTATTCTGACACTCAAGAAAGACTAGTTTTGAAATGAGTGCAGCCTAGAATGTTCCCAGCTATAACCATGAGCTGTGAGCTCGGATCAACAGGTTCACAGAGGTTATATAGGCTCCTGTGCTAAACATGAATATACTGAGGCCCTAGGTCAGATTGATGTGGTAAACAGTTAACTGTATTTATACATTTTCTTCAAGTTTGGGAGCTACTCTCTGCCCTAATCCAGCTTCCTAGTTCAATTCTCAATTCTGACCACAGTTTCCCAGACAATACTTTTAGTCCATCTCCATGTTAACAATCAAGCTCAAGTAAAAATTGCTAAAGTCATGGACCCCTAGTAACATACCTATAACAAATTTCTTAGCTTTCTTTCATCAATTCCCTATTCTTACCTGCTCTATTCCAACTTTTTGGTTACTGTTTACTAAACATTTTGTCCTGCCTAATATCTAACTGCATTTCAGACATCAACTTGCTGATGCTAGCTACAATGATTCCATCCTGAATCCCATGAGCAGACAACCTTACCAATGTGTCTCAAAACCTCACTTCTCTAGAGTCCTACTCCCCTGAAGAAAAATAGAAATGAGAGAAACACCTGAAGCTTTTTGCCTGTAGGTGGGGATCAGGGGCTTGAACTAGGGTCCTTGTGTACTGTAACTTGTGCTCTCAACCAGGTGAGCCATCACCTGGCCCCTGATGATTCCTATTAATATATCCAATATGTGCTGGATATTCACATGTACATATGTATATTAAATGAAAGTGAATTGTATTAGGAAAAAAAGAAGAAAGGATGAGACATTTGTAACAGTTATGTGCCCACAAGTGCAATATTATTGAAATATCAATGGTAGTTTTGAAAGTATGACCATGTTAAAAAATAAACAAATAGCCATAACAAAATAAGAAAAGCGCTCAAGGAGAAAGAATAAGGGCTCAATTAAGTTGAAATCATTTTCTTTTTTGTTATTTTGTGGTTTAGTTATTCTTTCCCTCCCCACCACAATCATTTGGGTAGCCTGGCGGACTTCCCTGTCTCAGTGAAATGAAGTAAGTGGAGGGAAAGTGTTTATAGATAACACTCAGTGGTGAGGTATCTTTGGTGGAAAGCTTACCTGACTCATTCTGACAGTGAAAGTTTGATGTCAAAATCATTTCCTAAGAATGCTCTAATTCTACTGGGTTGCCTTTAGGACTCATATAATAGTGGAACTGAAACAGAATTGGATGATGGTAGTATGAATATGCATTGCAAATGAGGGATATGGATATGTTGTTGCTGTTGTTTTTACAAGAGTTACAGAGAGAACTTGGTCTGATTTAATACTATGGTGGAGGCTTTTTATTGCTACCAGGCTTATGTATTTGTAAGGAAGTAAAACATCAGATCTGCTCCATAGAATTGGGCTATGGTTATAGGGTATCAGCCTGGTGACATCAAAATATCATGAAGCTAAGGATTTTTCTATCATCTAGTTCCAAGCAACTGAGAACTAAGAAGGATGCTAGAAAAAGAGTCTTAGACAGATGCCAGGGCATCCATGCCCACTAGAACTCTTGCCAGTGATCTACACGAAGTCTTGCATTAGCTCTTCTAGCACTGATTCCTTCAACTTCTATAGATCCAATCTTCTAACTCTTGGTTTTTATCATTGTTTCAAGCAGAAAACAGTAGCTATGTAAACCACTGACTAATGTTATAAGAAGAACAGAAAAGTGACAGTGGATGGTGCTCTGAGAGCAGGGAAGAAAGAGAAACAACAAAAGCAGAGAGAAAGACCTTCCAATACAGCCTATATATGGATGAAGCTACTGACACTTAATGCTTTTTATCTTTTGAAATAACTGATACTCATATAACGATGTGATTGCTAAGGAAAGGTACTGGGTAAAGTTAAGTGGAGCTTTAAAAAAATTTTTTTTGATAAATGTATTTTGAGAGAGTGCCATAAAAATGGTTTAATAAAAAAACTAAAGTTTTGAGGTTTAAAGGGAGAGACTCTCAGTTATTTAATTAATAAAAATTTTGGGATCATTTGACTTACTATGATAACTTAGCTTGGCATGTGGCTGTTCTAAAAGATGCATGCTACATTAAAGAAAAGAAACAAAAGGAATGAACATAGTGCTTGCCAACACTATTGGGCACTATTATTTGTAACAGTATTATTATTTTTAAAATGGATAATTCAGTTAAATCACTGAAAGCCATGATGTGAATGGAGAAATACTGAAAAAGCCATTCAATTTTTACTGGGCATATCAAACCCACACAGAACTTACTTTTTGAAAACATTTCCAATAGTCAACTGCTTATGCTTTACAAAATCACAGAGTGCATATTTGTAAATTTGTACAGTATAAGGAATATGTGTGTGTGTGTGTGGTGGTGGTGGTGGTGGTGGTGGTTAGAGAGGGTACAGGGGACCCAGTGAAGGAGGTCTTTTTAAAAATTATTTATTTATTTATTCCCTTTTGTTGTCCTTACTGTTTTAGTTATTATTGATGTCGTCCTTGTTGGATAGGACAACAGAGAGAAATGGAGAGAGGAGGGGAAGACAGAGATGGGGAGAGAAAGAGAGACACCTGCAGACCTGCTTCACAGCCTGTGAAGGGACTCTCCTGCAGGTGGGGAGCTGGGGGCTCCAACCGGGATCTTTATTTAGGCTGGTCCTTGCGCTTTGCTTTGCACCACCTGCGCTTAACTCGCAGTGCTACCGCCCTACTCCTGAAGGAGGTCTTAAGTTGGTGTGTGAGCTGTGTTCAGAGATTTATCATGGGAAGATTTTAAAAAAACGTATTCATGTAACAATGTTTATTTATTTGATAGGACAGAGAGAAATTAAGACGGGGAGATAGGAGTGAGAAAGAGAGAGACCTGTAGCAAGGCTTCACCACCACTTTTATTTTTATTTTTATTTTATTTTATTTTTTTAAAATTTTTTATTTAAGAAAGGATTAATGAACAAAAACATAAGGTAGGAGGGGTACAACTCCACACAATTCCCGCCACCCAATCCCCATAACCCACTCCCTCCCATGATAGCTTTCCCATTCTCTAGCCCTCTGGGAGCATGGACCCAGGGTCGTTGAGGGTTGCAGAAGGTAGAAGGTCTGGCTTCTGTAATTGCTTCCCCGCTGAACATGGGCGTTGACTGGTCAGTCCATACTCCCAGTCTGCCTCTCTTTCCCTAAAGCTTCCTCCCTGCAGGCGGGGGGATGGGAGAATTGAACCAGAAAGATTCTTGCTCATTGTAACATGTATGTTCAACCAGGTGTACCACCCGCCAACAACTGTTTTATAAATTATGATTTCCATAATATAATGATAATATTTGACAAGTATAAATGTTTCAACCTAATGATTAAAATGTAAAGGTCACTGATTCACTGCCTCGTTTATTTTTTTTTTGTAGAAATGAGGCAAAGGATGAAAGGATGTGCACAGCTGAGTATTTTCTATTATTGATATATTTATCAAACAGTTCATACATAAAAACTATACAAAAGGAATATATATATTTAAAAATATTTATTTATTTATTCCCTTTTTATTTCCCTTGTTGTTTTTTTATTGTTGTAATTATTGATGTCATCAGTCATTGTTGGATAGGACAGAGAGAAATGGAGAGAGGAGGGGAAGACAGAGAGGGGGAGAGAAAGACAGACACCTGCAGACCTGCTTCACCACTTGTGAAGCGACTCTCCTGCAGGTGGGGAGCCGGGGCTCGAGTTGGGATCCTTATGCAGGTCCTTGTGCTTTGCAACACGTGCACTTAACCCACTGTGCTACTGCCTGACTCTCACAAAAGTAATTTAGAATATAATGTTTTCAGTACTATGTGTTAGCCCCATAAGCTTCATATTCAGCTGCTGGTTTCTGCCATACAGTAGTGGTTCCAATTTGAATTTCGATATATATATAAAAAATTTTTTTTCCAGTGCACTGATCAGCTCTGGCTTAAGGTGGTGTGGGGTATTGAACCTGGACTTTGGAGCCTCAGGCATGAGAGTCTGTGCATAACCATTATGCTATCTATCCCCACCCAATTTAGATATTTTTTAAAATTCAGAACAAAATACCAATGTAAGCATCCTAGTAGATGCTATGCTGTATGTATTTCCAAATTGCATTCAGTAGTCATTATACTTTCTACATTTTTGAATTTCTGACTTTCCTGGACAATGAGAATGGAGTTACTCAGTAGATTCATGAGGATTTTACTGAGTACTATTAAAGTAGGTGAACTACCAGAGTAAAATGATAATTTTTTTTTTTCTTCAAATAAACTCTTACTTTTATTTAGGCCTTAAGGATTTTTTTTTACTTCTGGAAACATTAGGACACCTTGATAAATTTATCAGCTGTGGCTTTTGGTGTAGTAATTGCAGCAGTTAATGAAGTAAGGTTTCTTTAGAGACTATTAAGCCCCAAGTTTTGTCTGACTATGAAGATTTGTACCTTTCTATTTTAAAATGCCATTTCGCTTAAACAGAGTCTCCAGCCTCCATAGACTAATGATCAAAATTCAGAATCACTAAATTAATTGTTTCATATAGCTGGTCTTTAGAACACTGTAAACTGTAATGGAATGACTGAGTTAGGCGCAATTAACTGGATGTACTCTGAATATATTCTAACCAAATATTATACCTGTCATTCTTAATGACCACTTAAAAATTAGCAAAATAAAACTGTTGATGAATCTTGGTGCCATCAAATTAAACCAACCTAGAACAGCTTAAATATGCCTCGTATCTGCAGAGTTTTCATTGCTTCAGATTTTGAAAAGTCATTTTGGATAATGCCATTTAAGCATTACTGCAGTTCCCCACAGTTTTCAAAAAGACAGTGAACACTTGGCAGAATACCTTTTTGAGGGGCTTTAAAACTCACAAATGACAGAGGCAAAAACAGTGTGTGTTTTTTTGTGTCTAGAACTCATGCTTTAGACCTGGACTAGTTGAAAATTCAGAGCAGTATACTAGGACCATAGAGGTCATGAGTTCTCAGGCTCACATAGGTGTTATTGTTACAAGATGTGAATTTGAAAGTCAATAGTTTTATAAAGGGGCAGTGGCCCTTTAGTTCTACTTCACTGTTTTGAGGAAATGTGGTTTCCATAAAGCCAGATACTCCAATTTTCAAACAAATGTAGATGTGTGTTTTATATGAAATAGCCATCTGCTTATTTAAATGTTAGTAACTAATTGTAAATTTCAGCCCAGTGAGTCCAATAAGACAAAACTGTGAGCTGTCAGGAAGTACCTCTGGATTAGATGCTAACGCTTTCTATTGATACATAAATATTACTATTACAAATGAAAGCTGTTAACAGGCTGTCTATCCTTCATCAACATTTATGACTAAGCAGAAAGAATGCTTTTTTTCCCTAATTAAACTAGGATATTTCGCTAATCAGACATTAGGTGCCTACTAGGTTAACATAACATATTTATTATTAATAAGATTAAGAAGACAAGTGCATTTGTTAGTTTATAGACACCTTAGTGGAGAAACATGATTTCTGATAGGCTGTATGTTACCAGGAGTGGAATACCAAGGAAGGACCAAAATTTATAGAAGGATCATGTCTAGAACAGTTCAAGATAAAATGAGAAGATCTTTCAAGGTCCGCACAGCATCATATTGTATTCATTGTATTAGAAAATGGTGGTGGAGGTAGGTGGTATGAAGAAGGGAATATCTGAATATCCCATGATCCTAGGTTGTTGCCATGAAACTCTAATATTAGGTTCTGCAAAGTTGAAATTATTTTTAACTATATTTATTTATTGGATAGAGACAGCCAGAAATCGAGAGCTAAGGAGGAGAGAGAGAGAGAGATATGGATCTGGAGACCTGCTTCACCACTTGCAAAGCTTTCCCCCTGCAGGTGGGGATTAGGGGCTTGAACCTGGGTCTTGTGCATTGTAACATGTGGGCTCAACCAGAGGCATCTGGCCCTGAAATAAAAATTGTATGTAGACGTACGCCGAAGAAAACATAGATTTCATATATTGAGACTATGAAACAATTTGGAGTTCCTTGAGAGATAAGAAGAGAAATGTACAGAATTAAAGAGTACGGTGTATCATTTAGTTGTTTCACACAGCACACAGCATTTGTTCACTGTGCAAAGCAAAGGGCAAGGAGAAAGGGTCCATTTCTATTTCTTTTTTATTTTATTTTATTTTATTTATTTATTCCCTTTTGTTGTCCTTGTTGTTTTATTGTTGTAGTTATTATTGTTGTTGTCGTCATTGTTGGATAGGACAGAGAGAAACGGAGAGAGGAGGGGAAGACAGGGGGAGAGAAAGATAGACACCTACAGACCTGCTTCACCGCCTGTGAAGCGAACTCCCCTGCAGGTGGGGAGCCGGGGTTCAAACCGGGATCCTTACGCCGGTCCTTGTGCTTTGCGCCACCTGCGCTTAACCCGCTGTGCTACAGCCCGACTCCCCCATTTCTATTTCTAGCACTGATTGCTCTGGGACCTGGAGGAACAGAGTGTCACCTTTCGGCACTCAGGTCACTCAATCTGTCAAAAAAAAAAAAAAAAAGACAATGCATATCCCAAAGGCATTTTGTGCCATGTTTTTTTTTCTTGTTGTTTTTTATTTTGACATCTATAAGCCATTTTTTAAATCTATAAGTACAGAGGCAGAGAATGCACTCCTTTCTTGCTGTTATTTACAAGATTAATGAATTGCAATGACTAGCCAGCCACCTGATGCCTATTGGAGTATTCTGATTTGCTTTTTATCACTGCTCTTTCTGGGAGCCATTGTGCTTGTTTCTAAGCAATGTTCTTTTCCCTCACCTTTGCTTTGAATTTAATTTACATAGAAAAGCAACTCCAGGCAGATTCATTATTTAAACTGCAGTCTCTAAACTCTTTGAGGCATCCATATATATAAGACTGCAATTAGGCAAAAAGTTGACGGTTAACGTGTTAAAATCCAGGTGGCCAGCTACCAAGCACAAGTTAGATAAAGCTCATTGTCTTCATTCATATCCTTTACAAGTGTCATTTGCTCACTTTGAATAAGCTGCTCACATTACATTCAACCATTACTCTTGACTTCATCTTTTAGAAAAATAAAACGCAATGAAGAATTTGTGGATTAAGGTTACAGATCAAAATATACTTACCTTTCTCTTACAGCTAGATGCACAGTATAGAAAATAATACTTGCTTTTTTATCTACTCTAATTATACATAAACCATCAAACCAAATCCCCCAATAAAGGCAATCTCTCTGTGACAGAGAAAGGGGGGCCGTCCACACCTTGTGGAAGATCTCACTCTTCTACTATCTAATGTCCAATTTTCAAGAAACTCGATTTTTTAATATTATTTGATGTAGTCTATCATATGACCTTCATGAGAACTTCAGTAAGCATAGTGTTCTCACAGTGTTCATCAATTCCATCAAGTAATAGTTTCCACATATACACTTCTTTTAAATGAGTGATAAAATTTAGAGCCTCTTGGACACAATCCACTTCACTGCATCTTACATAATGAACCCAAAACAGGTCATGTGACCTTTGTTGATAATATGCTAGCTGAATAACACTGGGGCTAGAAATGGATTTAAAAATAAACCAGCATTCTGATGAGGCATTAGACTGTTTGCTATCAGAATGCCAGAAATAGACCTACACTACAACCTGGCAATCTCTTTGCTGGGGATCTATTCAAAGAAACTTATGCACACCTATGTTCATAGCAGCATGATTTGTAATAGCTCAAACTTGGAAGCAATACATATGTCCAATGACAAATGAATGTCTAAAACAACTGTGGGATATATATACAATGGAGTACTACTCAGCTGTTAAAATTGATTAAGTCTTCTTTGCCTCATCTTAGATGAAACTTGAAGACACCAAGTTAAGTGAGATAAATTCCAAAGAGGACAAATACTAGATATCTCACTCATAGGTGAGACTTAAGAAACAAAGACAGTAAGGGAAAACACAAAGTGAAACTTGCATTGAGTACAGTCCATTGCGCCAAAGCAAAGGATTCTGGGGAAGAAAGGAAAGGGATGGGATAGAAAAGCCTTGGAGTCCTGGTGCAGAATGATGGAAAAGGATCTAGGATAGAAGAGAGAGCGTTAAAAAATAAAATAAAATAAAATAAAATAAAAAAAAAAAGAAGAGAGAGCGTTTAGAGGACACCTATCACAGAGAGATGAGAAGTTGTATCCATGTGCCAACAACTGTGTTGTGAACAACAAACCCTTCCAAATAAATTGGAAAAGTAAATAAATAGACCATCTCTGCAAGTTCTCTTTCCCAAAGGAGTTCCCATAGGTACCCTACCTTCCTCAGGGGTTTGAGCTTGGTCTCCATTATGAAATCATATTTGCAGAGCTCACAGCAGCGTGTGTCTGAGCTCTTGATCCACTGGTGGAGGCAGGACTGGTGGACAAAGCGCAGGGTGCCCGTGCAGCGACAGGGTGTGATGAGGGGGCTTTCTTCATCACCTTCGCAGTGACATATCCTGGGGAAGGACACAGAAGCCAAGATGAGATCTCCCAGAGGTCATTTCTCATCAGTAAATTTCCTCCCTGACAGGTTGCATTCAGAGTGGTACCTAAGACTTAGAATGTCAAGACAGTTCGCTCAAACCTGATGCTAGAACTGAGAATGACTGAATCTTATCATTACTGAATATTTTCCCACTGACCTGACTGCTACTGAATTCATAAATAATGACCTAAGGCATTATTAGACACTGGTTCATCAAAAAGCTATCATTTCCTTGCTGCTTCGAGGCCAATTTGAATAGTCCAACTATGAAGCTATGTCCTTAGCTTAATCTATTTAATAGATCAGTTTCTTTTTTATTTTAAAATGATTTTTCTTTATTGGATAGAGACAGCCAGAAATCAAGAGGGAAGGGGGGATAGAGAGGAAGAGAGACAGAGAGACATCTGCAGCACTGCTTCACCACTTGTGAAGCTTTCCCCCTGCAGGTGGGGATGGGGGACTCGAACCTGGGTCCTTGCACATTGTAGCATGTGTGCTTAACCAGGTGTGCCACCATCTGGCCCCAATAGATCAGTTTCTAAGGACACAAGTTTGTATATATGTTAAGACAAAACTATTCTAAGGAACGTTGAAATATTGTAGCTTCATTGTCTTATTTTGGTGATGGTTGTATAGGACTGTGGGATGATATAAGTTGGTATATATAATCACCTATCAGTGTGAACATTTTCTGAAAATGTTGAGTGTGAGAATGATTAAAATGAATACAGAAAGTCTCAACTTGGAAATATTACATTTTTTTGCAGGAAGATCTATATATATGCAGTCACAACAAATGGCCTACCCTGTCAATAGTCAGCATTGTTTAAAAGTCAAAATAATTAGTGGTTACATAAAGTTCAAGCACAGTAAGTTCTACTGCTTTAAATGTTAATTGCTATATCATCTGAGGAATTCAGAACTCTACTAGCTTTCCAATTATTATACACATTCTGGAGTCACTGATTCATAGCTTATGAAAATCTTCACTGTTTTCGTCTTTAAATAAAACAAAATTGTTTTCTTCATTGGAAGAGACCAGCTTTCCTTATCTTAAGGTTATGAATTTAGATCTCAGCAGTTCAATACTTCATAGGATTTAACCAGCTGTTAGAAGATATTAACTCTAATGAGAAATATTTTGCTTGAAATCTGAATGGAACATTTAATCTGTTGAGTTATATTTTTGAGCTGAGTCACAGTGTCTGACTGGAAAAATGTTAGGAATTGCTGCTATAGCTTTTTCCTTTCAAGTCTATATGCACTATTCTCCAGAAGCATGATTTTTAAAAAGCAGATTTTAAAAATGTATTTATTTAGCTTAGCTGTCTCCCCTGTGGGGAAATGAAATGGTTTCTCAGATTGTCACTTTCTTCTTCTAGCGTTTGCCAGATTGTCACTGAAATAAGATAACAGGAATTGAAACCCAATGCTCCCCTAACTTCAAAATAAAGAAGTATGACACAGTGCACTGTTTTCAATCTCCTTTTCTTAAGTAAAGATAAAATAAGTAAAAAAGAACACTGACTTCTGAAATTCTTGAGGCAATAATGATGGGATGGGAGTTTTAAAAAGTTCAAAACCAGTATTTGCCTTCCCTTGAACTGAGATAGGAAGTAGCCATGCTGGGTGTAGTAGTATATCTAAGAGCCATTGTGGTTATTACTGAGAGCTTGTTCTTTCCAAATGTGCAGGTCCTAGATACAGGGCTTAGTATAATTTGTGTCGCATCTGCCCCAAGAAAGTGTTGGTCCTATTATAGTTGCTCAGTAGTTTTGTGTTGACTAACATACTTATTCAGTCAACAAAAAGCAACTTATTATAAAAGCAACCAGCAAAAGCAAACCTGAATTTTTGCTGCATTTCATTTTATTGTAATGTATTTTTGGAGCCATTGAAACCTAGTGAATTATACAACATAAGGGGTTGATATTTCCAAAAATCTTGAGCTTCTTATCTACTGGTCTTCACAAAAGGACATTTCTCTTTATCAGGAGTCAAAACCATGACCCAATTCTTCCTGTTGTATCTATCCATCATCCATCCATCCATCCATCCATCCATCCATCCATTCATCTCTGGTTTCTGGTGGTGCTGGGGGCTGAACCTGGTACTTTAGAGGCTCAAGCATGAAAGTGTTTTGTATAACCCTTATACTAGCTCTGTCTATTCTTGTAAATAAAGCTCTATTGGAACACACCCATACACATTTGATTATGTATTGTTTAGAGGTATATTTGCTCTCTAACTGCAGAACTAAGAGTTATTGCACAGACCAGATGCTCACAAAGACTAAACCATTTAACTATGAGAACTTGTAGAGAAAATGTTTGGCTCCTTAGGTCTTAAATATGGAGGCTAAGACTTAAAGAAAGTATAACTATTGTCAACAGCAACATAAACAAAGTTTCCAAAATAAATCTTCCCAAGTTGTACAAGCATTATGAAAACTGAAGTGAAGGTCTCATAGAGAAGCACCCATAAAAATGAAAGTTTTGACTTGGCATCAAAGCTCACTGATCCCTGAATAGTCTGCAGGGATAGGGGGCAACATTTCTCAACTGGAAGAGAAAAAAATGGCAGTTAATTCCTTTTAATAATTCATCATAAAAAAATCAGTGTTGTCAAATGTTGCATAGCTGCCATGTTAATTCTGAGGTTCTAGTTTACCCCAATTTGAAAGGTGATTTATTCATAAGCAGACTCCAACAAACATCTTGCTGATTACTGAGTTCAAACTGACCTGCGAAGTTGACTGAATATAGTCCGACTTCTTATGCCTTACAGTTTCCTTCTAAAAAATTCTGCTCAGGGGGGTCGGGTGGTAGTGCAGTGGGTTAAGTGCACGTGGCGTGATGTGCAAGGACTGGCAGGAGGATCCCGGTTCGAGCCCCTGGCTCCCCACCTGCAGGGGAGTCGCTTCACAGGCAGTGAAGCAGGTCTGCAGGTGTCTATCTTTCTCTCCCTCTCTCTGTCTTCCCCTCCTCTCTCCATTTTTCTCTGTCTTATCCAACAGCAATGACATCAGTATCAACAATAGTAATAACCACAACAATTGTTTTCACAATTCTTCCTGCAATGTCACCATTCCATTACATTTTGTGTGTATGTGTATGTGAATAGTTGAAGCTGATATTTAGCTCTTCCATTCCATTTTTATCATGGGCATTATGGCTTGAAAAAGGCTCTAGGTGTCCAACATGAACTGAATAGCTAGAAAGATAGTGAAAAGGCTAAAATTTTGTAAGCATAAGTCTTATGAAATGGGAATGGGACTGAAGCATACTTTTTCATTTTTTTCTATGGGAAATAAATCTTAATTTTATTTGAACATGATATGGTTGGTGGTGCTTCTGCTCACAAGCAGAATTTTTCTCCCTTTGGAAAGAGACAGGGAGAAAATAGAGAGGAAAAAGAGAGAAAAAAAAGACATCTTGGGCAATGACTCGTAAAGCTTCTTCACCAACAGATGGGGGTGGAGGGACTGAACCCAGGTCCCTGTGCTTGATGATGCCTGTGCTCCACCACCAGGCGTACCTGAGCAGATTTTTTTTTCCTCCAGGGTTATTGCTGGGTCTCAGTGCCTTTTGTTACCATGGTTGTTTTTATCATTGTTGTGGTTATTACTATTGTTGTTACTGATGTCATTGTTGTTGGACAGGACAGAGAGAAATGGAGAGAGGAGGGGAAGACAGAGAGGGGGAGAGAAAGACAGACAGCTGCAGACGTGCTTCACTACCTGTGAAGTGACTCCCTAGCAGGTGGGGAGCCAGGCTGGAACCGGGATCCTTCTGCTGGTCCTTGTACTTTGTGCCACATGTGCTTAACTCACCGCACTACTGCCCGATCTCCCAATTAAATACTTCTTAAAGTGATAATTCTCACACCAATCATAATGGCTAAAGGATAAGTGAAAATGTGGTAGCAAAAACATAATGGCTTTTTTAGCAGAAAATTGTGTAGGAAACAATTATAAAAATTAAAATTAAAATTAAAAATTAAACAATTATAAAAATTAATAAAAATTGCATTGCAAAATATTCATAGTTATGAAAAAATGTGGCCTTGGAACTGAAGAATCCATCATTCCTTCCTTCCTTGCTTTTTTACTTTTAAATGTTTCTTATTTGTATTTACTTATTGGGTAGAGACAGTCAGAAATCGAGAGGGAAAGGTGAGATAGAGAGGAAGAAAGACACCTGCAACAAAGCTTCAACACTCAAAAAGCTTTCCCCCTGCAGGTGGAGCCTGGGGGCTCGAGCCAGGGTCTTTGTGCATTGTAATATGTGCACTCAACCAGGTGCACCACTACTTGGGAGAGTCTTTCTGTCTCTCTGTCTCTCTGTCTTTCTGTCTCTCTCCTCTCTCCTTTCTTTATTGCCATCAGGATTATCTCTTCAAAACTTCAAGACTCCACTAAAGGTATATGTTACCATATACAAGAATAATGATAATAATAATAAATAATAATACTAAAAGCAGCAATTGTGGCTGTAAGGCCCATCAGTAATAACATATGACTCCAAAAAGCAGCCATTCCCGTAACCTGGTAATCCTCTCCTCCCATATCCCATTTTACTCACTCACTCACTCACTCACTCCTCTTTGGCAAGTATTTTCAATCTGCCCCCTCAATTCTTCACCTACATTATTATTTTATAAATTTTATAACTTATAAAATCTTGGATAGAGACAGAGAGAAACTGAGAGGTAAGGGGGAGATAGAGATGGAGAGACAGACACCCGCAACACTGCTGCACCAGTCATGAAGCTTCCCCATGCAGGTTGGCGGGGGTGGGGGGCGGCGGCGTTAAATCTGTGTCCTTGCAAATGGTAACATGTACTAAATAAAGCACATCACCCACTACCTGACCCCACCTACATTATTCTTCAAATCTTTCTCCATATATAATTTGATAGGACAAAGGGAAATTGAGAGGGAGACAGGGGTATAGAGGAAGAGAGAAAGAGAGACACCTGCAACACTGTTTCTCTGCTGTTAAAATTTCCCCACTGCAGGGAGGGAGTGGGCGCTTAAATCCAGGTACTTGCACATGGTAACATGTAGGCTCAGCTAGGTACACTACCATCCAGCCTCTAACTATATACTCTTTAACACAGTAATGAAACATGCTACAGTATTTGTAATAGTTTAATTTCCACGTTCATCGCTCATCTTATTCAAAACTAGTCATCATGATGCAAAATTTGGTAGCCATTACTAGAATTCACTTTCCAAAAGCTAAAAATGATTAGAATACATGTTGAATAGAAGCCATACATAAAGGTTATAAGTAGGGAGTAGAAAATTAGTGGTCTAGTAAGTGCTAAAAAGATATATTTTCCCGGGCCACACTGTGGCACACTTAGTTGAGCACACTTGTTACAGTGCACAAGGACTCAGGTTCAAGCCCCTGATTCTCACCTGCAGGGGGAAAGCTTTATGAGTGGTGAAAGATGGCTGCAGGTGTTTCTCTGTTGCTCTCCCTTTCTACCTCCCCTTCTCCTCTCAATTTCTGGCTGTCTCTATCAGATAAATAAAGATATATTCTCCCCTTTTGAGAAATAAAGCACAGCAGTGTGAAGGTAGCAGTAGGCTAGAAAAAAATTTATCTTTCGTTTTCATTTTTGTTTTATTTCCTATCACTATTGATATTATTATTATTACTGTTACCAGGGTTATATCAGTGTGGCTCAGTGCCTGCATGACCCCCCACCATTTACAGGGATCTTTTCCCCACTGTTTTCCTCTTCCTTTTCTGATAGAGGCTGAAAGACAGACACACACACACACACACACACACACACACACACACACACACACACACACACACACACACATAGAGTGAAATAGAGAGAGGGAGACACATCTGTACCATGGATCAATCTTTTATGAAGCTTATCCCCTGCAGGTGAGAACTGGGGGCTTGAACCCAGGTCCTCATGCATAGTAATGTGCACTCTACCAGGTAAGCCACCTCCCAGATCCTTTATTTTATTGTTCATAAGCAAAGCAGAGGTGACACAGAAAGATAGCCATGAATAAATAAGTCAGGTGGGAGACTGCCCCCTTGTTTAAAGTTTTCGATAAATCAAAGCATAGAGGAAGAGATCATGGTAGAGGGCTATGTTCAGATAAGTGGGACAACACACAGGAGGGAAATCGACAGCTTTTTATGTGAGCAACGTGTAGAGGAAAAGTGAAAAGTGAAGAAGAAAAAGGGGGTGAGGTCAGGGAAACTGCAGTGGTTGGATTTAGGAGGACTTTTTATCTTCTGTGAAATAGGAGGCAACACATGCTCCACAGAAAGGCACGAGTTTATAGAATTGTTGAGAATTAGAAAACACCATTTGGAGAATATGATGGAAACCTAGCCAGGCATGAATATTAGAACTGTGGAGTAACCTTAAGGTGCCTAGGAAGATCAAATAGCAGGGTGTGTGTAGTAGTAGATCCTGTTAACACTTCTGTGTGATTCAGATCTAGACTTCCAGGAGGCGTGGTTTACGGAGTAGCTGCAATCAGACCTTCGCTCTCCCCATACAACTATTGTGCACAACAAGATATCGAACTGGACACAATCTACAGCTGAAAAAAATCCACAGCCTCAGGTCATACCACCTTCCAGACACCAGGCTGCAGATGCTACCATGACTCCACCCTGACTTCTCTGAGCAGATGACCTCACCAGTGTGTCCTGGACCCTTATATCTCCAGAGCTCTGGTCCACTAGGGAAAGACAGAGACAGGCTGGGGTTATGGATCCAACTGTCAATGCCCATGCTCAGCAGAGAAGCAGCTACAGAAGCCAGAACTCCTACCTTCTGCTCCCCATAAACAACCTTGATCTATACTCCCAGTGCGGGAGAAATGATAGAATGAAGATAAGAGGACTCTGCACTCCAGCTCCATCAGCACCCAGAGAGAGAGAAGGAAAAGGAGAGGGACATATGGAAGTAGTTATGATGTCATGAGTGGCTTCGAGGGAAAGAGAGGATTGAGTCAGGAAAAGAAGGGGTAACTTTGTATAAATGTGGACAGATAGTTGTAGAGAAGATGTTTGGCCCATGTCTACAACTTTAGGGGAACAGTGGTGGATTGCAGTGGGGAAAGTGAAGATTCAGAACTCTGGTGGTGGGAATGGTGTGGATTCAAAGCCCTGCCTACACGTAATTCTGCAATATAAAAAAAAATTAAAAAAATGAAAAAAGAGAAAGAAAACAACTCAACAGTTGGTAACACAACCTAATAGTACTGTGGTCATCAGATCAGATACGGGAAGGACAAAAGAGTGAAGGATTATTGCACAATCTAAGAATGCAAAAATGGGGTTGTAGTGTCTAGAGGTTGAGTGGGAAGGTGCTGCATTGTGAGGCAAGACTGGACTCCAAGTACTGAAAAATCACAGTGGTGGTGAGTAAAGAACTGGTGTTGAAATTGGGAGGAAGTGAGATAAGTGTGGTCTGTGTGTAGAGTATTCATAGCATTAATTGATGAACTCCTATTCCTTTGTGATTTTTTCACAGTCATAAAAATATGAAATTGCTTGATGTATGAGATTTACAGCTAAATCAAATTCCTTACTCTCAACTCTAATAAACTGGATTTCTCAGACACTCATGTGTAAAATGAAGTCTAAGTACCTTTTAGGGTGAAGGGGAATGAGATATGAGTGTAGTACCTGGCATGAGGTAGGTACTCATTATTTGTTAACTTTTATTTTGGGATAAAATGTGTAAATTTTATCCTAGGATCAAAGGACTACTACTAATAGTAACATAGTTTATCTATATAAATATCCTTTTGATGGGAGAACTAATTTGATTTTTAGCAGCTAGTTTACTAAGCTGTTTATAGCAAATGTTTGTAAAACCAAAGCTATCAATTCTGACTCCATGTCTTTAAGTTAGCTGCTAGAGCATCTGAATCCCCAGGTCAGAGAAGATATGAAACATGTCTCAATGAAAGCTAGGGGAGGAAATTTATTTAGGGCTATGAGCAATGATTTTGAGCCTGGACTTAGCTTCAGTCTTCAATATGCTCCTTGGCCTGAGACAAGCTTTAAAAAATTTTTTTTTGGTTAAGATTTATTTATTGCATGAAAGAGAGTTTTGAGACAGAGAGTAACAGAGAGACAACTTGGAACACCCTGGCATCTGTAGTGCCAGAGATTGAACTCAGAACCTCAGGCATGCTAGTATGATGCTCTGTCAGTTGAACCGCCCACTGAGACAAGTTTTTGGACAGTTGATTTCTTTTCTGTAGAGGCTCAGAAAAGATAAGCTTTATAAGAAAATAGTAGGGATCCCAGTTTGAACCCCGGCTGCCCACCTGCGGGGGGGGCAGGGGTCATTTGGCAAATGGTGAAGCCGGTCTGCAGGTGTCCATCCTTCTCTTGCCCTCCTCTCTTGATTTCTCTCTGTCCTATCCAACAACAATGGCAGCAATGACAACAATAATAATAACAACAACAAGGGCAAGAAAAATGGAAGAAAAAAAAAAGCCTCCAGGAGCAGGGGATAGGCAATGTAGCCACTGAGCCCCAGCAATAACTCTGGAGGCAAAAAAAAAAAAGGTGAGAAATTAAGAAAAGATGACAATAGAAGATTAGATGATAGTAAGAGACCACAGGAAATACTAGTGAACTCAACATGCTTAAATTCATGGCTAAAACTTTCAGTTTCTAAATTGTAGTTTGCAGGTGGCAATTTTTAAATTAAGATGCTCACTAGATTTACTGTCATGACCATTTAACCATATACATAACTATCAGATCATTATGTTGAAGTCCTAAGCCTAAATTTCTATGTGTTAATTACATCTCACTAAAATAAACGTGGTAAAAATAATGCATGAATATAGCAATATTACTATATATAAAAAGAAACACCAATTCTTTTTTTTTCTTTTTTAAAATAAAGGTAATTTAAAAAATGTTTAAAAAGGTGAAATACAGAAATGCTCTTAAAACACTGAGGCTTGAGGGTCCAGGCAGTGACATATCCAGTTCAGTGCACACATTCCATGAAGAAACACCAATTCTTACATGACATTGAAGAAGGAGGAAAGGGGGAAATTACATGATTACATGACAGCTATATTTATATATGTGAAAGGATGGCTGAACAATAGGGCAACTGGTCTTTTTCTGCCTCCTAATTAGAACCAAATCAATAACATTTTAAGGAAACAAATCTCCATTTAATACATACTAGAGCTTTATAAAGATCAAATGAGCTAGCTGGGACAACTGTGTGAGTTTTCCATCACAGAACGTACTCAAACATTCATAGGGTATGTCTGTTTCAGACACAAAGTGAAAGGAACTCATGCAAGGGTAATTAAACTATGTGACCTCAAATTTCTTTTCCACTGTTGCAGTTCTGTAATTACGCATTTCCCATAGACTGATTTTTAACACCACAGCCCCCAACCTTGTCAGCATTTCCTCTCTGCTTATCTTGGGAGTTTTAAACTTGACCTTTTCATTTTTCTACACTGACCATACCAGGGAAGTCACCTAGGCTCAATCATTGCTCCTAGGCTTTCAAAACATCCAGTTCTCAAACCAATCTCTGCTTCTCCAATAGCAAGTAACCTTAGCAAGTTCTTTCACATAATATGGTATTCTCAATGGATCACTTTCTAATCCCTGCATCTCACCATCTCCAAAATAACAAAGACACAATTCTTTCTGATTTGCCTTTATCTTTGAACTTTCAGTGAACTTCAGAGTCTATAATTAATTGTCATTAATAAGCTATTAGTTTTTCCTCCTTTAGTACTTTTCATGTTGTCTTATTTTTATCCTTATTGTCATCTTTCTAGTAGTGTTGAATAGGCAACAGATACATGAGCAGTCTATACCTTTCTCCTTTCAAATTATCTTTGAAAAATATGTTTATTCAGATCCTCTGAAAATACTACTACTATTCAGAAACTATAATCAGTCAAGTAAAGTCTAAATGACTTTAGCTGGTTTTTCAAGTAACTTTCCATCATTTACATTTATCCTATTTATTTTTCCCCTATTTCTCACTAAACACTAACACACAGTACAGGACATTACAGTAACATAGTACAGAACTGACCAGTTGATAGGCTGTGAATTTGTCTATCAATAAGTGACTATTGTGCCAAAATCCTGATTCCTCTCAACCTGGTCCTGGATGTGTTGCCCATTAACTTTAGATGACTACCTGAAATGCTGCCAAGTTCAATGTTTTCCATGAAGTGAAAACCACTAAGAAACATTGATGTATTTCTTAATAGCATTATCACACACTTCTGACTATCTAGCTCTGTTAAATTGATTAACCTCATATTTTCAAGTTCTTCACCAAGAATATAGGAAAACAGCCGTGTCTACTTAATAGAATTATTTATAAGGATTAATCACTTGATCAATAAAGGTTAGATAGCATCTTTTTTTTTTCCAGTTAATGCTCAGATAGTTATATTCTTAATTTGTCTTCTGGGGATTTCTTTAGTTATGGTCTCATATCTACATAATATCCACTCCTTCCACTATCTCTTGATAACATCTCCCCTAAATTAAGTAACCTAAAAACCAAGATCTTTAATGACACAGCCTCTAGATCTCTTTCCCTACAATAATCTCTCCATTTCTTGAGGTTTCATTGTTCTTAAATTTTATACTACTCAGATACAGTTTTTGTTGTTCGCTAAGCATTCTGTCTAGTCAAGTTCTCGTATTATGAACTAAACAAGTTACTGTCCATTAAACCTAAGGGAAATAATATTTTGTATCTAAAGAACAGTATCATGAGGAGTCATTTGAGTGATTACAAGATGTCAAAAAGTCAGGACAAAGATGGATAAATACTAAGCCATATTTGGACTGGGGATGTTATATTTTTATAACTTCTATCTGAACAGAGCATAGACTAAAACAGATAGCTTGGCAAGATGATTTGGCAATTCTCAGAAATTGTTATGAACTACCAGTGTCTATGTTTCGGGAAAATTCACATATAATGAAAGTGAGAAATTTCTGGTGCTGTCTTTAATTTACATTTGAGGAACTAAAATGTGGTGTATCCATTTTATACCCTATCTGAGCATCAGAGGAAGTCAAGCAAACAGATCTGCAGTAGAAAAGAGAAGTAGATTTTACTTAACAAGCAGCAGAGAAATTGGATAGTATTTAATATTATTACTAACCTGCTGTTTCCAAAAATTATTGACATAATTTTTCTGGGAATTAAAACAAAAAGGCCTTTCCTCCATACTTTTAGGATTTCCTCACAGAGATGAAGATAATTATAAGCTACCATTCGGCTGAGATGAATGCTCTCTTGAAAACTTTACCTTCCAGAGGGATAAAGAATAGGAAAGTGGGAGTCAGGCGGTAGCACAGCAGGTTAAGTGCAGGTGGCGCAAAGTGCAAGGACTGTCATAAGGATCCTGGTTCAAGCCCCCGGCTCCCCACCTGCAGGGAATTCACTTTACAAGTGGTGACGCAGGTCTGCAGGTGTCTATCTTTCTCTCCCCCTCTCTGTCTTCCCCTCCTTTATCCATTTCTCTCTGTCTTACCCAACAACAACATCAATAACAACAACAATAATAACTACAATAATAATAATAATAAAGAATAGGAAAGCTATCGGGGAGGGGATGGAATAAGGAGTTATGGTGGTGGGAATTGTGTGGGAGTTGTAACCCCCTTATCCTATGGTTTTTGTCAGTGTTTCCTTTTTATAAATAAAAATTTAAAAAAATGTAAGTACAGCATATGAATAAAAGCATCATCCTGACAGCTTGTAGAATGTTTGTAATCATAGTATTGGTCACTCTACATCTACAACCTTCTTAACAGAAGTTACAGATAAGAGACAGTTTTTCACACACAAGTAGTTTTTACAGTGTTTTGTTTTCTCAGAGGCATAATTTCAACTCATAAAAGCCCTGGTAGATGGCATGACTTCCTGAGTTTCATTTCATGCCCTAATTTGTCACCACTGACTTGGTCAAAACCTCAGACCATCTGCACAGTGCTGTAGGGAATTATCTATCAACTACAAAGACAATGACATAGCAATACCCCTGGCTGCTAACTTAATCCTGAAGCTAATCCAAAATCTAACAAATAAACTGCACTTTCTTACCACCAGAAAACCACACTGATGGAAAACAGGGAAGAAGATAATGACTACCTTGGTGTTGGGCCAGTGATGGAAGCAAAGACAGCCAACCTTTATTGGAATTCATGAGTATTTTGATGTGTTAGTGGCAATGGATTGGAAAGATTCTATCAATGTTTAAATTGCCTTTCCTACAGTTATCATGTGGTATGATTGGATCCCATGTATATACTAGGAGTCAAATTCTGATGGGATGAAGGATTCTCAGAAGAATTCTTTATTTTATTTTATTTTTTAAATAGTTGCTGAGTCTTCATTAACTGGATGCAACTACTTTTTCTTTTTCTCTTTTAAGCTTGATTTATTATTAGATAGAGAGAGAAATTCAGGGGAAGGGAAGATAGAGATGTAGAGAGACAAAGAGACACCTGCAGCCTTGCTTCACCACTCGTGAAGCTTTCCCCCTGCAGGTGGGGACCAGGGACTTGAACCCGGGTCCTTGCGCACTGTAGTGTGTGCGCTTAACCAGGTGTGTCATCGCCTGCCCCCAAGAATTCTTCTATTGCTATCTACAGAGTGATTCTTTGAGGACTTTCTGAGAAGTATTTGTGTGGTCATAGAACAGTCAATCCTTCTCTCCCAATATATTAGTATTTGTATCCCACTGAGCCCCAGCTCAGTGTTTACCCAACAACAGAAGATATTTTTCTTACTTGTTTTAGGATAGATAAAACTTCCCTAATCTTTCAAGTCAGTAGACACAAACAAACCAAAGCAACAATCATCATCACCATCCAACACATTGTGACTAATGGGGTAACTCCTTCTCTAGTAACCATCACGGTATGCCTTGACTAGACTCTTTAGTGGAGCTCAAAGTGAAAATACTGACATTCTGTTATGGCCTTTCCAGAATCTCCTTCATAATTTTGATACATATAAGTGAACAAGTAGCTAATACACTTTGAATGGATATTCTAATGACTTTCAATATATTTTGTCATTTCACAATAATTTCATGTCAGTTTTAATATCTTTGGGGGGATGTATTATAATAAAAAAGAAAATAAACAAGCTGTAACAGATACTTCTAAGTAAGCACTTTAAAACTTACTAGGCTCAACTTTCATTAGCTGCATGCATTAAATCAGAAAGGAAAACAAAAGTGCTAATAATTCAAATGCATTTGCTTTCTGTGTAGATATAATCAAAGACATATTTGACTAATCTAAATTAGGACCTTTATACAAACATAAAAAATAGAACATCCTTTTAGTCTTTTCTTTTATGCATGTGACCAAAATTACTAATTCAAACTTAATTTGTGATAGTTTTAATTTTGTTATTTCTAATGATTTGAATGTTTATAATCTCATTCTCAACCATCACTTCCTTCAATTTTTTGTCCACTCATTAATCTTGTCTGACTGAAAATTACATCAAGGGAAATTCAGTTTGCCATTGATAACTGACAAATCAAGTAATTTATTTGTAGGTAACCAAGAATTTATCATTTGATTTTTATTTTTTTCACCAGAGCACTGCTCAGCTCTGGTTTATGGTAGTGTGAGGGATTGAATCTGGCACTTTGATGCCTCAGGCAGGAGAGTCTCTTTGCATAACCATTATGCTATCTACCTCCACCCTACCAAGAATATATTCACTCAAATATATTCTCCATATGAATTCTTATACATGAGCAAGTGTCTTGGCAAAATGCTGACATATTATAGAACTTCTAGTCACTTTGAGTGAAGGGTGACCACCTTTATTGATTTATTCACTTATTCAATCATTTGTTAATTTATTTACTTATTCTCTCAACAATTTGCTGTATTATCTGAAAGCATTCCCAAAGCACTGTAATAAGTACCAAGATGAATACATCTCAGTGTTGGTCTCTTAAGAAGCTAACACTATTGATACTTTTTCTCATTGGACAATTGAACAACCAGATAGAATCCAAGTTAAACTGATAGTTAAACATGGAAGAGGGAAAGATGATATACAAATTGGCGGGGGGGAGGTGTAGAGAAATGTTACCAGAGTCTAAGGGAAGATGGGGTGTAAGAAGTAGGATTATAGTTGGGGCAGAATTTTGGCAGAGGGAGACGGAATTTAGTTGAATATTTCGGAAATAGTATTTTTGGGTAAATGCATAGAAGCAGGATTAAATGGATAACTGGGTCAACTTTAAATAAAAGTTTGAGTAGGATTGTAGTGGATGTCAAACAAAAAAAATAAGATTATAGTAAACCTAAAATACATTTTATTCACCATTGCCAATATTTATATACACACCGAGAGTCTTAACTACTTCTGCATGAGCTCACAATAGGATTTAAGAAAATCTGGTTGTAATATCTCAGAGAGACTAGAAAGAGAATATAATATAAATGTTAATATTAATAAAAGTAGGAATGCATATAACAGTGTTCACAATAAAAAAATAAAGTAAGAAACATTGTAAAGGCAAAGCTTCTGGAATTTAGGTAATTTGAGGAGAGGAGATGGGGTGAATTGTGGAGAATGAGAATAAAGAACAGAATAAATTAGGCTAAAAATTTTAATTAGCAGAAGCCTACTACTAATATATTCATAGGACCTCTAAGCACTTGTGGTCATCACAGATTACATTATCACTATAATCCTTTAAAGTTAATTTTTACCTTAGTTAAACTTCATAGTAATAATACTTTTGAAAAGTAGAAGAAAATACTTTCACACTTTTAAATAGATGTGTGATATCTCAATAAATAGTGATATTTAGCTAAGTATGCAAATTTGATACCATGCACTTAAAAATAGAAATGAAAATATAATATAACCCCAGTAAAATTATACATATAAAATGTTAGGAGAAGATATTTAAAAATCTAAATGGTGGTTATCTACCAAGGTAATGAAGTTTAAGTGTTTGTGGTGGAAATGAGACCTTGAGCATGCATGATTCTACTACTTTTTTTTCATTCAGATCAACACAGATAGAGGAGATAAAACAGAACTACAGCTTCCTCTGTTATAATGATATCTTCTCTGCGGTGCCCGGGCTTGCATCTGGTCTGTGTGCATGTAAGGCAGGAATCCTAACCCAGATATATCTCTCTAGTCTTGCAGGCAATTAAGTTTAGGTTAAAATATAGTATTAGTTTTCTCTCCCTTTAATTTTCTTTGTAATAACCACATTACCGTAATAGACACTGAAATAATACAAATACTTAATTTTTCCAGTTTTACTTGACTTTCTTTTCTCTTAGTCCTTGGTGAGTTAACACAGTTATGAATAAAAACAAAATTCATGAATACATTTGGTATTCATATGTTTGAATAATTGGGAAATGATCATGACTTATTATCAGAACATGTTAATTGCTTTTTTGCTCTCTTCCAACTCAGTTTCAGGAACCAGAACCACTCTGGACCATTTTGGTGACATCAGAACTAAATTTACACAAGTGCTCAATGAGAATGGCTTTCAACCAAGACTACTGTATCCTGCTAGAATGTGATTCACACTGGATGGAGGCATAAAAACCTTCTCAGATAAGCAACAGTTGAAAGAATCAACTATCACCAAACCTGCTCTGAAAGAAATTCTGAAAGGTCTCCTATAAACAGTCAGACCACCACAAATATGCCATATATCAGAACACTTTAAAAATCTACAAGAATGGCATTAAAATATCTTCAATCTATGATATTAATAAATGTCAATGGCCTGAATTCACCTATTAAAAGGCACAGAGTAGGAAGATGCAGGCGTCTCTCTCCCCCTTTCTCTGCTTCTCCCTTCCCTCTCAATTTCTCTCTATATCTAAAATAAATAAATAAGTAAATAAATAAATTTTTTAAAAGAATTATATTCCCTCCAAAAAAAAATAATAAATGTCAGAAAATCTCCATATTTGCTTTTTATTTTTTTTTATTTGAGTTTTTTTCCTTCCTTATTTTCATCCTCCTGATTTTCCCAAACCCCCATTTTATTCTTTTGGAATATGTGTACACATAAATATATATAGTACTTCAAATTACTTTAAGGAGGAAATAGAAACTCATCTCTCTTAGATATCTTTGTGGTTTGCTGTTCAGACTTAGGTTAAGTTCTACTTCCTTATACTCCATAGCATGGTATGTAGACCCCCTTAGATAATGGGTATACCCCTTACAATTTTCTCTTTTCTCATCTATATTTTCAACTGCATTGTTTTTCACTCTTCACTGTGCATCAAGCACACATGGAGGACCAGATAAAAGCTAAGTGCCCGGATCTCTCTACTGTAACAGCTTCTGATTCAACAGGTTCATGGTGGGGCGCAATAACTTCATGTTGACAAGTTCCCATAGGATTCTGATGTTACTGTGCTGGGACTGTATTTTCAGAACCATGAACTTTGGTAGTTTTTGTTGTCCGATAGTAACACTTGAGAATAAGTTACATCTACATGAGATGTCTGAGGTTTAATTCATGATCAAATCTTTCACGGACAACTGTGTCTTCCATTTTTTTTTTTTCAATGAAACTATTAAGTTTGAGAACTGCTCCTAGTGGTTTTAGGATTTGAGTGGAACTATGACCCCACAACCAATTTTTATTCAAGTGTGTCCACATTATGGGTGTGATACCAAGTGGACCTGTTGTCCCTAAGCATGGTTTTTACAATATAAGTACCTTCTGAGGTTCAATTCCTCCACCTTACATCAAAAATCAGTGACTCTCAGTTCTGACTACTCACTAAGATTTTCTGGGGGTTCTCCTAGAATGCACTTATAATGAGATCATTTCTAGAGGGATCTATTTACTTGGTGAAGCAGACAGGGGCAGTGAAAGACACCAGGATACTGGTTAAGCATATGTGATGGTCAAGATTGAACCCTAGGCTTTACTGATGTGAGTTCTTTACCCACTGAACAACCTCTCAGTGGTGTCAGATTTCATTGAATTGGATTCTGTTCTGATCTTTTTTGCTTGTTTTTTTTTGTTTTTTGTTTTTTTTTTAACTTTCCAGAGTCTAGTCTGCTGCTGAGATAGAGAATCACCAAGCTGAACTCTCTGGTCCTTTCTAGCTCTAACTGGTCTAATTTTGAGACAATGGAACGCTGACTGAAACCAAAACTCTCTTGATACTTGGAACAATTTAACAGTGTATATGTCATTCTATGTCATTTTAATTGCTACGATTGTTTTTCTTGTTCCTCCTTCATTTGCTCCCCTGATGCCATTTCACAGGGTAAGAAACCACATTAAATCAGTAACATGCACAGATTTGTGAACTAGCTGAGATCAAAGACTCTGAAATAAACATGTCAGAATTTGTTAAGGTAAGACTCAGAAAAGCCAAATAAGGAGAGGGCAGTAGTATAAGTTAGGTGGAAAATATATTATTGTTGGATAGCCTTGAGGGAAAGAAGAAAAATTTTTAGTCTAGAGTAAAATTCATCTGCAAGGAGTTTCCTCCACACAGTGATAGGCTGTATCATGTCACCTGCAGTTCTGCACAAACCTGGAAGTGAGTGAAAGGGAACTAATAAACTCCTAGAGCCCTTTATGAACTTGACAAATGTGCGAAGGAAAGTACAACATGTTGCATTTAAGACTGTCAAAGCGCTTTGAACAAGAGACAAGTCACCAACGCTATTCCAGGGGCATTTTAATTCCTGCATCAAATTAGATACCGGTATTTGAACTCATCTGTGTTCAAAGACAATGTCAGTAGCTTTCAAGTGAATGTATAAACTACTGTGCAAGAGTTGTAAGAAGGCTCGCCAAAAAAAAAGAAAAAAAAAGCTCCTTCTAAATACAATTATTGGAAATGAGTGAAATGTTCAAACTATAAATAAGTTATCTGTTGTTGATACACATTTATAGCAACAAAGCAACAAGCCATGTTATTACAACATGTTGCTATGACCAGTGTTCATCAGCTTAAATACACAGGGCTCATTTCCCGTTGTTTAAATCAGTATATAGTGTATCTGAATTTAATAGATGCAATGTTTTAGAAATAAATTTGTGTGAGGAGAAAGCTATTTTTTAGGGGGGGATAGAGAAGAAATTCATGTTGTGGTGGAGGTGGTCCGGGGTGATGGCAGCACACCAGATTAAGTGTACATAGTGCGAAGTACAGGCTGATGCAAGGATCCTGGTTCAAGCCCCTGCACCCCACCTCCAAGGTGATTGGTCCCTTCTCTTTTCTCCCCTCTCTATCTTCCCCTCTTCTCTCAGTTCTATCCAACACCACCAACAGCAGCAGCAACAACAACAATGGGAAAAGATGGCTGCCAGGAGTAGCAGTAGAGGCACTGAGCCCCAGAGATAACCCTGGAGGCAAAAAAGAAACAAAGAGAAGAAAAGAGAAGAGAAGGGAAGAGAAATGCATGTTGCCAATGAGATACAGAGATACATGTTCATTCAAGGAACCGCATAATTCAAAATAACTAACCCCAAATGTATATTATTCTCATGAAGTAGATAAATTGCATTTAAGCTCCTAGTGGCCACTTACCTGTCCTGAAAATGCTAACACAAATCAGAAGATGTTCATACTTTTATCTAATTTTATCTGACATTTCAGCAGTATAAAAATTATTTTTCTTTGCCAGGGCTTCATTACAAAGGATCAACATTTTTTTCCCCCAGATACAAAGAGTGACAGAGAGACAGAAGGAAACAGAGAAAGATACTACAACACTGAAGATTCCTCTACTACATGGAAGCCACACACTTTCTCAAGTGGGCTATCATACTGCCCGTAATTTATTGATTTTTAAGACTAGGGAATGAAGGCCTCACACATGCATGACAGCACCATGAGTAGGCCAAGGTTTTTCATTATATATTTCCTAAGAGAGAGAAAATTACCACAGCACAACTTCTGACAATTACATATATTTTATGAGTAGGTCCCAATGGAAAATTATTTGTTGTTTAGCTGAAATTCAAATTTCACTGGATGTCTGACCTGTTTGACACTATACCTCAAGGTCAACAAAACTAAACTTTCATGATTTGTAGGTCTGTATTTGTCCATATCCATTATTTTCTTTTATACTTCTTCTCTCTTTTGTGAGACTTAAGAATCTTGTGAAAGGGGGGAGGGGTGGCACACCTGGTTAAGCGCTCACATTATAGTGCGCAAGGACCCAGGTTCAAGCCCCTTATCCCACCTGCAGGAGGGAAGCTTCATGAGTGGTGAAGCAGGGCTGCAGGTGTCTCTCTTCCTCTCTATCTCCACCTCCCCTCTCAATTTCTCTGTCTCTATCCAATAGTAAATAAATAAATAA
Source organism: Erinaceus europaeus (assembly GCF_950295315.1). Taxonomy (NCBI): domain Eukaryota; kingdom Metazoa; phylum Chordata; class Mammalia; order Eulipotyphla; family Erinaceidae; genus Erinaceus; species Erinaceus europaeus. The sequence goes on along the minus strand of NC_080180.1, from coordinate 40,052,347 downwards.
AATAAAAAATGATATTAAAAAGAATCTTGTGAATATTTCTTTGCTCCTCAGTCTATTTTTTGTTCCTTTAATTAATTAAATTAATTAATTAATTATAATAAATTTTCATTTTCATTAAAAAAATTATTTGTTATTGGATAGAGGCAGAGAGAAATTGAGAGGGGAGAGGGAGATAAGAGAGGGAGAAAGACAGAGAGACATCTGCAGCTTTACTTCACCACTTGTGAAACTTTCCCCCCTGTAGGTACAGACAGGGGCTTGAATCTAGGTCCTTGAGCATTGTAGTGTGTATTCTTCACCAGGTGTGCGACCTTCTGGCCCCTATTCTTTTAATTTTATATAGAGACAGAAAGAACACTATGTTGGAAGATGAGAGACAGATAGATTAGATAGATAGATAGGTAGATAGGTAGATAGGTAGATAGGTAGATAGGTAGATAGATGAATGGATGGGTGATATAAAGAGAGACAACACAATACAGAGCTTCCTTTGATGCCTTGGCACTCCTGTGTGGTGTTGAGTTAAAAATATGGACCATTCGGGGTCGGGCGGTGGCGCAGTGGGTTCAGTGCACTTGGTGCAGAGCTCAGGGACCCGCATAAGGATCCCGGTTCAAGCCCCCGGCTTCCCACCTGTAGGGGAGTCTCTTCACAGGCAGTGAAGCAGGTCTGCAGGTGTCTATCTTTCTCTCCCTCTCTCTGTCTTCCCCTCCTCTCTCCATTTCTATCTGTCCTATTCAAAAGCGAACAATGTCAACAATGGTAATAATAATAACCACAATGAGGCTACAACAACAAGGGCAACAAAAGGGGAAAAAATGGCCTCCAGGAGCGGTGGACTCATGGTGCAGGCACTGAGCCCAGCAATAACCCTGGAGGAAAAAAATATATATATATATGGACCATTCACAAGGCAAGGCACACACACCCTTCTGGGTGGCCTATGTCTCTCAGTTCTCTCCTTTTATATATCTACTACAAAGAAAGACAAACATGTTTTCATTGCTATGACAGTCTTTTTGCTTGGAGCATGGATATCATCTTTCTCTTACTTCTGTTCATTATAAATTAACAGTCCTTTCAGTTTTCTGCACCTTCACCTTTTAATTCTCTTTGAGTTTTAACAGCCTCTAAATTAAGAAGAGCAATAGAAGAACAGGTTCCTGAATCATTCCTCATTCTACTTAGTTCTTCACTTGCTTCACTTATTCCTGATTTTATCTGCCTCTGACCATTCTGCTCCTCTCTGTGGGATTTAAAATTTTTTTCTCCTCCAGGGTCACTAAATATCACTTCTGAATTTACATACATTTTTCATGGGGAGGGTCTTGACAATTTATACTTACATGCTCAAGACTTCATATTTTTAATATAAAATCAAGTTTTCTCTTCTAAGTTCTAAACTTTTAAATATGTCTTTTGGATCTCTCACTTTGGGCATCTGTCTTGTGCCTCAAACTACTATGCATCATTAGAACTCATCTTTACAATTTGCCTTTCAAACAGCATATATTTTTTAAGGTAAATGCTACTAGAATGTACCCACTTTTCTACATCAGCATCTTGAGATCATGTGCATATGTAATTCATCAACAAGTCCTGTTGAAATTAATTTCAAACTACTCTAGCCCCCCCCCCCCCAACACACACACATTTCATGTAACTACTTTCACTTTTTCTCTGGGACACAATTACGGCTTTCCAGTTTGTTTTCCTTTGGTCTTAGTACTTCACCCTTCAGTCTGTGAGATTTCTCCTAAACATAAAAGTATATATTTCTATATCTTTATTTTTATTGGATAGAGACAGCCAGAAACTGAGAGGAATGAATAGAGAGGGAGAGAGGCAGAGAGACACCTGTAGCTCTCTGCAGAGGGAACTCTGCAGGTGGGAACCAGAGGCTCAAACCTGGGTCCTTGTGCACTATAATTTGTGCGCACTCAACCAGGTGTGCCACTACCCTGTCCCCTAGCTTTTTTTTTTTTTTTTTAATTCATTAAAGTTTACAGACACTTTCCTTTGTCTTTAGAGCAAGTAACTTGGTTGGTGATACAGACCCTTGTGGTAGGCTTATGCCCTTCCTCTACTAAACCTTATGAAATCTTTTGATGCCTAACCTCATTTATCTCTGGGTGTTTACAAATGACACATCCTTTTCCTAGAACAGACTATCTCTTCTCTTTTGGCTCACTTCCACTTCCCCTTTGGATTTCTCCTTAACAGTTGTTCAGGGCAACCAGTTTTGTACTACCAGAGGTGTCCCTAACAACACATGTACATTTTTTTCTTACATTTTTCTTTTAACTTTTCTTACCACTGAAAATACAGTTTTACTGAGAATAAGACCATACTTTGTTTTCCACTGTATTTCTGGCTTGCAGGACATTGCCTAATACAAAACAAATATCCACGATATAGTTGTTCCAAATACAAATAATAAGAAAAGCCAAATATATAAATATGATAATAGAAGTAAAAGGGTTTACTTTAAATGTAATTCTATTAGGATTGCTATCCTATTTTTTTTACAGTGTATCAACATTAATATTATATATGTCAATTTTTACCAACAAAGCATGATCCTATTGTTCCTGAGAAATAGTCTGCTATAACATATGAATTTTAGGATTTTTTCTCCATTTTCTTATATAGAAATAGAAGCTATATTGTGGTCCGGGAGGTGGTGCAGTGGCTAAGGCACTAGACTCTCAAGCATGAGGTTCTGAGTTCAATCACGGCAGCACATGTACCAGAGTGATGTCTGGTTCTTTCTCTCTCTCTCTCTCTCTCTCTCTCTCTCTCTCCTATCTTTCTCATTAATAAATAAATAAAATATTTTGTAACAAGAAATAGAATCTATTACAAATTGTAAGAACAAGAAAGGTTAAAACGTTATCATATGTGCGAGGACCTGGGTTTGAGCCTCTGCTCCTCATGTGCGGTGGAGATGCTTCTGGAGTGGTAAAGCAGGTCTGTAAGTGTCCACCGTTCTCTCTCTCTTTTTAATTCTTTATTCATTTATTTGGACACAGAGAGCAAAAAAATAGAGAGGGAAAGGGGTGATAGAGAGGGAGAAAGGCAGAAAGACACCTACAGCCCTGCTTTACCACTTGTGAAGCTTTCCCTCTGCAGGTGGGGGTTGGGGGGCTCGAACCCAGGTCCTTGCGCACTGTCACATGTATGCTCAACCAGGTGCACCACCACCCGGTCCCCCTCCCTTCTATATCTCGCTTTCCTCTTAATTTCTTGCTGTCCTATTGAGTAAAATAGAAAAAATAAATAAAGGAAAGGAAAAATGGACACCAGAAGCTGCTGGATTTGTAGTGCAGGCACTAAGCCCCAGCGACAACCCTGAAAAAAAAGCTATTATTACTAAATTTCTCCTGAAAAATCTAAACTGATAAAAAAAAAAAAAAGAATATGAATCAGGAAAACTACTGCCTAGCAACATCAGACCCAAATTAGAACCAAAACTATCTGGAGTTGTTATTTATATGTGGGTTCCACATTTTTTAAGGAAATTATTCAATGTTCCTCATTTGTTTTACACTGCACCACCTAATTTCCATTATTACCTCAGGTTTTTTGTAGTCTGTTCACTGATTACAAAGGCATTTCTAAAAGTTCTGCTTCAGAAGTTTCTAAATGCCAGTATTATTCTGACTATTATGAAGAGGCACACATTAGGTATAGAGACATGATTCCTATCTTCAAGGAGTTTTTATCTTAAGGAAAGAGAACAACAAAAAAAAAACCATGAAACTATTAGCGAATAACTTACTATGAAGTAAGTGATATTGACTTCATAGTTGTGAGAATTCCCACTCTTAGGCAGAAGTTGAAATACAAGATCAGAAGAGAAAACACAAGTAGAACCTGAACTGGAACTGGCATATTGCACCAAAGTAAAAGACTGTGGGGTGGTGGTGGTAGGGAGAATACAGGTCCAAGAAGGATGACAGAGGACCTAGTGAGGGTTGTATTGTTATATGGAAAATTGAGAAATGTTATGCATGTACAAACTATTGTATTTAATGTCCAATGTAAAAATTAATTCCCCAATAAAGAAATTTTTAAAAGTTGTGAGAATTCCAAGAAAGAAAAGACCACTGAGGCATGGAATAGCCTGGAAAACCTTCATGGAAGAGGATGAAAATAAGGTACAAATTGCACTCTGCCTTAATACAGGCATTTTGAGAGAACAAGAAAGGCATTTAAGAAGCAAAGAACTGGGGGTCGGGTGGTGGGGGGGGTAAGCACACATGGCGCAAAGCGCAAGGACCAGAGTAAGATCCTGGCTTGAGCCCCCGGCTCCCCACCTGCAGGGGAGTCACTTCACAGGCGGTGAAGCAAGTCTGTAGGTGTCTGTCTTTCTCTCCCCCTCTCTGTCTACCCATCTTCTCTCCATTTCTCTCTGTCCTATCTAATAATGAACGACATTAACAATAACAATAATCACAACGAGGCTACAACAACAAGGGCAACAAAAGGGGGAAAGTGGCCTCCAGGAGCAGTGGATTCATGGTGTAGGCACTGAGCCCCAGCAATAACCCTGGAGGTAAAGAAGAAGGAGGAGGAGGAGGAGGAGGAGGAGGAGGAGGGGGAGGGGGAGGGGGAGGGGAGGGGGAGGGGAGGGGGAGGAGGAGGAGGAGGGGCAGCAAAGAACTGCATTATGGTGCTATGGTACTTGATAGTAGTAGTTGAGTCCTCTATTGTTTTTTCTTGTTATTTATTTACATATTTTAAATAGAGCACTGCTCAGGCCTGGTTTATAATGATATGGCATAGGGGTGGGGGTGGGGGTGGGGGAGATGGTCTGTACTTGGGGCCTTGGAACATCAAGCATGAAAGCCTTTTGCATAAGCATTTTGCTATCCCCCCCCCCCCTTAGTTCTTAGTTCTTTACTCACTTCTGTTTCTGGTGTTTGCTGCTTTCTTGTCCCCTGCCCCCCTACCAATTCTTAAAGTTCTAGAAAGGTTACTAATGGCTACATTAAATCTAACTTTCTTACCCAATGATTTGACCTAACCCTAATGTTTCAAACCCTGGGTATCAGTGACTAGTGCAAGGCTGTGAACTGGGGCACATTAATCATATTCTATCCCTAAGATTTCATGTATAAACATTTGAATAGAACACTTCTCTCTTCTGTTCATTTTTACTGCTGGTAAAAAATGTAAGCCTGAAGATACTGATATGTTTCTGCTCATACTAACTCAAGCCCTCAGCTGCAGAGAGGAAGCTGGACTGCAGCTGGAGAAATGAGAACACAAATGTAGAAAGGGTATGAGAGAACTAAATTTTTTTCTGAATTTCTTATGCTCCTGAAGCCATTTCTGTTGGTACAGCATTCCTTTTTTTTTTTTTTTTTTGTTTTTTGCATAAGCTCCATGGAGTTGGTTTCAGTCAATTTCATCCTGGTAGAAGAGTCCAGGATACCAAAATAGGTACTATGAGGGATACGGAATGGCAATATAGGGAAGGATCAAAATGGGGCTATTTGCAATGAGAAAGAAGATCAGAAGCATTGCCAGGAGGAAGAAATGACAGAACACATTTGGGAAGTGGATAGATAGAGCTAAATCAGAAGAAAGAAAAATGGCCCCAAACTGGAAATTGAGGAAATCTGCAGATTTGTTAACAGAAATGGGGTCAGTTGGGATGAGGAAGTGGGTTTGGAGGGAAGCAATAGTTAAACCATAGCATCTGAGTTTCTGGTAAAGTTGGGATTTAGTCAGTCCATGGTTTTAGAGACGACCCCATTCTGTAGCAGTATCATAGTGCAAAATACGGGAAAGCATTATCAGTTATGTGTTGTGTCAGCATTCATGAGAATATGGTATAATTATACTTCTGAAATTTACTCTCTCAAATTCTTTTTCTCTTCCCTCTTAAAACACACAGAACAGTGATCCTCAAAGTGTGGTTTTAATATTCTCAACATGTATATCATTTGGGAATGTTTTAGTAGTGCAAATGCATGGGCCTAACTCCTGGAAAAGGAAATCAGAAACTCTGTGTCCACAGGGTACAGTAACTTGTACTTGAATAAGCCTTTCAGTAGTTGCTAATGTCCACCAAGCTTTGAGAACTGTAGGTGCAACATATTCTTTGTGTGGTGGGTCCTGAGCAGTGAGGTAGTTTACCACTTAGTGCTCATTTCCTATAACAAATCTGACTTCCTTAGAAAAACACATTTCCCCTATTATATATCCATTAAAAAAACTGTGCTGAGTTTGTGACATCTGCTAGGTATTATTCAAACACTGAGGACACAGCAGTGAGCAAATATTACAGAAATATATTAGCAACTTCAATCACATTATTTATAAAATCCAGTGCTGGAAACAGTTTAAGTACCCATCAATTGATGAACAGATACAAAAAAAGTGGTATATATACAAAGTGGAATATAACCCAGTTATAAAAAAAAAGACGAATCCTGCCATTTGCAATAGCAAGGATAGAACTGGAAGCTATTTGGATCCACCTGCATATCAGATTTCAGGCTCAGGGGAAAATGAAAAAGGAAAAAAAAAAAACTAGTATAGCCACAGGCTGTTTGGAATATAACTAAAATATGCCTACTAGCTATCTACACAACGGAGACCCCTCCAACTCTTCATCGGCACTATTCCAGCCTTTAGGTTCATGATTAATCAGCAATTTGTTTGGCTTTGTATGCTCTCTTTTCAGCCACCAGGTTCCAGATGCCAGCATGATGCCAACCAGACTTCCCTGGACAGAGGACCTCACCAATGTTTCCTGGAACTCCAATTCCCCAGAACCCCACCCCACTAGGGAAAGAGAGAGACATGGAGTATGGAGTATGGAGTATGAATTATGGAGTTCTGGTGGTGGGAATTGTGTGGAATTGTACCCATCTTATCCTATGGTTTTGTCAGTGTTTCCTTTTTATAAATAAGCAAATATATATACAGAACTGGAAGCTATTATGGATAGATAAAAAAGTCACCTGGAGAAAGAAAAACACCCCATGGTTTCATGCAGATGTGCATGATACTCACCTTAAAGTCATATAGCAAACACAAAGGGCTAAACCAAATAAAACAAGAAAAGAACTACAAAACTAGGTAGTGACTATCATATGGAGGTGATTAAATTGGGACAATCATATAGTGAAAGAGAGAATTGCACTTTTAGGGATGAACTTTATGTAGTACACAGACACAATGATTTTTTAATGTTCCTAAAACATATCAGAACGCAGAGATACTCACCTTTAAAAGTCATAGGAAAAAAAATAAAATAATGCTAAGTAAATGACTTCTGAGGGCATGAGAGCTCTGTAGGGAATCACAAAGGTGTACTGAAAAAATGACATTTAAATCAAGAAAAAGTGACTGGAAATTAGTTTGATGGGTGGCAGATAGATGTGAAGGCATTCTAGGTTTTAAGGAGAATAGACCTGGGCTCTTTTCCAGACCTAAAAAGTGATTAGCATGAATAGTTTTTGTTAATGACAGTTATAGAAGTTGGAAAGGCAGATCTGATAGATCTAGCAGGAACCTGAAAATCATATTGAATTTCTTGAGCTATCCACTAAAGGCAATTAACCAACCATTGAAAGTTTCAAGCATGTACTACTAAAATAATGTGATTATTATTTTTTTGTTTGATGTAATTTTTTATATAAAAACGCAAAGACTTTCTCACTGTATATAACTGTGAGTGAATCAGCATGATTACTTAAATTTCCTATAAGCTATACTTGGTTTAAATATATATATATTTAAACATGCACTTCTCAGGAAGGACAAATCAAATAAAGTATATTTAATTTGGACTTAAATTAATGAATGGGCCTGTAATGATTTATCACTGTGAGTCATCAAAATATACCCATTAATTTAATACTATTGGGCAGCATATTCAAGTAGATGCCAAAGGTGAAAAATGATTAGAGATTTGATTTCTCCCTCAAGTGACTTACTACCTAGTGGAAGAAGTTGAAAACACACCCGGAAAAACAAAAGTTTGAGACAGTAGCAAATGAACTCTAAAAGGAGGAATGCTGCAGGAAAATTGCTGATAATTAAGACCCTTTTAAGGAGGCTCAAATGTGACTGGTAGAAGCAGAGTTGAGATTAGTAGTACAGGCGCTTAAGATAAGGGTGGGAAAGCCTTCACTGTTCACACGGGGACTCTATGTATGGAAGAGAAAAGGAGGAAGAGCTTAGGAACTTCTCCTTTGTGGTTGTGGCTCAGACTAGCCCTTCTCTTGCATGTCTGAAGCAGCAAGAGAGCAAGTTCATAGGCAATGGCGACTCTGTCTTGGGCCATTTTTCTCCTCTATGAAGACCCTGCCCTTCCCAACGATGTCCATCTGCAAGCTTTTTCCCTACGTAGGTTTTCACTTAGAGGTTCCAGGTATTATGGTCATCTCCCTGAGAATGATCTCCAAAAATATGTGCCCTTTTTGGCTCTAAGATTTTCCATTTTAATTTATTTATGCTATTTTTTGTTTATTATTAGAGATAGATAGAAATTGAGAGAAAAGGGGGAGTTAGGGAGAGAGACAGAGAGACACCTGCAGCCTTGGTTCACCACTTGTGAGGCTTTCCCCCTGAGGTGGGGACCAGGGGCTTGAACCTGGGCTCTTGCACACTATAATGTGAGTGCTTAACCAGATGCACCACCACCTGGCTCCCTTTATGCTATTTAAAAAAGTTTATTTTTATGAGAGAGAGAGAGGGAGAGGGAGAGGGAGAGGGAGAGGGAGAGGGAGAGGGAGAGGGAGAGAGAGAGCACTCATGCGCACACAAGAGAGACTGACCCACCAGAGCACAGCTCAGCTCTGGCTTATGGCGGTGCTGCATATTGAACCAGGGACTTTGAAGCTTCATGCATGAAAGCCTTTTGCACAACCATTATGCTGTCTGCCTGGCCTTTTGTCTTTGCACTATTGCCCTGTGTGATTGTGTCATATTAATGTAACTGCACTTATACAATTGTTTCAATTGGATTTATGTAGAGTTCATAATGCATGAAAAAGTATACAGACCCAGGTCGGGCAAAATGGCTCACTTAGTGTGCTACTTTACCATGCATGTGATCCAGGTTCAAGCCTAGTGCCCACCACAGTGAAGGAAGTTTTAATGCTGTGGTCTTTTCTACTCCCTCTCTACTTCTCTGCCTCTCTTTCTATATATAAAAATGTGTCTAGACCCTGAGTGCCCTCTTACATTTTATTGGCATGTCTCTGGAATGCCACTGTAACCACAAGTAGCTTGCCTCTAATCGATACCATCATATTTTCTCTAGAGCAATTTGCCTGTGATCTCTTCCATTTCTGCCAGTAACAGCAGCATTTACTCTCTCCTTAGTTTTGAGGGCAGATGTTTCCTATGCACCTGAAATGCCAATACCTTACTTGTTCCTCCCATTCATTACTCACAAACATCTTAGACCTACTTATCTTAAACTAGGATATGTACACAATACTGCAACTCATTATCCTAAATCTAGGTTCTTTTCTCAGTATATACTCAGGGACAAGGTGACTACCTGCATATGATATTCTTTTTTTTGGCCTCCAGGGTTATTGCTGGGACTTGGTGCTTGCAGAATGAACCCAATGCTCTTGGAGGCTATTTTTTCCCTTTTGTTGCCCTTGTTGTTTATCATTGTTATTGCTGGCATTGTTGTTGGATAGGACAGGGAGAAACTGAGAAAGGAGGGGAAGACAGAAAGGAGGAGAGAAAGATAGACACCTGCAGACCTGTTTCACCACCTGTGAAGCGACCCCCCTGTAGGTGGGGAGCTGGGGGCTCGAATTGGGATCCTTATGCTGGTCCTTGTGCTTTACACCATGTGCACTTAACAAACTGCACTATGACCCAGCCCCCCTGCATGTGATAGTCTTTACCAAAACTACTTTACTTAGCAAAGGCTGTTCTGTGTAGTTTTTTTCATTGAATTTTTTTCCACCAGGATTATCTCTAGGGCTTGGTGCCTCATGATAATTCCACCGCTCCTGGTGGCCATTTCTTTCCATTTTTTTTCTTTCTATTTTTATTTGACAGAACATGGAGAAATTGAGAGGAAGGGGAGATAGTGAGAGAGAAAGATAGACACCTGCAAACCTGCTTCACTGATCCTGAAGTGTACCCCCTGTAGGTGAGATACAGGAGTTTGAACCTGGGTCTTTGTGGATGGTGATCTGTGTGCTCAACTGGGTGCACCATCACCCAACCACTTATATTGAGATCTTTTAGTTTTCTTAAAGGGATATGATATAGAACTATATTATGTAAGAGAGAATCATGAAGCTTCTCTGGTTGAAGAAAAAGCATTCCTTCTTTTCAGAGTACTCTGTGCAAGTTTACTTCACAACGTATTTTTCTTCTTTTTTTTTTTCCCTACAGGATTATTGCTGGGGCTAGGCGCCTGCACTACGAATCCACTGCTCCTGGAGGCTATTTTTTTCCCTTTTGTTGCCCTTGTTGTTTATCATTGTTGTTGTCGTTATTATTGTTGTTGGATAGGACAGAGGGAAATAGAGAGAGGAGGGGAAGACAGACAGGAGGAGTGACAGATAGACACCTGCAGACCTGCTTCACCACTTGTGAAGCGACCCCCCTGCAGGTCGGGAGCCTGCGTCTCAAACCGAGATCCTTACTCCGGTCCTTGTACTTTGCGCTATGTGTGCTTAACCAGTGGCACTACTGCTCAGCCCCCACAATGTATTTTTTAAGTATCTTTATTTATTTATTTGATAGAGACAGCCAGAAATTGAAAGGGAAGAAGGTGATAGGGAGAGAGACAGAGAGACACTTGCAGCCCTGCTTCACCACTTGCAAAGTTTTCCCACTTCAGGTGGTAACTAGGGGCTTGATCTTGGGTCCTTAAACATTATATCATGTGCACTTAACCAGTTATACCACCATCTGACCCCACAAAGTTCCATTTTTGGAGACAGAGAGAAATTGAGAGGGATGGAGTATGTATAAGAGAACAAGAGACACCTGCAGCACTTCTTCACAACTTAAGAAGCTCCCTTCTTGCAGGTGGGGTTAGAGATTTGAACCTGGGCCCTTACGCATTGAATCATGGGTGCTCTATCAAGGATACCACTAGCTGCCCCCTTCAAAATGTCTTTATATATATTTTTAAAGAAATCATTTTATCAATCTATGCAAATCTCATAATCTAGCCTCACTACTTCACACTAAATTCTTTTTTTTTTTTAATTAGTGGTTTAATATTGATGTGCAAAATCACGAGATAACAGGGTTATAATTCCACGCCATTCCCACCAACAGAGTTCTGTATCCCTATCCCCTCTATTGTAAACTGCAGTAGTTCTCCCCAAGGTCACAGATATGGTGTTTGCCCATTTTTTTTTCCTATGGTCCTCTCTTCTCTTCCTTTCTAAGTCACACCTACATCTATTGCTACTTCCAAATGTCCTTTCTTTTTTCCTCTTCTCTCTATATGTCTTGATGGAATTGGAGTTCAGAGCCTCTGATCATCTCTGGGAGTATGGACCAAAATTCTTTATGGGGTGCAAAAGGTGGGAGTTCTGGCCTCAGCAATTGCTTCTCCACTGGACATGGGAATTGGTAGGTGAATTTATACTTGCAATCTGTTTCCATCTTCCCCTAGTTATTGAATTCACAGTGTCATTTACTCATCCCTGCCTGGGTATAGCTTTCTCTTAAGTGCCTCTCTTCTAATGCCAGTTGTACTTTTCCCAGTCCTATCTTTCTCATTAATTTAAAAAAACATTTTTTTAATTTAAATTTTATTTATTTTATTTTTATAGGATAGAGAGAAACTAAGAAGGAAAAGGGAGGTAGAGATAGTAATAGATAAACTGAAGGCAGATAGGAAGACAGACCTGCAGCACTGTTTCACCATTTGTGAAGCTTCCTCCCTCCCTGCAGGTTGGAAGGTCTTTGAGCATGGTAATGTTCGCATGCAACAGGTGCACCACTTCCCAGTTCCTTTTCCTTTACTTTTGAGAGAATGAGAATGAGAAAGAAGAAAGACAGAGAAGATACTATAGCAATCCACCATCCATGCAACCCTCTGGCTCTGTCCATGGTGCTACCATGTGCAGCCAGGGTTCAAACAGGGTCTTGTGAATGGTGAGGTACATACTCTATTGGATGAAATATCTCCCAGTCCAGAGAATCTAAACAGATTTTAAACATTAAAATATTTCTAATTCCTTGTATAAATGAACATGCATTTTATAAATGACTCTCATAAAACTTTTGGTGAAACAAATTATTCCAATAGTATCTGTAGCCAGAGCTCAATTCTCCTTTTATTTCCCCCTTCCCTAGATGAACATAAGTAACATTCTCTGGATATATAATTATATGACACAAAAATGTTTTATAAAGTCACTTGAAATTTTACCAAAAATAATAATAATAACAACAGTCCAAACAAGAAGATACTCTGCAATCATAAATTTCACTTGCTTCAAACATGAACTGAAAATGATATTTTTTAAAATGATCTTACTTGTGCATGTTCTCATGGATATTTCTATACTTCTTTTTTTTTTCACTTGAAATTATTTTGAAAATATTTTCACTTGGGTCTAAATTGTAGGAAAACAGTCTCAGGCACAGAGCAGTGACATATTGGAACCTTTGAGTATGTGACTATCAGTGAAGTCAATATGGTCTCCTCTGAAGGAGCCAACAACCCTGTCAAAAGTTCATCATTGGGGAGTCGGGCTGTAGCACAGCGGGTTAAGCGCAGGTGGCGCAAAGCACAAGGACCGGCATAAGGATCCCGGTTCGAACCCCGGCTCCCCACCTGCAGGGGAGTCGCTTCACAGGTGGTGAAGCAGGTCTGCAGGTGTCTATCACTCTCTCCTCCTCTCTGTCTTCCCCTCCTCTCTCCATTTCTCTCTGTCCTATCCAACAACGACAACAACAATAATAACTACAACAATAAAACAACAAGGGCAACAAAAAGGGAATAAATAAAATAAATATATATATAAAAAAAAGTTCATCATTGGTTTTCTCTGTCCTTTTGGTCCTGAGTTACCCTTAAATATCAACTGACTGGGGAACATGTTTGCACTAATCGAAGAAGATTGTTTTCTCTTACAAAACCTCACCTTAAAAAATAAGAGCCTTGGGTTGGTGGTAGCTCAGTGGGTTAAGAGAACGTGGTACAAAGCGCAGAAAATAAGAGCCTTGAATAAACTGCTGTCAGAGTGCTAGCAGTTCAGCAAATTTGCATAGAGGGATGTATGTTTTTGTACATTTTCATCATATTTCCCCTGTTTTGAATGCAAGGTTCAGGTGACTTTTTAGCTCTTTTGCCAGGATAAATCACAACACAATTAAGAGGAGGTGAGATAAAAGCAAATTCTATTCTGATGCAGCTTTCAAATCCGGGAATATTTGCTCATTATTTTTTTCTTACCCACTTTTTTTTTTTTTACCTTATAACTAATCAGACAAACAACAGTATGAATAAGCATTATGCTCTAAGGGTAGAAGTCAAACACACACCTCACTCACAGCAGGAAGCGATATATTTGGATGGCATCAAGTCTTTCTCAACAGTCACTGACCTGCACAGTTTTAAATCATCTGAACCCTCATTGTAGGTGGCAGGTGCTGTCTGAAAAGAACTAGTCAGCTGGAACCCTGCACCATCCACATCCTTGTCACCTTCTGTTGCTGCCAGCATTTCAGTGCTGGAACCTGTTGCTAAAAATGGTTTCACGCCTATTTCATTTTGCTTAAGACGATGCAAGAGTTGAAGATCTCTGTGATGGGATCCATCTTGGCTTGCCTCAGGGTTTCTTGAAGATTTCTTCATCTGCAAGGATCCTCTTGGCAGAGGAAAACCACATTCTTGGCACTGTTTGTCTTTTCCTTTGTGATTACTCAAAGAACAGCTCTCACATTCTACTCGCTCTTGTTTCTGTTTACCTTTGGATTTCAAATTCACCAGTTCAATTCCATTGGCAATGGGAGAGCCCTCCAAGTTTCCACATGGTTTATTATAATTTCTCCTTTTTCTTCGAGAGAGCTGGAATTTAACATGGGCTCTCTTTCTTACTTGAATCCAGTGATTCTCATCTGAGGATGATGCATCTGAAGAACCTGTATCAAAGTCACTCCATCTGGGTCTTGCAATTTGGAGGTGAAAATCATTCCTTCTTCCTTTCATTTGTTCTTCTGCATGTTCATATCTCTCAGAGGCCCTTCGCCTCCTCCTAGTCCTTTGTCTTACTGATTTCTTACCAGATTCCTTTCTAGTAGGGCTCAGCACTATGACAGGGGTGCATTGCTCATATGTGTCTTCTGACATATCATGCAAGATGGCAGGTCTAGACAAAGCATCAGGCAAAGGATGGAAAATGGGAATGGAGAGGAAAGCCATGGAAAAACAGAGAGAGAGAGAGAATGATGAAAATGCTAGTATGGAACAGAAGATTGCAAACAAAAATCAGCTGAAGAAAATGCTTTAAAGGAAACCACACTAAGTCAATATTAGTTATCCATGAACAATGCAAAGCAGAAGCAAGAGCTACATAGTCTCAGAGAACAAGCCTACAACACATAGCTCTAAAATAATGTTGGTTAGGATAATTTGTTAAGCACTTACCTGCAGATGTCTTGAGTAGATGGACAGACAGATAACCTTGATTGACTCCTGGGAGCTGTCCCTGTTGTTGGACTGCTTGCCTGGAGAAACAAGTTAGATAATTTGGCATCTTGGTTAAGGTAATACATGGTTGATATCTTGCTTTTTTTCCACATGTTTAAAACATTACAACAAACGTGGCAGCCGGTCATGTTGCTTATAACACAGCTCAGAGAATACAGGAAGCTAGACTGTTCTTTTTGCAAAAGTAAAACTTAATTTGAGGAACTTGGAACAGCTGAGATACTGAACCACTGTGGTGTTGCTTCATTTATGAAGAGGAACATGATTCTACAAGTTTCTATTCTACTTACTGTAAGCATTTGAATGGAATGGTGCAATTTACCTTGGATATACATGGCTAACACTTGACGATCCTACAGTCTAAGGGACCCGAAGTCTACTGTATGACAAAAATGATGATAACTTGGGAAGGCTAAATTACCAAGTAGCCATTGTCAAGGTAGGAATTAACTAGAACAGTGAGACATCATGAGATAATCAATCTGAAAAATACTTTGCAATGTTTAAAAGTCTGCATTTAGGACATGCCAAATAGGTCAGTTGGATGGTGCACCTGCTTTGTCCTGTGCACAACCCAGGTTCAAGTCTGGCCTCTACTACACTAGATGAAGCCTCGGTATGATGGTATCTGTCTCTCTTTTCAACTCTTCCCTGACCCAGCTTTCTAGTCCTATTCTGAACTCTGACACCATCTTCCCAAACAATACTCTTAGCCCACCTGCATGTTTGCTGTCGGGCTCAGGAAAAAATTAGTAAAGTCATGGGCCCCTCAGAATATACCTAAAATAGACTTCCTAGATTCTTCCATAAAGAAGACCCTAAATTTTATCTGTTATACTTTTTCCATTAGGCTATTGATTATTAAACAATTTGTTGTGCTTTGCATCTTAATGCTTTTTAGCCATCAAGTTGCAGATGCTACCATGATGCCAATCTGACTTCCCTGGGCAACCTCAACAATGTATCCTGGAACCCCACCTCTCCAGAGTCCTACCCCACTAGGGAAAGATAGAAATAGGCTAGGGGTATGGATTGACCTACCAGTGCCTATATCCAGTGGAGAAACAATTACAGAAACCATATCTCCCACCTTCTGCACCCCATAAAGATCTTTGGTCCATACTCCTAGACAGGGACACTTCCAAAGGAAGGGAGGGGATATGGAATTCTGGTGGTGGGAACAGTATGGAATTGTACCCCTCTTATCCCACACACTTGTTAATCATTAAATCACTAAGAAAAAAAGGTTGACTAAGAGCAGTGAAGCTCCAGTGATGACAAAAAAAGGTCTGCATTTATTGCTTTTATCATTGGAATTCATAAAATCTACCCATCATAGCATTTTTTATAGTTTAGCCTTGTTATAGTACAGAGCCTGAGGATAAGAAAACCTGAGACAAATTCAGGTGCTTAGCATAACATTGTAGTCATTTTGCTAAACTCCTATTATTTTCTTTTTCTTTCTTCCTCTTTTTTTTTTTTTTTAACCAGAGCACTGCTCAGCTCTGGCTTATGGTGATATGGGGGATTGAACCTTGGACTTTGGAGCCTCATGAGAGTCTCTTTCCATAACCATTATGCTATCTATCCCTGCTCATTTTCATTCAATTTTATTAAGTTATTTAAAAACATTGTTTAGAGTAGTAATGAGGCAGGGAAAGAATCACAGCATCACTCTGACATATACAGTGTTGGAGACTAAACTCAGAAACTTACACTTTCCAGTCCTATGTTCTACTCATGTGCCACTTGCTGGATCTCTCAATTCGATTTGCTCAACTTCTTTTATTCAAACCCTTGTAGCTGAAGACCGGGGCTCACACCCAGGTCCTGTGCATTGTAACATGTGCACTAATAAATCACTAGTAAAAAATGAATTAAAAGCTTAATGCTATATATTAAAAGAACATATTACATACTAGAGAAGACCAATTAAAAATGGCAGAATCTAGTTCAAAGTATAACAAAATTACTAGAGATTTAAGAAAATTAAAGTTATTTGGTTATCCAGGCAAAACCAAAGTATCATTTGTAATAAAACAGAAATTGTGAATGAGTGAACAGTACAGACTCCACCTACCTCAGCCCATATGCTCCCATAACCACTATAATACTCACATGGTCCAAAAAAAAAGGAAGCTAAAACATTTGGATAATTTACTAGGTGCCTTTCATTGTGCTGTAATTTCATTTACTGTCTCTTTAATCTTTACAATAATCTCCTAAATTGAAGGTTAGTAATTAACAGCTTTGAGTGGTCGAATGTGTCAATCACTGTTATATATCCATTATCACTCATAAAATATGCACTGTGGTAAGTATATATTTTTTTCCATTTTCCAGAGGGAATTGAGAAATTGTTACTGCTTCTCACTAGTAGGTACTAGAGAGGAAGTTTATATAAAGACTTTGGCTCCTCCACTTGCCTTCTTATCCACCTGAAGAGAAATAATAAAACTTCTCCTTTATACAGGAAGAAACTAAGAGCCCTGGGAGTAGATTCAGATCAGTCTGAGTGCACAAATAAACTACACAATTTGGCCACTAAGAAAATAACAATAAAAGTAGGAAGATTAACGCCACTCTTTAAACTAATCCTAACATTTCCCATATGAGTGATGTTCTCAGACAATCGTGGAACTCTGAGAAAACAGAAGTAATTATAACACAGGAGGAACTCTCCTAAGAGGTATGGTAGAGTGAATAATGCTGTTCTCCTCCAACCTCCACTCCAGACACATCACTATCCCAATCCTTGGAATTTATTAATGCTTTCTTAAAAGGAAAAGCAATGTCAAATATATGATTAAATTAGCTGAGAGTAACTTGCTGGGCCCATTGTAGTCATGCAGATCCTTAAACGAGTGAGGCAGTATAGCTCAGGTCACAGAGAGAAGATGGAAGGATAGGAATAGAGGCCAAAGAACAAGTACAATGCTACAATCTAGACTTGGAAGATGGAGAAAGAGGAGCGTAAGCCAAAGAGTACAGGTGGCCAGATGGTTTCTGAAAGCTGAAAAAAGGCTAGAAAGTGGATTCTTCCCTAGAGTCTGAGCTCTGAAAACATCTACATTTTCACCCAGTAAGACCCAAGTTTGATTTGTGACTTCCAGAATTATGAGAGAATTTGTCTTGTAAGCCAACAACTTTTTGTAATTTTTCACAGTAGTAACAATAGCCTAGTAAAACAGGTGATATTTGAGTTACTATTATTTTTCTTTGCAGGGGCAGAGCCTCACTGTTTCCAGCTGCTTCTTACTTATAGAGAGAGAGAGAGAGAGAGAGAGAGGGAGAGGGAGAGGGAGAGGGAGAGAGAGAGAGAGGTCAGTGATAGTCACTATATGGAGAGATGAGTGCTAGTCACTATAGACACACAGTGTTCTGCTGTGGTGCTGTGGCAAGAACCTGGATCTCATGCATGGCCAGGCAGGTGCTGAACTTGGTGCACTCTCTTTCTAGCCCACCTTCAGCTAATCTTAGCAAACAAATGGAAATTACTAAGAATGAGATAAAAAATAGTCCAGGCAGAAAAAACAATATGCTGAGAGGGAAAGTTAGTAACTTCCACATTATCCAATAGACTTATTTACATCTGCACATTTCTTTTCTTTTTTTTTTTAATATTATTTATTTATTTATTTTCCCTTTTATTACCCTTATTTTTTTGTTGTTGTAGTTATTACTGATGTCGTTGTTGGATAGGACAGAGAGAAATGGAGAGAGGATGGGAAAGATAGACAGGTGTCTATCAGCCCTGCTTCACCGCCTGTGAAGTGACTTCCCTGCAGGTGGGGAGCCAGGGGCTGGAACAGAGACCCTTATGCTGGTCTTTACTCTTTGCACCCTGTGAGCTGAACTCGCTGCGCTACCATGCGCCTCCCTTTCTTCTTTTCTTTCCTTTTCTTTTCTTTTCTTTTCTTTTCTTTTCTTTTCTTTTCTTTTCTTTTCTTTTCTCTTCTCTCTCTCTCTCTTTCTCTCTGTCTTTTTCTTTCTTTCCTTCCTTCTCTCTCTCCTTTTCTTTTCCTTTTTTTGCCTCCAGGGTTATCAATGGGTCTCAGTGCCTGAACTGTGAATCCACTGCTCCTGGAGGCCATTTTTTTCCCACTTCATTGGATAGGACAGAAAGAAGTTGAGGAGGGGGTAGATAGAGAGAAGGAGAGATAGAAACCTGTAGAACTGCTTCACTACTTGTGAGGTGACCCCTGCCCCCTCACAGATAGAGATCCGGGGGCTTGAATCGGGATCCTTGCATGGGTCCTAGAACTTTGTATTGTGTACTTAACTCATTGTGCTACTTCCCAGCCTCCCCTGCACATTTCTAACTTACAAGTCTCTGTTTTTTCCTTCCAGCTTCTAAATATTATGTCTTCTTAAAATCTTTTAATACCCATCTACGTAGGACTATATCCTTCAACAACTGTAGCAAAACTGACTTAAACTATTTTTTTATATTTTATTTATTTATTTATGAGACGGACATGTGCTGCCGGGGATTGAATTCAAGACCTCATGCTTGAGAGACCAACGTTTCGTCCACTACGCCACCTCCTGAACCACAAACTAGTTTTATTCAGGTTAATTTCAACTGTCTCCAGTGAACAGCAAAGGAGCCATTTTTTGTAAGACCTAAGTATTTCAATACTTTAAGTTTATGTAAGAGAAGATTTTATTAGTTTGTGTACTATTTTATCTACATTTATTGAGATTAGAGGGAGCTCTGTATATAACAGCACTGATTTAATAGAATGTGAATGCTCACTACTCAGTCATTTATTTAAGAAAGAGCAATGCAGCCCTCATCTGACCTCAGATCACTGTTAGCAATATTAAACTACAGTATTTGGACCATCATAATGAATATGGAAACTTACTGCTGTGTCAAAATTAGTTATTTAAGGCTGTGCAAGAAAAGGTGTTGCAATGGATGTAATCAAAACAAAAACACATTTTAAATCGCACAGATCTGAGAAAATGTATGCTGTACGGTGGGAAAATGGTTTATAAATTATATGAATACCAAACATTAAAGAATGCTGCTTTCCTTTGAAGAGTCTCTCTCTCTTTTTATTTTATTTTTTTGTTTTTATATTTGTTTATTCCCTTTTGTTGCCCTTGTTGTTTTATTGTTGTAGTTATTATTGATGTTGTTGTTGTTGGATAGGACAGAGAGAAATGGGGAGGGGAGGGGAAGACAGAGAGGGGTAGAGATAGACACCTGCAGACCTGCTTCACCACCTGTGAAACGACTCCCCTTCAGGTGGGGAGCTGGGGCCTTGAACCTGGATCCTTATGCTGGTCCTTGCACTCTGTGCCACATGCACTTAACCTGCTGTGCTACGGCCCAACTCCCGAGTCTCTCTCTTTTGTCCACCACGATAGTAAATCAAATAGCATTTATATCACTTATCCTCAAGTATTTTGAAGGAAGTGACTTCTCATAAAGATATTCATGTAGCTTATATCCAATATTAACTTCTATATATTCATTTTGTTGATAGGCTACTGTAGCAGATGCTGTCAAGGCCCTTCTTGTACCTTGACTTCTACTTCACTTGCAGGCTGACTACTTCCTACTGATTACTTGTTCCTCTCAGCCTCCCTGGTCTTTCTTGCTTGATTATATATGGCCACTGCCTATCAGGGTGGGTAAGTTAAGAACCCTGGGGACAACTCTTGCACTCAAGTGAACGCATTTCTATTTTCTCAAGAGACAGAGTTAAATTAGCACTTGAATTTCTCTCTTATAACTAATAGGCCTACTAGCTATCTTTGAAACAGAGACCCCAAATTTTCATCGGCAATATTCTTGCCTTCAGGTTCATGATTAGTCAACAATTTGTTTGGCTTTACATGTTAACTCTTCTATCAGCCACCAGGTTCCAGATGCTACCATGATGCCAACTGGACTTCCCTGGACAGACGACCCTACCAATGTGTCCTGGAGCCCCACTTCCCCAGAACCCTGCCCCACTAGGGAAAGAGAGAGACAGGTTCTCTGTTATTATCTGTTATGCATTCACTATATGCTGGATACTGATTATTATTATTTTTTATTATTATTTGCCTCCAGGGTTATCAATGGGGCTTGGTGCTGCCAACACCCATGTTTAGCGGGAAAGCAATTACAGAAGCCAGACCTTCTACCTTCTGCACCCCATAATTTCTCTTGGGCCATACTCCCAGAGGGATAAAGAACAGGAAAGCTATCAGGGGATGGGACAGGATATGGAGTTCTGGTGGTGGGAATTGTGTGGAGTTGTACCCCTCTTATCCTATGGTTTTGTCAGTGTTTCCTTTTTTAAAAATATTTATTTTCCCTTTTGTTGCCCTTGTTTTTATTATTGTTGTAGTTATTATTGTTGTTGATGATGTTATTGTTGTTTTTAGGTAGGACAGAGAGAAATGGAGAGAGGAGGGGAAGAGAAAGATAAAACACTTGCAGATCTGCTTCACTGCCTGTGAAGGGACTCCCCTGCAGGTGGGTAGCCAGGGGCTCAAACCAGGATCCTTATGCCGGTCCCTGTGCTTTGCGCCATATGTGCTTAACCCGCTGCACTATTGCCCGACTCCCTAGAGTTCCTTCCTTTTTTAAAAAGTGACTCCTTCCTTTTTTAAAAAAAAAAGTCATTTCTGGGGGCAAGTGATGGCACACCCAGCCCATATGATATAAAATATGTGACCCATGTTTAAGTCCTTGGTCCTCATCTGAAGGGTGGAAGTTTCACAAGAGGTGGTTTTGTAGGTCTCTTTCCTCTCTGTCTCTTACTCTCCCATCAGAAAACCTTAAAACATAAAAATAAAAACCAATTCAAAATGTCACTTCTCCTTTCTCTGTCTTATTTTTCCCATGCTTTATTGTGCTTCCTGGGTTCACCCTTCAGAAAAACTACTTACACCCAGATAAAACAGTATCTATATTAAAAGTGAAATCTATTTGGTATAAATCAGTCCTAGCTTGTGTCACCTTTAATTCATAAACTCATCAGATGTGAATTAAGGGTCAGTTATGTAATAGATACTTAGTAAGTTCTGGAGATAAAGAAGCTGATGTCATCCTGACAAAGTTTCTTATTTAGTGGAGAAGAGATGGAATGTAAAAGGCTAGTTTTTATTTTACTTTTTTAATTAGTAATTTACAAGATAACAAGATAACAGAAATGCAATCCCACCACCAGAGTTCTGTGTCCTCATTGCCTCAGTTGGAAACTGCGGTGATTCTCCTAAAGTCCAAGATATAGATGTCAGGTTCAGGAAAAACAAAAACAAAAACCACCACCACCACCAACAACAAAAACATTAGTATAATCATGGGTCCTTTGGAATATAACTAAAATAGGCCTACTAACTATTTACAAAAGGGAGACCCCAAGTCTACATCTGCACTATTCTAGCCTTTAGGTTCATGATTAGTCAACAATATATTTGGCTTTATATGTTAACTCTTCTTTCAGCCACCAGGTTCCAGTTGCTACCATGATGCCAACCAGACTTCCCTGGACAGAAAGCCCCACCAATATGTCCTGGAGCCCTGTTTCCTCAGAGTCCTGCCCCACTAGGAAAAGAGAGAGACAGGCTGGAAATATAGATTGACCTGCCAATGCCTATGTTCAGCGAGGAAGCAATTACAGAAGCCAGACCTCCCACTTTCTGCACCCCATAGTGTCCCTTGGTCCTTATTCACAGAGGGATAAAGAATAGGAAAGTTATCAGGGGAGGGGATAGGATATGGAGTTCTGGTGGTGGGAATTACCCCTCTTATCGTATGGTTTTTGTCAGTGTTTCCTTTTTATAAGTAAAAATTAAAAAAGAAAAGAAAAGAAATCCAAGGGACTGGGCGGTAGCACAGCGGGTTAAGCACACATGGCACAAAGCACAAGGATGGGCATAAGGAACTGTTTCGCACCGTGCCCCAGGCTCCCCACCTACAGGGTGGTCCCCTTCACTAGCGGTGAAGCAGTTCTACAGGTGTCTTACTCTCTCCCTCTCTGTCTTCCCCTCCTCTCTCGAATTTCTCTCTGTCCTATCCACCAGCAAAACCAACAAGGACATTAACAACGAGGGCAACAAAAAAAATGCAAAAAAAAAAATGACCTCTAGGAGCAGTTAATGTAAAAAATGATAGAATTGAAAACTCTATTTCTATCTAATCTGTCACTTTTGTTTAACTATTTTGTTAGTCCTTGCCAGGGTTCTACCACTCTGGTTGATTTTTCCAGATAGAGACAAAGGGACAG
Source organism: Erinaceus europaeus (assembly GCF_950295315.1). Classification (NCBI taxonomy): domain Eukaryota; kingdom Metazoa; phylum Chordata; class Mammalia; order Eulipotyphla; family Erinaceidae; genus Erinaceus; species Erinaceus europaeus. Next base: position 40,029,436 of record NC_080180.1, on the reverse strand, counting down.
AGATAAGCAGGAAAGATATCATACATAGTACTAAGTCAGATACATGACAAAGCAGGAGCATTATCCAAGTGAGCTATTTTGCAGGCCCTCCTACTATTATCTTTTTTATGCCTTACCACATAGTAAAACTTTACTTAAAGTAACTGGGAAAAAACCCAGAACATTAAATAATGTGGGGAAAATGACTAGTGATAAGGAAAAATATAAAATGGATTCCTTCCTCACTACTTACATTAAAGCTTAGGCAAGAAAATATTTAAAATGTAATCAAATAAAACATGAAAGTGGGAGAAGGGGAGTCAGGTGGTAGCGCAGCGGGTTAAGCACACGTGGTGTAAAGTGCAAGGACCCGCTTAAAGATCCCAGTTTGAGCCCCGGGCTCCCCACCTGCAGGGGAGTCACTTCACAAGCGGTGAAGCAGGTCTGCAGGTGTCTTATCTTTCACTCCCCCTCTCTATCTTCTACTCCTCTCTCCATTTCTCTCTGTCCTTTCTGGCAACAATGACATCAATAACAACAACAAATATAACTACAACAATAAAAAAACAAGGGCAACAAAAGGGAATAAATAAAAAAAAAGCATGAGAAGAAGATATAAGTTGATATTTGTAATATTACAAAAGGCAGTCTCTTTCCTATGATGATGCAACACACAAAACAGTAAGCAGACAGGTAAGCATGATAATTTTTGCTCCAGATCATTGATTGTCAGAAAAATGCAAATAAAGACAACATTGAGATACCACCTCACCCCTGTGAGAATGGCATACATCAAAAAGGACAGCAGCAACAAATGCCTGAGAGGCTGTGGGGACAGAGGAACACTTTTGCACTGCTGGTAAGAATGTAAATTGGTCCAGCCTCTGTGGAGAGCAGTCTGGAGAACTCTCACAAGGCTAGACATGGAGTTTCCATATGACCTAGTAATTCTTCTCCTAGGGATATACTCCAAGGACTCCATAACACCCAACCAAAAAGATATTTGTACACCTGTGTTCATAGCAGCACAATTCATAATAGCTAAAGCCTGGAAGCCACCCAGGTGCCCAACAACAGATGAGTGGCTGAGAAAGCTGTGGTATATATACACAATGGAATACCATAAAGCTATTAAGAACAATGAACCCACCTTCTCTGACCCATCTTGGATGGAGCTAGAAGGAATTATGTTAAGTGAGCTAAGTCAGAAAGATAAAGGTGAGTATGGGGTGATCTCACTCATAAACATAAGTTGAGAAAGAAGAACATAATGGGAAACTAAAAACAGGACTCGACTAAATTTGGAGTAGGGCACCAAAGTAACAACCTTGGGTTAAGGGTGAGGGTGAATGTTTGGCTTCATGGGGCGGGGGGGGTGGGGGGGGCGAGGTGGGACACAGTCTTTTGGTGGTGGGAATGGTATTTATGTAGACTCCTATTAACTTGTAGTCATATAAATCACTTTTTAATTAATATGAGAGGGTGTTGGTCTGCTTCTAATTCTGCTTCTAAGACCCCTTCTGTTTTGATCATCATGTTAGGTTGACTTATATTGCTTAATGCTGTGGTCTATTTATATAATCACTACTTTACCTGAGACCCGCCCTGCCTACAGAGCATTGGTTTAATCCCCACTGGTTAGATGCAAGCTTTATACTTCCCAGAGCCCGTGCTTTTTCCTTCTCCCCACCCCCTATCCTACGTACTTCCTCTTCCGACCAGACACTTCCACCTCAGGAGATATAAAGGACAGGATTTTCAAATGAACAGAGATTAGACTGATGTCACTGCATTCCCGCTCATCAATAAATATTGAACTACGTTCCCAGCTCAGCCATGAGTCCCTGGTCATCTATCTCCCGCCCGCGAAGCTAGCCTGGCAAGAGGGGAAAAATTGATTGAATGTCTCAAACTGTTTAAAGCACAAACTGAGTCTTTTTAATACATAGGCTGAGTCTTTGATATGTTGACTCTTTTAAAAGCTTAATCCAGGGAGAACAGAAGCAACCAGTGGCACAGCTATATACAAATACGATGATGTTGTGTATGATACAGCAAATTCTAACAGAGGGATATTTCAAAGTTAACCCAATTGCCAAATAATGTGATTATAGCAATACCTATCTATTTTCTTCTTAAACCCTAAGACAACAGGAATCTCCCACTTCCTTTATAGAACCTATATTTCCCTCAGTCCTGGAACCTCTAGGGTGGGACTCACTTTCCTCCATGCTTCTCTCAATTCATACTAAATGATATTTCATCTACCGATCCCAACCTAACCACCTCAGCATGCCTCACTTCAGACTGTGTCCAGAGCATGGAATGTCAACCCTTCACTCCCATTACTTGGGTGAGACCTTTCCTTTCATAGTATTCTCTAATTCTATTCCAGGTGATTCACTTCCTAGCAAAGTCCCAAAACCTAGATATAGACCAGGTCCCCTGAGATAGAGTATATGTTCACATGTACCCATAAATTAGGGCAAAATAATATACCTGAAAGCAAAAGTACACAATAGTCTACAGTGAGTCAGTATAAAGTTCATAATGACATAGTGTCTACTTAGATACCCTCCTCACCTACTTCCTATTACAGTTCTCTCACTCACTCCAAAACTAACCTTATCACAGCAAGGACTGCAAAAGTTGAATAAGGGCAAGAGAATGGCTTACTTTAATGATGATTCTTTAGTCAATATCAGGCCACCCCATCAGCTGGGGCCCTAATTGGGGAGTCCTGAGATTCGTAAACAGACATGATGAGCCTAGATCTCAAATAAATCCCTTTCTCCATTTCTACAGGTCATTTCTATCAGGAACAACACAATAGACCCCTTTGTGGGCTCCCATAGGACCTTGCCTTCAACTTGGATCAACAATGGTAAAGAATCTTCCATCCTTTGAAGGGAGGATGGAAAACATACTCTATGCTACACCTGAGGATGATGGGTCGATATTGGGGTAGCTTGGAATGTTCCTACTCATGACCATAGAATGTGAGTTTGGATCTACAGGGATGCAGAGGTCACATAGGCTCCTAAGCTGAATATGGGCCCCAGACTACATCAAATCAATAGGGTTTACAGTCAACAATATTTATACCCCTTTCCCATATTAGGGAGCTACACTCTTCCCTGACACAGCTTTCTGGTCCTTTTCCAGTCATGACATCATCTCCCCAGACAATAACTCATATCCACCTATAAATCAGATTTCAGGCTCAGGGAGAAAAAAGAAAAAGGACAAAAAACAAACAAACAAACAAAAAACTAATTTAGCTACAGGCCCTTTGGATTATAACTAAAATATGCCTACTAGCTATCTACAAAATGGAGGATCCCCCAACTCTTCATCTGCACTACTCCAGCCTTTAGGTTCATGATTAGTCAGCAACTTGTTTGGCTTTATATGTTAACTTTCTTTTCAACCACCAGGTTCCAGATACTAGCATGATGCCAACCAGACTTCCCTGGACAGACAACCTCACCAATGTGTCCTGGAGCTCTGATTCCCCAGAGCCCTGCCCCACTAGGGAAACAGACAGGCAAGCTGGGATTATGGATTGACCTATCAATGCCCATGTTCAGTGGGGAAGTGTAGTGAACATGTAACCTTAATGTAGTGAATATATAAATGTAGTGAACATGTAGCCCTAATGTAGTGAATATATGTATGTGGTGAACATGAACTTGTTAACTTTAGTAACCATAGTGCGCCTGCATAGTGTGATAAAATAGAAACATATGTGTGCATTAGATAAGATATCAACTGGAACCTTGCCAATGGAGATGTAACTCTGAAACCAGAGGCAAGCTAAGTGTAAATATAAGTTCAGAAATCAGCTAGATGAAGCAATTCCACCTTTACTGAATGGGATGCTGCAGGTGTGGCTAAAATCTTAAAGCACAGCAGGCTGGCCTCAGTAATAGCTTCCCCAGTTCCAAGGCCCCTTGGTAATCTGATTACACCAGCAGAACAAAGGACCTCCTCAGGGCAACACAGCAGGTGGTAACCACATTGTGAGCCTCTCCTGCTAGCAACTACTAAGTAAGGAGAAGGTATGGGGTTGACTGTGTACTTGTATGAATCCTGTGATCTTTCTATGGTATCTAAAAATAAGTAAAAAAATTATTGCTTAACCCCGACACGCTCTCAGAATGAGTCCTTGCTCTAATTCCTTGCTTGCAACAGAAAGCAATTACAGAAGCCAGACCTTCAACCTTCTGCATCCCACAATGACCTTGGGTCCATACTCCTAGAGGGTTAAAGAACAGGAAAGCTATCAGGGGAAGGGATGGGATACAGAGTTCTGGTGGTGGGAATTGTGTGGTCTATGCCCCTCTTATCCTATTTTTTGTCTTGTTTCCTTTTTATAAAAAATAAAAAAGCACAATAATTTTAAAATAAAAAATGTTGTTGTGAAAAGAAATATGCACACACAAATACCAATGCTCACCCAGACAAAACTGTGTCATATAAAGAGCCCTATTTCACAAGTCATATGATTACCAAACACATGATTTCTCTAGTATTCAGAAAGCTTTACAAAGCTAGGAAGGAAAGCTGACTGACTGGTAGTTCACAGACAAGGAATTACACATGGTCCAAAGCCAGGTGTAGAACGGCATTCAATCTCAATAAGCTAACAAAAGCAAATTCAGTTAGCAATGGTTTTCACAATGAGCTTTGCATTTAACTGACTTGGGGTATGGGGGGTGGGGAGGATGGACTAAAGACTTGTTGATTTCATGCCCTAGGGTAGAGGTGAGATGCACTTACACCTACTTAGGGACTATCTCTGGGGCTCCATGCTCACAAGGTGACTCCCCCCCTTCTTTTTTAATTGACAGAGGGTGAGAAATAGAGACAGAGTTGGAAACATAGCAAGAGACCTGCAGCTCTACTTTATGAAGGGCTCCCCTGCTGGTGGTGACTTGGGTTTTGAACCTCCTTCCTACTTTATGGTAATGAGTGTACTCTGCCTACCAGGTAAACCACCCTCAGGCATTTTATCCAGGAGTGAGAATCACTGACCCAATGTCATTTTGTGCCTTCTTTCTAAATGAGGGTTAAGTCTGTTCATGGGAAAAAAATATCATTTGCAGGGAATAAGTAAAAAAAAAAAAATCCAAGATTTTAAAAAGTTTTTAAAAATATTTAATTAATTAATTAACTAATTTTCCTTTTTGTTGCCCTTGTTTTTTTTTTAAAGACTTTATTTTTTAATACTTATTTATTCCTTTTTGTTGCCCTTGTTTTATTGTTGTAGTTATTATTGTTGTTGACGTCGCTGTTGTTGGATAGAAATGGACAGAGGAGGGGAAGACAGAAAGGAGGAGAAAATGATAGACACCTTGCAGACCTGCTTCACCGCCTGTGAAGGGAAGCCCCTGCAGGTGGGGAGCCGGGGGCTCTAATCCAGATCCTTATGCTGGTCCTTGTGTTTGCACCACGTGCGCTTAAACGCTGCACTACTGCCCGACTCCCCTAGTTTTTTTTTTATCATTGTTGTGGTTATTATTATTGCTGTTATTCATGCTGTTGTTGCCAGATAGGACAGAGAGAAATGGAGAGAGAGGGGAAGACAGAGATGGGGAGAGAAAGACACCTGCAGACCTGCTTCACCGCTTGTGAAATAACTCCCCTATAGGTGGGGGGTCGGGGGGCTCCAACCGGGAACCTTACCCAGTCCTCGAGTTTCATGCCATGTGCGCTTCACTAGTAGTCAAGATTATACCACTAGAAACAAGAGATGATAAATCTAGTTCCAAGAAAACAAATAGGACAACTAGTCATAGTCACATGCTACCTAGAATGTAAACAATCTAGGAGCTGGATAAAGTCAGATTCAGGCAGTAGTCTTCGATATGCTGCACACATCCCCTCACTTATTTTTCTTTTCAACTTTTGAAAGATTTGCTTACTTATATAAACTAAGAGACATAGAAGAGAAACTCCAGCATATATACCTCTGGGGATGGTAATTGGGATTCCATACTGCAAGCCCTGGGCTTACCTGCTGAGCCATCTCCTCATCCTAAGACTGCTTCTGATGCCAATTGCAACTTTGGTAAGTAGTCATTTTGATGGTCAACTGACCTTATTGTGGCACTGGTCCAAACCAAGCGAATGCCACTTTCTATTCCTAATTCCTAGAAACTCACTTGACCTTATACAAGCCTAGATACAAGAGAGTACCTCTAAGGAGCAAGCCTCAAAAAATGAAGGACAGAAGCTTGTGCTACATAATCCATTCTGACCTTCTAGTGCAAAATTCTGAAAGATATGTCAGACATTTCTCAGGAGTCCTATTAAATCAAGCCTCCATCACTGTATACCATAGTGCATCTTAAAATGACTTTTCATTTATCATGTCTTATGCTCAAAGTTCTCTAATTTATGATACCTAGAAGGAATTCCAAAAATATGTCACCTGCACACACACACACACACACACACATACACACAAAATCTACATAGAAACAACAATGAGCAGACTCAGAAGTTAGAATTTAGGAAACAAATCACTCATGGGCAGACATAACAGGTACCCCTCTGTTCCAGACTCTTGGAAACAGAGTTGGCAGTCAGCTGAGGTAAAGAACAAACACCTCATCACAGACTCCTGCAAGCGTCAACCCGGCTTTGACCTAGCACGTTATGATTGGGCCCTCCTCAATCGCTATCGAACAGGCCATGGCCGGTGCGCCGCTATGTTCCATCGCTGGGGAGCCAGAGACGACCCGAACTGCCCCTGCGGCTACAGACAGACTGTGAACCACATAGTCAACGACTGCCACCTCTCCAGATTCAAAGGAGGTCTTGAAACTTTACATCAGGCTCAACCTGACGCTGTTGACTGGCTACGGAAAAAGGGCAAACGCTAGAAGAAGAGAGACAGGTACCCCTTTACCGGCTGTATATGGAGTGCTGATACTGCCTGGTGAGATGTGGCATCCTGATTACTGGGTTGACTGAGGTACTGGTGGATGGAGAAGATTACAGTAGATCTAGCATTTGGCTGCAAGCACCAATTTTTAATTATAGGAATATGCAGTTGTCTGGTTTTAATTGAACAGGAAGTTTCTATGAAAGAGAATGGCATATTCAACTTAACCATCTATCAATTGGGGCAATTGGTGAAAGTCTGTATAAAAGTGTACCCCAGTGAGGTAGCAGAGAGCCTACCCTATGACAACTATCAAAAAAAAAAAAAAAGTGATAGAAGTCAGAGGGTAAGTGGACCAACCTCCAACTCTTCCAGTTGTTGGAGACATTCTTTACATTTGACAGAAAATCAGGTGGCATCAAGTCCCGTTAGCACATCAGTGGTATCTGTACTTTGAACTTTCTATTTTGACTTCTTTGTCTTTTTATCTCACACTAGTTTTATCCTGATTCTACTACTCAGGAAAAACTTGCTAACCAAAATACCTGTGTAAGTCCTTGTGCCAGGTTATGCATTTGTGGGAACATAAACCCAGGTAAAGGTTTATGATGGGTTCTATCAGTAAACTGGCTGACTACTGTCCATGTATCTGCTAGCCTGGATGGTCCACCACACTGCTGTAGTTGTAGGTATTCCTTATTGCCTGAGTCCTTTGTTCTAGATCTTGTGCCCGATCTAAATCGCATTGGAAGGAGATCAATTTCCAGAACCGGCCCTTCTCTCCATCTGATACAGTTTGTTGTCTAGAGAGGAAACTGTTCTTATAGTTATCAATGTCTCCCTTTGTTCTCAGTTTTGAGTTGTGTTTCATAGAGCTTTGAGATTAATCTTATGGTATAGATCTAGTAATTTTACTTTATTAGTCAAAAAAACCTTAGGGATTTCTTACTACCTAGTTAATATAAAGAGATAAGTTTTTCTTATTAAATTTCTTACTACCTAGTTATTATAAACATACTAGTTTCTTTGTTTCCAAGATTCCATCTACTTCTTTTGTTTTCACTCAGCCACTCTTAACTCTTAGGTTCCCATAAAACCTAGTTTATTGGCTACTATCAAATATGTAGGGTACCTTCCTTGCCGTGCCTTGGCCAACTGTTTGAGCCTGGTATCACATGGGGAGTGCTATAATAGCACTGGAGAAAACTCTGGTGCTGTGCTGTCTATTTTTTTTTTCCTTCCAGGGTTATTGCTGGGCTCGGTGCCTGCACCATGATCCACCGCTCCTGGAGGCCATTTTTCCCCCCTTTTTGTTGCCTTTGTTGTTGTAGCCTGGTTGTGGTTATTATTATTGCCATTGTTGATGTTGTTCATTGTTGGACGGGACAGAGAGAAAATGGAGAGAGGAGGGGAAGACAGAGGGGGAGAGAAAGATAGACACCTGCAGACCTGCTTCACCACCTGTGAAGCAACTCCCCTGCAGGTGGGGAGCCGGGGGCTCGAACCAGGATCCTTATGCTGGTCCCTGTGCTTTGCGCCACATGCGCTTAACCCACTGCGCCACCGCCCAACTCCCTAGTCCTAGACTTTTATTTTCATACCTTTACGCTACAAAGAAAAGAGCAAGAGAAGAACCTTGGCCTTCCCCTCAAATGGCACTTTTCTTGGCTTTTGAACATAGTGGCTTTTCTTTGAACTCCAAGATCCCCTTTACACTTCTCTGATGGCATTTAGTCTTAGCATTTATGTACCTGTCTGAACTATTTCCAATTTGCCATAGTGCTTCGCAGCTAATCTTTTCATGCTTCCCTCCCAGACTGAGAGAAGAGGCTCTTGTTTTACCCAACTGGGGGAAATCTTCACTGTGTCTTGTACATGACAGGTGTCTATTGAATAATAAAGAGCTGTTGGGGTGAACTGAACTTGGTGATAACTGAACTGAGTTGAACAGAGCCAGGTAATAGTTGCACTAAGTTGAACTGACCTTGGTGTAGGGCAGAGTGACCTTCCATGATTATAGCAGAGATAGAGGTGACAGTTAGATGACAATGAAGAAAGAAGATAAGATTCCACTCTTCTCTAAAAGAGGCAGTTTTTGTAACAAAACCAATGAACTGAGGCTAAAGTTTTCTATAATAGTTGAGGTACTTTTTTTTTTCCAGAAAAGATGCACCTTTTGAAGACATGCAGTTTCTTCTGATGACATGAATTTCTATCTAGGAAATAATATAACCATACTGTATACAGAAGAGGATGGTTTTCAATGGTTTTAAGCTGTCATGTCTATTTAGAAAGAAAATATGGTAATCGAGCATAAAAATGAATTAAAATATTTCAAAACATATAGCCTTATCTAATAGCAATGGATAGTTCTAATTTGCTAGCTGGTTTATATGAGGGCTTCGTAATTTGATCATTCCTTTAATAGGTGGGAGATTGAAGTGTGGTGGAGGAGGGAAAAATAACAATTGGCTGGATGAGCAGATAATATGTTCTTTGAAATGAAGCATTTTTTGTAATGGATGTTTATTTCAGATGATTACACTGTGCACTGCATTCAGATAAGAAAAACAAACAGGAGGCCAGCTGCATTAATTTTATCAAAGTTATTTATATCAGCAGCATAATTAAAGGCAGTAATTTCTAATTAGGTTTTCTGAGAATCCATTTATAGGCAACACAAGACAACTTGTCTCTGTGGCATCTAGGCCATGATTGTGCTCTGGGGGCAATATTAACTATTGCCAATTGGCCTTGGCATTTTGAAAATTAATTATTGTTTCAAAAGATGCTAAAGCTGTTACCTCCTGCAGCCCTGGATAGTTTAATAAACTCCACTAGGAGAGCCTGATATATAATTTATGTATATGACAAAGAATCATCATGCACAGTCATTTACAAATAGCGTCTCTTACTTAGGAATACACTAGTAGTAACATTCAATGAGGAAGGAGTCTAGAACTTTAACTGGAAATAGTTGTGAAAGTTTTTGTTTTATGTCACCATCAATTTTAGCACTATCTTATAAGTAACATTTTGAAGGCTTAATAAACAAAATACTAAACTGGCTTTAGGGAACAGCATAGGCCAAAGATACTCTGTGAGACTCTTTTTTGGTTGTGAAAAGGGTAATGGATGACTGAAAATTAAATAAGTTTAGAAAATGCAATGATACAATCTCAGGGTGAGAAGGAACCCCTATAAAAGCAAATTGGTTTAATCCCCTCACACACACTTGATACTAGTATTTAATTTATTGCATTCTCAATGTGTCACCAGCTCCTACTTCAGCTAGTAATAGAATTCACTGCCTCGTGAGAAAATCCCTGGTACTTCTCTAGAAATACTGTCTAACTGTATCATTTTAGTATTAAATTAAAACCAGTTACCCTGTGCTTTCCAGAGTGAATTTTAGGGTTATGCTCCAAAGCTACATGGAATTTTCTTTTTTTTTTTTTCTTCTTCTTTTTACCAGAGCATTGATCAGCTCTGGTTTATGATGATGTGGGGGACTGAAGCTAGGACTTCGAAAGCTCAGGCACGAGAGTCTCTTTCTGTCTCTCTCTCTTTTTTTTGCTTCCAGGGTTGTTGCTAGGGCTTGGTCCCTGCACCACGAATCCACTGCTCCTGGAGGCCACTTTTTCCCATTTCGTTGCCCCCCTCTTGTTGCCCTTATTGTCATTGTTATTGTTGCCAATGATGTTGTTGTTGTTGGATAGGACAGAGAGAAACCGAGAGAGGAGGGAAGTCAGAGAGGGCAAGAGAAATCTTATGCTGGTCCTTGTGCTTTGCGCCACATGTGCTAAAGCTACCTCCCCACCCCTGGAGAGTCCCTTTGCATAACCATTATGCTATCTACCCCACCCTGGAATTTTCTTAATATCTGTGTCTTTTTTCTATATTATATCCCTTAGCTAATTATCAGTGGGGCTCAGTGCCAGCACTAGTAATCCACTACTTCTGAAAGCCTTTAATTTTTATTGGATAGGACAGAGAGAAATTGAGAAGGGAGAGAAAGACACCTGCAGACCTGGTCCACCGTCTGTGAAGAGAACACCCCCACCCCCACCCCCACCCCCACTGCAGGTGGGGAGCAGCGGCTCAAACCAGCATCCTTGCACAGGTCCTTATGCTTTATACTATGTGTGCTTAACCTGGTGCTGCACCACCGGACCCTCAGTGTGCTTATCTGCTATATTCTTGTGTTCCATTTTTGATCCTTTTCTCATCTTATTCTAGTTTGGAGCATATACATATGTAATTCTGGAGTATAGAGTTGGAACAGTTAATGGAACAACTAATTTTATTGGAAACATGGGACGCAAGAGATCAATCTGCAAAGGGGGTGTTGAGCTAAGGATGGACCTTCAATGTCAGATTATATTGAGGTTTACATTACTTGATATTTACTCAGTGAAGGCTCTAATTAGGAAATAAATATAGGAGATGTGAAATGATACCCCTGAGAAATCATGGTTTTGTAAAACATTATTTCCTCAATTGAAATAATATTTTAAAAACATGATTACACAGTCTTTATAAGATATTAATATATTTAAATGAGAAAATGAAATTGACACCCTTTGTACTATAGCATTCAAACCAAAAGCTCCATGTTAGCTAATCAGTGACAGAATTGAGAATTGAGAAACAGACCCATACAAATATAATTAATTACTTACAACACAGATATTAAAGCAATTCAATGAGGAACAAAAGGATCTTCCAAGCACCTGCTGCTGAAGTAAATTCATATTCACATGGAAGGAAATGAAGCTCATGTCATATTTTATCACTTTAAAAAGTATCTAAAATGGTCCACAAAGCTGAACACAAAAAGTCAAAACTACAAAACTCCTAGAAGAAAATAAAGTAGAAAATATATGTAATATTGGAGCAGAGTAAGATTTTTCTAGAAGAGATTCAGGAAAGTACAAATCAGCATAACATATCTATAAATTGGACTGTCTGAAATTTAAAACTTTTACTATTAGACAGTAAATAAAAAGGAAAATACAAAGTGCCCATTGGATAAATTAGTTGTAGCTTGAAAATACACAGAATTCCTACACTAATATAACTCAATAATAAACTAGCAAAATATCTAATAAAGATTTGAGCAGAGGGGCCAGGTAGTGGTGCAACTGGTTGAATGCACATGTTACAATGCACAAGGACCCAGGTTAGAATCCCTGGTCCCTACCTGCAGGGGGAAAGCCTCCTGAGTGGTGAAGCAAGGTTGCAGGTGTATCTCTGTCTCTCCCCCTCTATCTCCCACTTCCCTCTCAGTGTCTGGCTGTCTCTATCCAATAAATAAATAAAGGCAAAAATTTTAAAAAGATGTGTGCAATCATTAAAAAAAAAGTAAGGGAGTCGGGCTGTAGTGCAGCGGGTTAAGCGCAGGTGGCGCAAAACACAAGGACCGGCATAAGGATCCTGGTTCGAACCCCGGCTCCCCACCTGCAGGGGAATCGCTTCACAGGCGGTGAAGCAGGTCTGCAGGTGTCTATCTTTCTCTCCCCCTCTCTGTCTTCCCCTCCTCTCTCCATTTCTCTCTGTCCTATCCAACAACGACAACAACAATAATAACTACAACAATAAAACAACAAGGGCAACAAAAGGGAATAAATAAATAAAATAAATATTTAAAAAAAGAATTAAAAGTAAATAAATTTCCAAGAACTATTTTAAAATGCCCCAAATCATTAATCAACAGTAAAATACAAGTTAAAACCACAATGGCATATCACAGTGCATCCACTAGAATGACTTTAATTCAAATTATTGGCAATATTAAATACTGATAAGAGTGCAAACAAATGGGATCCTTTGCATATGTTAGAACCGCAAAAAGACTGTGATAGTTTCATTGCTATGCTATTACCCACTCTTCAAAAAGGAAACATAGCCATCCATATTTGGTTGCTCACAATAATTTGATATACAGTGATCTCAAATTATAAACAGTCTAAATACCTACCAATCGGTGAATTGAAAAAAATAAATAAGGCAGGGGCAGGCGGTGGCACACCTGGTTAATTGCACACATTACAGTACACAAGGGCCCAGGTTCAAACCCCTGGATCCCACCTGCAGGGGAAAAGCTTCACGAGTGGTGAAGTATCTTCATGCAGTACTGAGGTATCTCTGTGTCTCTCTCCCTCTTTAGTCCCCTCTCCCCTCTCAATTTATTTCTGTCTCTATCCAATAATAAATAAACAAGTAAAAATAAAACAAAAGGAAATATTATATAAAAAATAAAATAAGGTACATTCATGTCACATAGAACACTATCAGCAATTAAAAAAGAACAAATTACTGATATATGTAAAAATACTGATAATATCTAAATAAATGAAAGAAGCCATAAGTAGGTCTTTATGTATTTCAATTCTATTTATGAAGCATAAAGTAATCTATAGTGGTTCTAAGTTTTCTAGGCCCAGATAAACAAAGGTTTATCATTTTATTTGTGTTGTTCATAAGATAAAAACAAAACAAAATTATATCAGAAGAAGTATAAAAGAGGTCATGTTAAAAAAAGAAACAAACTAATTTTTGAGTCATTTAGCAGAAACTGTGATGAACATTTCTCATGTGACTTTGATAACGAAGATAACAATAGATTTCAAACGCATGCTTGTTACTGTCTTTCAATGACACAATGTCGACGTAAAATTCAGTGTGACAGGAATTTTTTTACACTGACATTGTGCCATCATATTGTAAGTTACCCTTATACTTCCTCTTTTTAAAATTGTCACTGCTTGGCTGTCAGACTATGTGATACTATCTAGATGGCAGGTAGTAATACCTAGCAAATAAAGAGAAGCAGAATCAATTGCAAATGAAAAGACTGAAAAGGAAATAACAAAGGCTTTAAGAAGGAGATAGAGTGAGGATAGAGATAAGGAGCTTAGAGCAGTTTTAAGAGTCCTGTGCTTTAAATAAAGGTGAGCAGCAGTTTGAATGAGTAAGGACCTAGGGAAAAGCTTACTATGTACCATTTCCCTCCCTCCCTCTCTCTCTCCCTTCTTCCCTCCCTTCCTTCCTTTTTTCCATCTTTCTTTTTTCTTTCTTTTGATAGGGCATTCTGGGAAGAGAGAAATTGAGACAGGAAGGGGATACAGAGAAGGACAGAGTAAGAGAGAACCCTACAGCACTGCTTCACTGCTTGTGAATCTAGCCCCATACAGGTAGGGTCCAGAAGGCTTGAACCTGAACATGATAACATGTATGTTCAACCAACCTTTTGCTATGCATCTTAATGTATGTTCTCTGTCCTAACTCCAGTGCTATGTCTACTCATGTACAAATCACTCACAACTGCAAGAAAAATTTTAAATTCTCACCTAACTTTTTGTTATTGGAATCACCTTTCTTTTGAATGTTGATGTTGACATAGACTTAAATTGGGAGCAAGGAGTTCTGGGTTAATTTAGATTCTATCAATAAAAACAAGCCCCACAGGAAAGCAAAACAAAGTCATCTTTGCCATATATTGTTAGCTTCATTCAGGAATCTAGTTTAGTACCTGGAGGAAACGCTAGAGATCAGATTGTCCACTATATATACTGTCTCTCAACTGGGTTGTTAGTAAAGAGTTGACATAAGGTAAATGTTTTTAGTCACGTTCTTCTATGAAGCTATTTCTTTTTTATAGAATTAAAATTAATTAGTTAGTTAATTAATTAATACTTTTAAATCAGAGCACTGCTCAGGTCTGGCTTATGATGGTGGTGGTGGATACTGAAGCTGGGGACCTTTCATGTATCAGGCAGGAAAATCTTTTTACATATCCATTATACTATGTCGCCCGACCATGAAACTATTTCTTGTATATGAGTAGGTGGATATTCTGATGAAGTCAGTGAAATATAAGCATCCTGCCATATACACAGAGAATCTTAAAAAAGAAGAACCTGATTGAAAAGCTGACAGTCACAAAGAACTTAGTCAAGGATGTGGATATACATGTTGTCAGAATGAGTCTTTGGGGTACACTCAAGTGCATAAGCAAAAGGACAGTTAAGATCACAAAGACAATACTGTGGACTACAGTTGCCACTTTAGCTTGGGGAAATTTTAGTGACTAATCATATTTATACATGTTCACATAAAATGTTCAATAAATAGCCTACAGTATGTCTAGCAGTCTGAGTCTCCACCTTTATTGTGTCAGCCAAGCTTAACAGCTTGCCAACTTCATGCCTAAGTAACTACATAAATTGAATTTTTATCCAGGATTATTGACATTTTGTATAAGCACTTTTATTTTTAGAACTGCTGATTTAGGTCTTTAAGGTAATAGTCTAATAATCAGGCTAATTGTACAGGTCACTCTTTGTTCATTAAAATCACATTATCTATATCAAGAGATGTTTACTTTTCTATTTCAAATGCCAATGGGCAATACGATTAGAAAATGTAAAAAAAACCTTTGCAATATTCATATATTTTTAATATATTTTTTCATTTTATGATTTACACAAAAGAGAATAAAGACTTTACAATATGCCTCAGTTTTTGTACTTTTTTCAGTTATAATATATGTTTTTTACACAAAATCTCATTATCATGTCAGCCTATAAGTGTAATTTTTCTGTTGTCCCTGAAGTCATTTTTAGCATCTGGCAAATACAATACATCTGCTTAATGCTATAATATGTCTTTCATTCATTTCATACAGGTTAATTTCTAAATAGTGTCTGCTATAAGAAGCCAAAGAATACTTCTTAACATTGAAGTTGCTACTTCATCAAATCTATCACATTTCAAGAATAAAATTATAGTTTAACTTTGATTGAGAGAACACAGGAAAATCAAGTAGTAATACTGGGAAGAGAGAAGAGAACTAAAGTCAAAGTAATTTCTATAATTTAGTTATTATGACTAATAACAATGTAAGAAAATGAGGACTGTCTCAAGAAAAAAAGGAGGTTCTAAAAAACAATGAACCCTTGTGATCGTCATAAATGTGAGGTTTATAGAAGGCATTAAAATGTATTTATTTTAAAAGTCAACTACCATATGTAGTAATCACATATTGGTCCAGGAGTAGGAGACTGAAAAAAGATATTAACTTCCTTTCTTTGTAAAGAATTAAAAAAATTATGATCTTTATTTACTTATTGGCTAGAGACAGCCAGAAATCGAGAGGGAAGGGGGTGGTAGAGAGGGAGAGAGATAGAGAGACAACTGTAACAGTGATTTACCATTCATGAAGCCTTCCCCCTACAGGTGGGGGCCAGGGGATCGAACCTGTGTCCTTGTGCATTGTAACATGTACACTCAACCAGGTGTGCCACCACCTGACCCTGAAAGATATTAACTTCTAAATCTAAGCTGGAGTTAAAATATCTTTAACGGAATCATATATATATATATATATGAGAAAGCTAAAGACATACTAGCTCAAACTATACTATTTTGGCATATAGATTATTTTTAAATAAAGGTTAAGAAAATGTATAAAATAAGAGCTAACAAAAGAGGACACTCTGATTTCATCCCCTTTCTTCCTGAAAGCGAAGATAAAATTTCCATGAGAAGGATGCTCTCTTATACCAGGAGGAAATAATCTTCTTAATACCAGAGAGAGTGAGGATGAGAGACAGCTATATGAAGAGGCCCTTGCTATTGATAAAATAATTCTTAACTTTCTATGATTTTCATATATATATCAGTCATTTCCCCACATGTACTATTTTTGGTTCAACCTACTGTATATACACAGGTGTGATCACTTATTTGGGTCTTTATTATTTTCCTTTGAAGACTTTCATAGATACGCCAAATCTTCTCAAAATTGTGTGTATTTTCTCTAATTAATCTGCCTTATGTCCATGCCAGATAGAAACACTAAGGAGGAATTTAATCTTCCCTACATGAAGAACAGGATGTTTGGGGGGTGGATGGTCTGCACGTGGTTAAGCACATGTAGTATGATGTGCAAGGATCCAGGTTTGAGTCCCTGCTCCTCACCTGCAGAGGAGGACACTTCACAAGCAGTAAAAGCAGGTCTGCAGATGTCTATCTTTCTCTCTCCATCCCTATCTCCCACTCCTCTCAATCTCTCTCTGTCCTATCAAATAAACTGTGGTGGGGGGGATGGCCTCCAGGAGTGGTGGATTCCTAGTGCCAGCACTGAGCTTCTGTGATAACCCTGGAAGTAAAAACAAATAAAAAAACAAAACAAACAAACAAACAAAAAACCAGGATGTTTTCTCCTTGGTACCCACAGGGAGTATATCAACATAGACTTGAACCTTGGGTCTACCAATGGAGTCATCGTGTTCTTATTCTCAAGCATGTATCTACCCTGTATCCACTAGAGTAACACTACTTTACTGACTAGTGGTTATATCGTACAGGTCAAATTCTTGAGCTATTAGATCAGACCACAAAGTGTAACATGACTTTATCATGGGACCAGTCATTCAAATTAAAAAAAAAACAACTTTATTTTTCTTATATCTGATAGGACAGAGCAACAGTGAGAGGGGGGAGGGGTAGATAGAGTGGGAGAGACACCCAGAGTATTATTTCAGCCCTTGTGAAGATGTCTTTCTGCAGGTGGGGACAGGGAGCTTGAATCCCAGTCCTTGCAAAGGGTAACATGAATACTTAACGAGGTGCACTACCATCTGGCCCCTACCCTTCCTCTACCCTTATAATTCAAATTTAACTGAATTGAAGTACACTGCTTCTAATAATTCTGTGGCAGCACTAGTGACTGCGCTCAATCTAGCCTTTCTCCGGAAGGTAGTTTCAGTATCATTACCAGGCAATGAACTGAAATATCTTAGATTCTGACTTAGAAGAAAAATTCCTTTAATATGAGCTAGACCGTAATTGAAATACTCACTGATGCATATTTCTACGTGATGCTCATGTGCTGTACCAGGCAAGCTGCCTTCAGTTCTCTATATACTCCTTTGTACTCAGGTATATTTAATCATTTTTAAAGCATATTTAATAATTTTTGTGTAAAATATTGTTTTCTCAGAAAAAAATCTTCAAACTTATGTTCACAAATATTGAAGCAAATTTAGGAGGTTGTCTGATGAAATTTAAACCATAAAAACAGGATTTCTTAGAAGTCTTTCTATTATGACAAAAAAACTTAGAATTTCTACCTTAGGAATTTCTACCTTAACATTAGGAATTCATTTTGGACATGTAAATGCAATGTTAGATCATCAGTCAAAATATTTTGGGAACATATAATCCTCTGTAGAATGCAGTCTAAGAATTAGGAGTACCGTCCATTTTACAATATGAACTTTGGTGAGTCAGCAATTTTAAAGTCTAACTCTTGTTATACTTTTGAAGTTTGGGTGATACAAATAGGAAGTTTAGGGCAAGTGCAGAGGAGGATAGCATAATGGTTATGCAAAGAGACTCTCAAGCTTGAAGTTCCTAAGTCCCAGGTTCAATCCATAAACTAGAACTGATAAATACTCTGATAAAAAAAAAAAAAATAAATAAATAAATAAATAAATAAAAGAAGTTTAATAATTTTTTGCATCTCTTCTAGTTAATCACTAAGACTTTCTTTACTTTGTTGCTCTTCAGTCTGGAGCTTGCAGAAGTCAACATGTTGGGTAGCTTCATTCTGCTATTTGTTTTTGCAAATAACATCTTATTGGAACACAAACATATTCTTTGACTTCTACGGCTACTTTCACACCAAAATGCAGAGTTAAAATATTTGGAATGTGGTGTGCATAAAGTTGAAAATATTTATTGTCTTCTGCTTTATAGTATCCTGAAAACAGAAAATGTAAACATGTAATTATGAAAATTCATTGGAAAATTTCTACCAAGCCTTCATTGTTTGATTAGAAAGAAATAAAAACTAGAGCAAAAGGAAAATATATAATGTTGTAGGGACGGCAAAAATAATGGAGGTGAACATTACCATGAAAATACAGAGAAAATGCAGTAGGGTACCAAAGCAAAAACCCTGGGGTGAGGGTGAGGGTGGATATTTGGCTTCCTGGGCTGAGGGGGGAGGTGGGGGGTGGGGAGGTGGGATGGGACACAGTCTTTTGGTGGTGGGAATGGTGTTTATGTACACTCCTATTAATTTTTAGTCATATAAATCTCTAATTAATATGAGAGGGGAAAAATTGTATGTCTCAAACTTTTTAAAGCACAGACTGAGTCTTTTTAATACATAGGCTGAGTCTTTGATATGTTGACTCTCTCAAAAGCCTGGACCAGGGAGAACAGAAGCAACCAGTAGCACAGCTATATACAAATAATGTCAAAGGACATAAATTATGGGGATATTGGGTATTATACAGCAAATCCTAACAAAGGGATTTTTCAAAGTTAACACAATTACCAAACAATGTTATTATAACAATAACCATCTATTGTCCTCTTGGACCCTAAGACAGCAGGAAGCTCACATTTCCACTATAGAGCCTAAACTTCCCCCAGTCCAGGTACCTTAGGGTGGGGCGCACTTCCCTGCATGTTTCTCTTAATTCATACCAAAAAATATTGCATCCGCCGATCCCAACCTAATCAATGCAACGAGTACCACCTCAGCATGCTTCACTTCAGACTGTGTCCAGAGACTTCACGTGTGGAATGACAACCCTTCAGCTTCATTACTCAGGTGAGACCTTTCCTTTCATAGTATTCTCTAATTCCATTCCAGGCGGTTCACTTCCTAACAAAGTCCCAAAACTTAGATATAATCCGGTCCTGTGAGATAGAGCATATGTTCACACGTATCCATAAACTAGGGCAAAATATATACCTGAAAGCAAAAGTACATAATAGTCTGCAGTGAGTACCTCCCAACACTTCATCTGCACCATTCCAGTCTTTAGGTCCATGAGTATTCAACAATTTGTTTGACTTTGTATGTTAACTCTTTTCAGCCACCAGGTTCCAGATGCCATCAGGATGCCGGCCAGGCTTCCCTGGACAGATGACCTCACAAATGTGTCCTGGAGCTCTGATTCTCCAGAGCCCCACACTACTAGGGAGAGAGAGAGGCAGGCTGGAATTATGGATCGACCAGTCAAAGCCCATGATCAAAGGGGAAGCAATTACAAAAGCCAGACCTTGCACCTTCTGCATTCCACAGTGACCCTGGGTCCATACTCCCAGAGGGATAAAGAACAGGAAAGCTATCAGGGGAGGGGATGGGATGTAGAGCTCTGGTGGTGGGAATTGTGTAGAGTTGTACCCCTCTTGTCCTATGGTTTTGTTAATGTTTCCTTTTTGAAATAAATAAATAAATAAATAATTAAGAAAATACAGAGAAAATAAATAATTAGTGATAAGCAAATGTTAGTAATGGTGACTGTAGTATAAGGCTCAAAGGAAATTGATGAGATGGGGAAAGAAAAGATCAGTGGAATTTAGATGTTTGGGTGATATAAAGGGAAACATGGAAACAGTATTACTGCAATTTTTTTAAAACCCCTTTCTTGCCTTTTCCTGTTAGGATCTGAAGGATTGGAGCACATACAATCTTTTGGAAGAAAACATGCAAAAGCATAGGGAATTCACAACACATTTTTTTTGTTGTTGTTTTTTACATTGTGTGGCTATATTTTCTGGTTTTGCTTAAATCATCATGGTTATAGAAGGCACACAGTTTTATTTAAGTTGAATACATAGCACAGGATTCAAGCCTCATGTGATTCATTTTTCTAGAAATTGTTGAACTTAACTTCATTTCTGGTAAATTATGTACATGGCTCAGCACATTCCTGAGAGTGAGTTTTTCTTTGAACACAATATGCTCTATTAGTTTGGCTATTCTATTAAAATGAATGGATTCTCTGCTAGGAAATAGGCAACCAGAGTCCTTAAATTGATTTACACCATACAGAAATAATATTTTCCTGGGGTATTTTTGGAATTTAACTGCTCTCAGTTTAATTTTCTTTAAACCCAAAGGATCAAGACTCCCATGGAAGAAAACTTTATGGGTAAAGAGTTATCAGTCAAAACAAAGCACAAAAGAAAGGGGTACTAGAAAAGATAACTGGTGATAATAATGTTTATTGATTCCAATTTTAGTCACCAGAGATAATTGATTTGGTAAAATTTTAAGTATGTTTTTAAAGGACACATAATGCATCTGCAACAAAGAAGATAAGTCTTTAACTGGGCCCCATTAGCTGGGGTTGTAGTCTATTCACAGATAGATTTCAGAAACAGTTCACTGCCTCATGATAAAACACAACTTTTATTTTTTTCCCTTCAAACAAAGCTAACTGAAACTCTCTCATGATGCATCATGGAGTCTTCTTTATATTTGTTTTATTATTCTGCCCTTGGTAATATCCATAATGGCTATATTTTATTTTATACCTCATGACAACAGAGAGAGGATATCTCTTTGAAGATAAAGGCATTATTAGAAGAGGAATAAATATAGTCCACTTTCTGATTATTAGAGACAAAAGAACGCATTGCAAGAAGAATGTACTACATGAAAGTTTAAACAAGGATCATTAAGCCAAGAAGGCTTTTATAAGAAAAAGAGAAAGAGGAGGGCTAGACAGCATAATGGTTATACAAAGAAACTCTCATGGCTGAGGCTCCAAAGTCCCAGGTTCAATTCCCACCTCCACAACCACCATTCTTTCTAAAAAGTTAACATATATTCTATGATCTCTTGTGAAATGCTTAAGCTCTCCATTTATCACATCAATTGTGGTTCCCCATTTTTCTATTTTACCTTATTATCAAAATTCCTTAATCAACCGTTACTGTTGTCTTGTTTTTATATGCATATATTTGTTGATTTTCAATTATTTTTTGTATTTCATGGCATTGTGTGTATTTTTTTCCTTGAATAAGCATAGTCGGTTCTTTCAATAAACATCTATAATAATCTCCAACAGGATTCCCTTATTTAATCCTCTTCCTTGAGATTTGTCCTCTACCACTGAGCCAGTTTCCCAAACCGATAGGGTTTACAGTCAACAATATACACCTTTCCCATATTTGGGGGCTACTCTCTTCCTTGATCCAGCTTTCTAGCCATTTTTCCAACTATGACATCAGCTCCCCAGACAACAACTTGGGTCCACCTGCATATCAGATGTCAGGCTCAAGAAAAAACCATTAAAGTCATGGGCCCTTTGGAATATAACTAAAAAGACCTACTAGCTATCTTCAAAATGGAGACCCCAAAATCTTCATCCGCAATATTCTGACCTTTAGGTTCATGATTAGTCAACAATTTGTTTGGCTTTACATGTTAACTCTTTTATCAGCCACCAGGTTCCAGATGCTACCATGATGCCAACTGGACTTCCCTGGGCAGAAAACCCCACCAAAGTGTCCTGGCGTCCCACTTCCCCAGAGCCCTGCCCCACTAGGGAGAGAGACAGGTTCTCTGTTATTATCTATTATGCATTCATATATGCTGGATACTATTATTATTAATTTTTATTATTTGCCTCCAGGGTTATCAATGGGGCTTGGTGCTGGCACTGTGAATCCACTGCACCTGGTGGCTCTTTTTCCCGTTTTTATTATATAGGAGAGAAGGAAATTGAGAAGGGAGGGCAAGATAGATTAAGACAGACACGTGCAGACCTGCTTTACCACTTGTGAAGTGTTGTCCACTGTAAGTGGGGAACCGGGGACTCAAACCAGGGGCTCAAACTGGGAGCCTTGTGCTGGTCCTAGCACTTTGTACTATGAAGCACTTAACCCAATGTGCCACCACCCAGCTGCTAGATACTAGATTTTTTTTTTTTTTTTTTTTTTACCAGAGCACTACTCAGCTCTATGATGAAGTGAGTGAGGGGGTGGGGAGGAGGAATTGAACCTGGAACTTCAAACCCTCAGCTCATGGATAGTGAACTCTTATTCAAGAGACTGAGAATTTCTTAATCTCAGTATTCTTTTTTTTTTTTTTTTTTTGCCTCTAGGTTTATTGATGGGGCTCCTGGTACCTTCACTACAAATCCATTGCTCCTGGAGGCCATTTTCCCCATTTTGTTGCCCTTGTTGTTGCTGTTATTGTTATTGTCATTGCATAGAGCAGAGAGAAATCAAGAGAGGAGGGGAAGACAGAGGAAGCGAGAAAAAGATAGACACCTGCAGACCGGCCTCACTGCCTGTAAAGTGACACCCCTGCAGATGGGGAGCTGGGGCTCGAACTGGCATCCTTATTTTTAACGTAATTATTATTATTTTCATTGTTAGAGCATTGTTCCACTCTGCTTTATAGTGGTGCTGGGAACTAAATCTGAGATTTTGGAGCCTTAGACATGAAATTATTTTGCATAACCACTAAGCTATTTCCCCAGCCCTAGGATCTAATTATTTAGATATTGGAAGTTTCTGAGTTAACAGTCAAGTTTTTAATCTTTTTATTTTTCTATTTTATCTTCTTTTTTTTTTTTTTTTTTGCTTTTTTTGTGCCTCCTGATATTTTTTCTCAAATTTTTTCCAGACTTTTGCACTATTATTCTTTTTCTCTTATCTGTAATATCCAGGTACTCTTCTATTCATAAAATCTTCTTTTTAAAGAGTTGTTTGTTTGCTAAGGAGATAATATTATGATTATACAAAAAAAGATTTTTATGCCAGAGGCGGCAAGGTTCTAGGTCCTATCTCTTGAATCCCCATATATTATCAGAGCTGAACAGTGCTCTGATAACATAAATAAAAGATATTTTTTCCCAGACCGCTGTTTAGTTCTGGCTTATGGTTTATGGTATCCAGGGGGAATTGAACCTACGTCTTTGGATCCACGTATGAAACTCTTTTACATAACTATTATGCTATCTTCACTACCCACCTTCTTTTTAAAAAAAAGATATATTTTCTCTACAAATAATTATTATCACTATTATTATTATTACTTTGCTACGTGTTATCTTTGCATGCCTTCTCCACTTTCAGGTTATTTTATTTATTTATTTATTTATTGCCTCCAAGGTTAATGCTGGGCTCCATGCCTACACCACGAATCCACTGCTACTGGAGGCTATTTTTCTTTCCTTTTGTTGCCCTTGTTGTTTTATTGTTGTTGTGGTTATTATTATTATTGTTGTTACTGATGTCATTGTTGTAGGATAGGAC
The DNA here is from genome assembly GCF_950295315.1 of Erinaceus europaeus. Lineage (NCBI taxonomy): Eukaryota > Metazoa > Chordata > Mammalia > Eulipotyphla > Erinaceidae > Erinaceus > Erinaceus europaeus. The sequence continues at coordinate 40,005,486 of NC_080180.1, read as the reverse complement.
AGAAAGAAATCAAGAGAGGAGGGGAAGATGGAGAGGCGAGAGACAGATAGACACCTGCAGACCTGCTTCACTGCTTATGAAGTGACTCCCTTCTGCAGGTGGGGAGCCAGGGGCTCGAACCTGGATCTTTACTTCAGCCCTTGCACTTTGTGCCATGTGCGCTTAACCTGCTGTGCAACCACCTGACTCCCACTTTTTTCTCTCTTTTTTTAAGATACAAGATGAAAGACAGAAAGAGAGAGAAGGAACACCAAGGCACTGCTTCATTGCTCATGAAATTTCCCCAATGGAGGTGCTTACTTGTGGTCAGGGGCTGGAATTTGGCTCCTTGAATAGTATAGCATGCTGTCTAGCAGGTGAACCATCTCCTAGCCCTCTGCAGAGTATTCATTAAATAAAAACAAACAAACAAACAAAAATTCTTCATCTTTTTTTTTTTTTTTGACCCTTGTGTTATGGGGGAAAGAAGAGCGTCTATCATTCAACACTTGGAGTTTGGTTCATATTTAAGAAAATTTACTAAAAATTCTCTGTGTGTATCTGAGGCTTTTAAAAAATGGATTTTACTTTAGGATGTTCAGGATGCATTGTTTGAGAAGTATGCCAGCTATTTTCTGTTTCTCCAGTTTCAAACACAAACACTCTGCAAACACTTGTGTTGGGCATTCAGCTAATGCCAACATTTTGGACTCAAGAGAGGAAAGAGGATCCCAGGACTCATTATAACTCTGTATTTAGACTTTCACTTAACCTGTTATTACAACAGAAGCCTGTATTCCTAAGCCCAGAGTCTATGATTTATTTTGTGTTCTGCCAAGTTTGGGAGGAGATAGTTACCAGATACTTGAAACCCAGAGAAGATCTGTAGGAATTTCTGTTTCTACACTCTCAATCTAGCTTCTTTTTATTCAGCCTACGTGAATTCCATTCTCTAATTCCTGGAGTTCTGGCATGAAGTAGTCTTTATTCTTGCTTTGTGTGTAAGTCCCCAGCTTTCTCTGTTACACTAACACTAAACAAGCTACTCCTTTTCTAATTCTGTCTTACCGCTCACTTTCCTGATGTTCAGCATTTCGTTGCAATTGTCTTCTCCCCAATCTGTCTTTGTGTTCACACTTAAAATTTACTTAGAAAGATTTAAAGACAAGTCAAATACAAACATAATCAATTTTCCTGCTTAACCCGGATTCCAGTTGTTTTTGCACCATTGTCTCAAATCCATCACTTAATTTAAAAAATATATTAACAAGATTCTTTATACTAGTATTTCAAATATATCCAAGCCCCCTTTCCTTTTAAAAATAGATCACTTTATTGGGGGACATGATAGTTTATAAGACTGTTGTGATTACAGGTGTACAAGTTCATATGGTCCCAAGATATATGTCACCACACCATACCCTCCACCACCTTGTCAAATTCCTCTACTACAGCACACTGGGTCCCCAGGCTTTATTCAGCCTCCCAGCTCACCTCCTTCCTTAAGTCTTCTTTGATCAACAGACCATATCTAATTATCCTCTAGCTTTTATTTTTATGGTGACAAGATGTTTTCTTTTATGTCTTTAATCGTTTTACATATGCTAATTTCAAAGTGCTATTTGATTTGTTCAAGTACTTGAAGTTCTTGGAAAGTTCATTGTATTTACATTTACTGGTACTCCTTTCTCTCTCTCTCTCCCTCTCTCTCTCTCTCTCCTTCTCTCCTTCTCTTTTGTCACGCAGAGTTTCCTTCTCTCTTTTTGAGTTGTAAAATTCTCTTGACTAGACTGTAGATTGTGGGAAACCTGTTTACCTACCAGTGGAAGAATACTCCAGAATTGAAAATGTCTCCTTTGATTAGGAGGCCCTAAATCAGGCAGGTAATGCAAATATAAATTCCTAACTGGAATTTATTACAGTTTTCTGACTACATGTCTCAGAAGACTTTTTTTTCTCCTTATGTATATATAATTCAGTTTTCCTCTACAGGGTAAGTTCCTTTCTTTTTATAACATTTGTGTGGATGGCTTAATTTTTTTTTTTTCATTTTATTTACTTTCACTGAGACAATAGTATTATAATGGAATTTTTCTCTTCTTTTTATGGAGGGGGTTACTATTACAGTGCAGTCATTGACATGAGGGTATGATTTATTTCATAATGTACCTGGACTCCAAAGTTCTCTTTCATAGCTCCCTCCCTCTCCTTACATAGTCCTTTGCTTTGATGTAACACATTGTGCCCAGTCCACATTACACTCTGTGTTTTCCCTCTCGGCCTCTATTTATTAAATTCTACTGCTGAGGGAAAATGCACAACACAGGGGGGCTCCTGGAGAGCATGGATAACTTGTTTTCACTGGGTTTGCACATGGGGAACTGAGACCCACTTGGTAAAAAAAAAATTTTTCCTGCATTATATGAAGGGGGAGGATTTTATTCTATTGGGCTAATGAAAAGTGGGCCCCGGTGTGACATAAGAACAAAATGGTTGGGAGTCGGGCGGTAGTGCAGCAGGTTAAGCAGGTGACACAGAGTGCAAGGACCAGCACAAGGATCCTAGTTCTAGCCCCTGGCTCCCCACCTACAGGGGAGTCGCTTCACAGGTGGTGAAGCAGGTCTTCACGTATCTATCTTTCTCTCCCCCTCTCTGTCTTCCCCTCATCTATTTCTCTTTGTCCTATCCAACAGCGATGACATCACCAACAACAATAATAACTACAACAACAATAACAAAATTAAAAAAAAAGAACAAGAAGGGTTATAAGAGAAGGGGGCTTGTATGCAGAGGGGTCTTTTGTCCTTGGTCTTTTAGATTTTTGCCATATGAGATGAGGTCTAGAGATCCTCAGGAACTCTCCCCCCCCCCCCAGCCTTTTTATTCTAACTTTACTTTTGCAGAACTAATAAAGAATGGATTGATGTCAGGCTAGCGACACAAGAAAGAGAGATGACCCAGGAACCAAGCTTGTGGCGGCAAGGCAATACAAATATTTATTTATTCAAACACCCCAGAGCCCGGTGGAAATACACCTGGTTAAGCCACATGGCACAAAACCACAATGGCAGGCATCAGCCTCCCTCTCTGCCCACACGTGCTCGCCCAGGTCAGAACAGGGAAGAGACAAGACAGAAACGAAAGTGTCTTGACAATACCATACTTGGTTAGGAAAGGGGTGGAGAAAGGCAAAAGGGGGCTGGGAATGGTATGGACCTCCCCAGCAACTGGTAGGGGTTCAACTGGTAGTATTAGCAATACCCTGCGGGGAATTAGGAAGGAGACCTTTAGTCACTTGTAAGATAAAGCAGAAGATTGATATATTGATAATAAAAGGAATGCAGGGTGGAGCAGGCTTAATGTTTTAAGGAATGTCAGGCTCCTGAAGGCAGGAAAATGTAGGGTGTTTTGTGAGGCAGGAAGTCTGATATGGCGGGCAACCTTTTGAGGTTCCTGTGTCCCCCCCCTTGCTCAACCTCTCCGTAGAGAGAGAGACTAACAGGACGGACTCACCTCTCAGGTCAAACCCAGCCAAGCTTCACCACATCCCCACAATTTCCCTACATATTTAGAAACTACACACATGTCCTTTGACATTAATTTCAAGTGAAGATGTGTTGAACCCAGAGGAAAATCTTTCCACCCCAAAACCCTTCAACACTGCTAATAAGTGAATATTACTCAGCTGTTAAAAGTGATGAAGTCATCTTCTTTTCATTATCTTGGATAGAACTTGAAAGCATTGTGCTAAGTGACACAAGCCAAAAAGAGAAGAACAACTACCTAATAATCTCACTTATAATGGATTTTTTTTTTAAAAAAAGAACTGCCTTATTTTCTGTTTGTAAGTGACCACTTATCCCTCAATAGATGGTCATAACTGACCAGCTCTTAGGCTACTCACACTGTCAGTCTCTAGGCTCACTTCTCTGTTTATTATGTATTTTATTCCTAGAGATTTGCCTTCACTTCTTGCTCACACATCTGAGCACTGATAAGGTTGTTTTATTTTAATCTAGCATTTCTTTGCTTTAGTTTCCCCAGTCATGGCTTCCAGATCTCTTTGCCTGCAACACTATTAATTGATCTCTCTCTCTTTTTACTAGTAATTTACAAAATTATAAGATAACAGAGGTACAATTCCATACCATCCCCACCACCAGAGTTCTGTGACCCTTTTCTCTCCATTGGAAACTACAGTGATTCTCCCAAGGTTACATACATGGGTTGACTATTATTTTTATACTTATCTGACCATCTATGTTTATATATATTTGCCTTCTATTCCATTTTAAGTTACATCTACATCTACTAATACTTCAGAATGTCTTTCCTTTTTTCCTCTTCTCTCTCTGGGTCTTGATGGAATGGAGTTCAAAGTACTCTAGTTCATCTTCCTTTAACATTTCTCCCCTCTAGAAGTATAGACCAAAATTCTTTTGGGGGTACAGAAGGTAGGCGTTCTGGCCTGTTAATCTCTAAGTGCATTATTTTCATCCTTGGTAACAGTAGACTTTAAGTAGGAAAGAGAACCTAGTAGATGTTGACTAATGTCAGAGCAAGAAGTAAGTGCAAGATCCAGCACCTCCTTTCTCCTGAACCAATGTTCTTTCCAATTTGTTGTGTCCCCAGCTCTCTTCTACTGTTAAAACCTGATTTTAATACACAGTAATGTGTGTGTGTGTGTGTGTGTGTGTGTGTGTATTCATGCTGACATTTATTTTGATACTTAGAAATAACAAGTACATAAAAATTAATAGAAGCCAAAAACCTTTATGCTTTCACACTTGTTAATTCATCTTCACCTCTGCATTTATCTAATCTCGTTCCACTAGATTGCTCATTGGGACTCTGAGCATTCACACAATTAAGTCAAGGCTTCAGTGTACCAAGTACAAATCAGGTAGTTAAAAAAGCAAAAACAAACCCTAAAAACCCCAAACCTGAAAAAAACACCAAACACAAGTGCAATCATCTGTGATGCATGAATTCACCTTGTCCAACTGGGGACTGGACACTGAAAAATAAATCAATAACAGAGTTTTACTACCTGACTTTTTCATAGACAAGGATACTATTTAATTTACCTGGAGATTTTACCAAGCACATACTTTTCTGTAAATTCCAAAATATATACAAAGGTTGAGTTAATTAAAAGATTCTTTGACATACAGTAATCTGCTTCTAAGAAATATAGTGGATCCCATATCATCACTTTCCATTTTTTTAAATGCAGCAAGGGCTATTTTCCAAATTAAATGGCCCCAAAGACACCTAACCACAAGACAGTAAAAACACTCTCTGAGTTGCAGAAGGACCTCCCTACCATCCTGCCATCTCTAGACACCAGGAATCTTAAGAAATAGCTATAGAGAAACCAAATCCTCTGTATCTAAAACCATACTTTAAATTCTTAGCATGATAGTTTTAGTAAAAAGCATGTTCTTATTGCAGGGTTAATTTATGTATTATGTAGCATGAATAACAGTAGGCATAGGGTTTAAGACCTCTACTATTTTTAAGAATTCATGGACATATTATTATTTTTAATTTTTTCTAGCATCAAAAAACGCAATAAAAGGGGGGAACAATAAATTCAGACAAGGTAATAAATTGTTTATACAAGTATAGTGATAAACGAATTTAATTTTCCCATCTTTTTCTCTTTCTTCTTCCCCTCCTTATTTGTGCTCTCTCTCACTTTATTCTCTTTCTCTTCCTTTCTTTTATTCTTTAAACATTTATTTATTTATCATTGGATAGAGACAGAAAGACATTGAAGGCAGAGGGAGATAGAAAGAAGGAAAGAGACAGAGAGACACCTGCAATCCTGTTTCACCACTTGTGAAGCTTTCCCCCTACAGGTGGGGACCAGAGGTTCGAACCTGGGTCCTTGCACATTTTAATGTAAGTTCTTAAGGAGGAGCACCACCTCCTGGACTGCTATTTTCCTTCCTTTCTTCCTACCTTCCTTCCCTCCTTTCTTTGCCTTTATTTTTCTTTTCTCTTTTTCTCTCTCTTTCCTTTTTCCCTCTTGCCCTCCCTTTATCCCTCTCTCCCTTCCTTCTCTTTCTTTCTTTGGCCAGCATTTGTTGGTCCACGACAGTTAAAATGCAGTCTTGTCTATGTGTGCTCCAGTTACTGGACCAGATGTTGTAAATGAAAGAAATGATTCCACTGTAAGATTGATTTTATTACTCTGGACTTTTCTTAGAACCATAATATTTAGCCACTGATAATAACATGGCCATACAGATACAAATTATAATGTGATTAAGTTGTATGAAACTTTCTGTCAAGGTCATAATGGAAGAGAGATGCTAAAAAAAATGGAGTACAGTTCTGTGTAAGCAATTTGTTAGCTACAGTTTTTAATAGGTTTAGACAGATGTTCATGAGACAAGATGACCTGGAAACTGCCCAGTCTTAGAATGGCAAAGAAATCCTCTTTTTCAGCCACCAGGTTCCAGATGCTACCATGATGCCAACCAGACTTCCCTGGACAAACGACCCCACCAATGTGCCCTGGAACTCTGCTTCCTTAGAGCCCTGCCTCACTAGGGAAAGAGAGAGAAAGGCTGGGAGTATGGATCGACCTGCCAATACCCATGTTCAGTGGGGAAGCAATTACAGAAGCCAGACTTTTCGTCTTCTGCACCCCATAATGATCCTGGGTCCATGCTCCCAGAGGGATAAAGAATAGGAAAGCTGTCAGAGGAGCTCTGGTGGTGGAACGTGTACTGCTCTTATCCTATGGTCTTGTCAGTGTTTCCATTTTATAAATTAAAAAAAAAAGAAATCTTCTTCAAAGTGCATATTCAGGCTATGGAATTGACTAATGATTTTCTTCCACTCACACTATAATTTACTTTCATTGTAACCCTTTATATATATGGGATACACATCTTCAATGTTTCCTTGAAGCTACTGCTTGAGAGTATATTACATTTAAAGAAAAAGTCTTGGGTAGAAGGCAGCTATGCTCACCATTATACCACCAAAGCCTCCTAAGAAAAATTCTTGTTAAACCAGTTTTGTGCTCAAAGATTATTAAGCTAAAGTGTGAATTAATTTTATTTATACTCTTCCCCTTTCTTGTGACTTTTTTCTCCATGAAAAAGGACAAAATCCTATGTATAAAATTGACCACTTTTGCCCCCTACTTGATAAAAAAATTATCAAAGATACTTAGTATTTTATGACAAATTTGGCTATAAACAATAAATTCATATACTTTTTTGGTCATTACTGAGACCTCATCACTCTGTGTTTACCTTTTCAGGTAGAGAGAGACAGAGATAGGAGACCCTCCCCTCCCCTCCCCTCCCCTCCCCTCCCCTCCCCTCCCCTCCCCTCCCCTCCCCTCCCCTCCCCTCCCCTCCTCTCCTCTCCTCTCCTCTCCTCTCCTCTCCTCTCCTCTCCTCTCCTCTCCTCGGTCAACTAGGAATACCAAAGGAGATCATCTGGGACCGAAACAAGACAAGACTTCAGGAACCCACCAAATCACTGGCAATCTTGTTTCACTGAATTGGATTTGTGCTCTGGAAAATAAGGTACTAACAATATTTCTAGAATCTCTATTTAAGAAGAACCATATGTTAGTGTATTATACCAAAGTAAAAGACTCTGGGGTAGTGGGGAGGGTTCCGGTCCTGGAACACGGTGACAGAGGAGGACCTAGTGGAGGTTGAATTGTTATGTGAAAAACTGGGAAATGTTATGCATGTTCCGACTGTTGTATTTTACTGCCAACTGTAAACCATTAATCCTCCAATAAGGAAAATTAAAAAAAAAAGTTATGTTGTACACACAGAGACACTATCTGAGGTGAAGGTTTTTTTTTGTACTGATGCAGAGGGAAAGTGACTGTTGGGTTTGATATGGCTGAGACCTGATGCTTCTTTAGGCAAATATGTTTACGCTGCAGCAAAATATGATCACTATTACTTCGCACAGTAAATGCAAGTATCTTCCTTTACTTAATTTGTTGCTGGGCACTTTATATTCATCCTCATTCTAAGTACTGAGAATGAATAGCAACAAACAGCCCAAATTGTTACTATCTTGACATCTCTTTAGTTCTTCAGTGAACAATGCTAATCAAAGCATCTGAGATATATGTCCAGATGACTTCCAGAACCCATAAAACATATTATGAGATAGTGCTTGATAAACTTTGGCCAGTAGAGCTCACAGCTGGGGATCTCCCTGATCAACTAGGAATAGCAGAGAGGATCATCTGAGCATGCAACAAGACAAGACTAGGGTTACTTTAGGAATCCAACAAGTCAAAGATGAGTGCAAACATATGTGGCTCATGGACAGACAGGGGCTTAAAGAGAGATTCTTTGGGGCTTAAAGTCTGTACCTACTCAGGAACAGTTGGTAACAGTCCAGCAGATCTGAGTTTTATGAACAAAAAGACTGCTGACAGGAGAGGATCCCCTAAAGCTCACCGATTGCGACTGTGAGTCTCCATTACTATTGCCCCTTGGACCGCCCTGACATGGGGGGAGGGGCAGAGAACTGACTGTGCAACTCAGGAGAAGATCTACACTCCTGGTGGTGTGGAGGTGGCGCTGTAGAGTGGGAACCTTTCCACATTGTTCTGATGAATTGGGACACACGGTGACTAACTGCCTCAGAACCCACAGAGTACAAACAGGGTTTGTTTAGAACCTCACAGGGCCAAGGAGTGCTGCCCTGCTTGGCTCTGGCTGCTGGCAGAGCATCAAATTGGGCCCAGGCCTTCGGACTCATCTTGTTTTATCTCTTGGTCAGGAGTGAGTGATTAAGCTAAAAATATCTACTTATACACAGCTGGAAGAGATCATGTTTTTAAGTTCCATTTTGTAGATGACTTTAAAACTGATTTTGAAAAGATGTCTGAACAAGGGGCTTGGTGGTGGCACACTGGGTTGAGCACATGCAGTACAGTGCTTAAGGGCCCAGGTTCAAGCAAGCCCCCAGTCCCTACATGCAAGGGGGAAGCTTCATAAGTAGTGAAGCAGTGTTGCAGATGTCCCTCTCCCTTTCTCTCTCTCCCTCTTTATTTCCCTCTCAACTAGTCTCTATCCAACTAAATTTTTTAAAAAATACATTTTAAAAAAGAATTATCTGAGCAAAAAAAATTGTTTTGGGGGGCCAGTAATATAGCATATAAGGACAGTGTGCTGTCCTGCCATGTGCATGACCCTAACTCAAGAGTGGACCCCACCACACTGAAGGAAGTTTCAGCACTATGGCTTCTCAGCCTCTTCACTGCTCCACCTCCCATCTCCATCCCAAAAAAAGTGTTTTTCATTTTACTGCTCATAATCAATTCTTCCTCTTTTTAGAGGACACACACACACACACACACACACACATACACACACACACACACCCATACACACTATGAATGCCATATCAATGTTATAGAAATGTGATGGAGCAATTATTCCATGAATTTGTCATCAGGAATTTGCCAAAGAAGTCATTTTGAGAGCAGTGTATCTTTATACATAGAAAACATTCATGCTATATAGTGGCGGTCTAGTTCTGACTGCTCTGCTTACCCCCAATAAATAAACATCTACTGTGGACATCACTGTCACCTTTATTTTCAGAAATCAGTGGAGTCAGATGAGAGATGTCATGTCACAAGACAGAATTTTCTATTTTGGTCTGTTTTCACAGACTTTAAGGTTCTGCTTTATACTTCCCGTTTCTAACCACCGTTATATGTTCCTTTTTAAAAATATAATTTGAAAAGAGTTGCTAATGTTAAAAAATATTCTACCTTTAAATGGACAAGTAGGAATGACATGCAGACTGCAAACTCCTACATTTGTGACAATTTTGTGCTCTAGCTAGATTCTAAGGACTCTTAAGTTTTTGTGCTCTAGCTAGATTCTAAGGACTCTTTAGTTTTCTGAGAGGAAGAGTCAGTTTAGTTAATACTCACAGACTAAAATTATGTGTGGGGACCAAATTTATATGTGAGGATAAGTTTTGTATAGCAAATGTTGTCAGCTTGTTTTTTTTTTCCTTCCCAAGCCACTGCTTAGCTCTGATTTACAGTAGTATGAAGGATTAAACTGGGCGCTTTGGAGCCTTAGGCATAAAAGACATTTTTGCATAACCATTATGTTACTTCTCTCGCTCTGCCCATAATGAAAAAAAAAAAGATATTTTCTGTTGTTGCCAGGGTTTCATAACTTTAAGACAGAAAAAGATAAAATGAGAGAGGGAAAGACATCCTAGCACCAAAATTCCTCCTAGTGGAGTAAGAGCCAGGTTTGAAACTGCATAACAAAGCAGAAATCCTTCCAGATATCAGATAAACTATCTTGTAAGGGCTCGATATCATTTGATAAAATCTAGTTGATTTATTATGTGCAAAGTACTTTCTGAAATTTACAACGGTATGTGGTATGTATGTCCCTATAGAATATTACCCTGAGTTTAGTGAGTTCAGTTATAGGGATATATATACAGAATGCAAACAGATAAATTAAGTAAAACAATAATATACTTCTGAGGACTTAGTGGGGGTTGTATTATTATGTGAAACTGTTATGCATGTACAAACTACTATAGTTTACTGTTGATTGTAAACTATTAAGCCCCCAATAAAGAAATTAAAAAAAAAAAGAAAAATAACAATACACTTTTGGACTACAAGAGCAATGAGCGGTAGCCACAAGACAAAGGGAGAGAGAAATGGTACTGGTCAGCTACCATGGGACTTCTCAGTAAGAAAGAGGAAGGATCTATGTCTACCTATGTTCATAGCAGCACAATTTGTAATATCCAAAACCTGGATACAATCCAGATGTCCAATGACATGATGGAATACCATCCAGCTGTTAAAAATGATGAAGTCTATCTTTGTGCCATCCTGAATGGAACTAGAAGACATCGTTTTAAGTGACAAAAGCCCAGAAGAAAAGAACATATACTGAATGATCTTACTCATCAGCTGGACTTAATTATCAGGGACAGGGAGAGAGAACACAAAGTGAAACATGGACTGTGAATGGCGTATTGCATCAAAGCAAAGAACTCTGGGGAAGGAATGGGGGGGATGGAAAGGAATTGTGGAGTCCTGATGCATAATGAAATTTTACTTTTTTTTTTAAACTTTTTAAAAAATATTCATTTATTTTCCATTTTTGTTGCCCTTGTTTTTCATTGTTGCTGTAGTTGTTGTTGATGTTGTGGTTGTTAGATAGGACAGAGAGAAATGGAGACAGGAGGGGAAGACATAAACGGGGAGAGGAAGACAGACACCTGCAGATCTGCTACACCGCCTGTGAAGTGACTCCCCTGCAGGTGGGGAGCCTGGGGCTCAAACCGGGATCCTTATGCCGGTCCTTGCACTTTGCGCCACGTGCGCTTAACCTGCGGCGCTACCACCCAACTCCCAAAATTTTACTTATATGTCAGTGACTGCACTGTAAAGCATAACCCCTTCAATAAAAAAGGAGATTCTTTTACTACAGATAATTTCTTTTATGTGTCAAAACAAAACAAAACAAACAAACAAACAGAAACCCAGTATCACACTTCCCAATCACTAACTGCACTCCATTTTCTTTCTTACACTTCAGGTTTGAACAACAACCACAATGGTCTGGAAATGACGAGATGCTGAAAATAGTGTTCTCCTGACTGGGTCACAAAATTTTTCATTGGCATAAAAACTGATACATTTGTTTCCCTAATCTGCAAGAAACATGGGAATAACAGGAGCCCCTAGAGTAAGGGCTATCTCTGGGGATCTTGTGTGTGGCTATCTAGCTGCATGACATACACTACTATAAAAGTCTAGATGGAAAAGTAATGCTTATGGCCCTGCTTTTAATAAAAAGGCCTATGTCAGAATAAATGTATACAAAAATTCCTTTCACACGCTGCCGGATATTTCTAGTTAGAAACACTAGTGGCAATAAAAGAATTGAACTGTGGTATTTACTTGACATAAATACATGGCCAACAAGTCATGATATTGCTGTGAAACTGCATGTAGTATGAAAAAACTATAATTTGGAGAAACTTTTCTGTATTTTTTTTGGTATATTAAAATCAAATCTAGATTTCCCAACTTTACTGTCAAACTGACAGTGATGTAATGAATTATATTCAACAAAAATGCTGGGACTCTAGTTTCAGTGAGGCAGTGAGCTAAGTGCAAGTAACAGAAAGTAAATCATTATACGCTTAGATATTGATAGAAAAGTAGTATTGTATGCTGTCAAGAATATCACAGTCTTACAAGCAGAGCATATAATCAATTGATATATTATTTGAGAATGCATCAATAAGATAATTCATACTACAGAGAACAACTTAGAGGATTTAGCAATTCTCTTTATTTCTTTTCTTTTTTCTTTTATTTGAGAGGCATTGAGAGGAGTCAGAGAAATAGAGAGGGAGAGAGGAAAGAAAGACACATGCAACCCTGCTTCCTGTCCTTTGCAGTAAGAACAGGAGGCTTGAACCCATGCAATTGCAGAAGATTAACATGTACTCAATTGGATACACCACTGCCCACCCCCTAGGGAAAAGGAATTCTAATTATAGGAGAAGAGGGAGGTAGAATGGACTTATATAAGTAGAATCATACAGTATGCACTATTTTCCATTGGTTTCTGTTTCTGAACTTTGTACTTAAGATTAAAGTTTTTTATGTTTGTGATAGTTTACCCATTTTAAACTGCTGTATAGTATTAGATCTTATAAACATGTCACAGTTTAGGTATTATTCTTTTCTGAAAATTTGTGTTAAGTACTGCATTATTAAAACTAATGACACCACGGTGATAATCGTATCTTGGTGCAAATGTAGACACATGTCAACTGAACATTAATTGAGTGAAAACACTGGGTTACATATGATAACATACAATTTTAAGAGACAAAAATATTAATGTCAGTTGGCCATCCAATCCACTCTCATTTTTTGTATCTTCTTCAACAACTATTATTTTTCAGCCTTTTAAATTGTAGACATTTGAGTATCTCTGGAATAGTACTTCATTATGCTTCAAATTTGCAGCTCTTTAATGAGCTTGAATTCCTGAGCTTGAATCTTTTTCATATCGTTATTTACTATTTGGATATTATCTTTTGTGACATAGATTAACTGCCATTTTTCTTTTGGGTTGTTACTTAACCATAGTTCTTTATATAAATCCTAGGTATAAAACTTTTGTTTAGTGTATATATTGAAAATATCTTTTTATATTCTGTAATTTTCCTTCTTATTCTATGTTGATGCTTTTTTATGAAAAGAAATTCTTCCTATTAATGCAGTTCAATTAGTTATCCTCTTGTGGTTTTGACACAGAACTCTGGTGGTGGGAACGGTTCAGAATATACCCCTGTTGTCTCATAATTTTAAAAATCAATTTTAAATCACTAGTAAAATTAGATGAAACAGAAAATAAACTAAAAAAATTATCAAATTTAGGTCCTCAAATTAAAAAAAAGAAAAAGAAATAAAAACTCTCTCATAAATTTCTATACTAGAAACCAAGAAAATAAGCTGAAGGACTCAATTCTTAAAATCTCCTCTCCTGTGTACTTCTTGTAAGACAACATTGGAAGTGATCTGGAAGGTGCAGAAAAGAGGCTATTATTCTCCAGAGCCCTTCAAAGTTAGATGTGTGGGCTGACTTGAGATTCTAGAATGCTATCTGATGCTTTCCTGAGTTCTACCCATGTCACTTGTGTAGTCTGTAGTAGTTTGTGGGTACTTCTGAGAAATGTTCTGACTATTCTAATAATTTTCATTAAGCTCTGGAGTTCTACTTTGGTGCTTTAGGCTGAAAAGAGAAAATTTAAGGGTTCTCTTCTAAGGGTTGGTATAAGCTCCTTGTTCTTTTTCTTTTTTCTTTCTTTTCTTTTTTCTTTTTTGCCTCCAGGGTTATCACTGGAGCTCAGTCCCTGCTCTATGAATCCACTGCTCCTGGAGGCCATCTAGTTTTCACATTGTTGCTGTTATTATTGTTGTTGTTGCTGCTGTTGTTGTTGGATAGGACAGAGAAAAATTGAGAGAGGAGGGGAAGACAGAGAGGGGGAGAGAAAGATACCTGCAGATCTGCTTCACCCCTTGTAAAGCAACCCTTATGCATGTGGGAAGCCAGGCGCTGGAACCTGGATCCTTGCACTTAACCCGGTGCATTACCACTCACCCCCTTTAAGCTTCTAGATCTAATATTAAATGTACCATTACTGGATTGCATACATAAGTTTTTCTTTTCTTCTGACTGCATAGTAACTTGGTCCTAGTTTTATACTCTTGTCTATAGATTCTCAGTGTTTGACAATCTCATAAGAAATCCTCTTAGAGATAGTTTGAACTGGGGCCTTGTAGTGGTGCAGTGCCAACATTACTATGTGCAAGGATTCTGGTTCAAATCCATAATCCCTACCTGTAGGTTGTGAAGTTTCACAAGCAGTGAAGCAATGCTGCATGTGTCTTTCTTTTTCTCTCCCTCTCTGTATCTTCCCATATCTATCTCAAATTCTCTCTGTCCCATTAAAAAGAAGCAGAAACAAAAGCAGAAGGAGAAATATAGAAAGGAATAAAAGTGGCCAATGAAAGAGTATCATCCAGTCCCAGCAAAAACACTGGAGACAAAAAAGAAAAAAATCATAAGAGAGAAAGAAATTGAACCAAAAATGAGGATTTGCTCATTCAAGGTGCCCAGTGTCACTGGTAATGCAGAATCCCATTGATTTTTGTTACAAGCACTGATATGATTTGGCAAGAGCTATAGGTGTAATGAAACACATGCACTTCCTCTTTACAATTAAGCCTTAGCAAAGGTTTAGCCTAGAAGAGTCACCAAACCATGAAAATAAGGAGCCTGTTTGGGTGGTTCCTGAACTCCTTCAGTATCTTCAACTCTCAGCTCCTCAGCCACTATTCTTGACTGCCTTTTATTTCTTCTTCTTTCTTTGCCTTTTAATGTGTGGAGTTGGTAAGAGCCTTTAAGAAACTAGCACGATGCTGACCAGACTTCCCTGGACAGGTAACCCCACCAATGTGTACTGGGGCTCCACTTCCCCAGAGACCCACCCTACTAGGGAAAGAGAGAGGCAGACTGGGAGTATGGATCAACCAGTCAAAGCCCATGTTCAGCGGGGAAACAATTACAGAAGCCAGACCTTCCACCTTCTGCAACCCACAACGACCCTGGGTCCATACTCCCAGAGGGATAGAGAATGGGAAAGCCATCAGGGTAGGGGATGGGATATGGAGATCGGGTAGTGGGAATTGTGTGGAATTGTACCCCTCTTTCCTATGGTTTTGTTAATGTCTCCTTTCTTAAATAAATAAAAAGAAACCCCTACAATTCCATCAGCTTCCCCACCCAGTTAGCTTTCTCCTGCTCACTCTCTTCCATGCTGCTTGGCCATATGAGGCACAGCTCTGTGACCCTGCACCCCGGGTACTTGGTGCTACTGCTGTGCCCATCGTGCAAACTACACCCTGCAGCCTGCTCACAGCTGGCTCCGGGAGTGCAGTGGGCTCCTTGACCTGGAGGCTGCCTGCTGGCCCTGAGCTCTGCTCTACGTTGCTCTGCTCTCTGTAGCCACCAGGTTCCAGATGCCAGCACGATGCCAACCAGACTTCCCTGGACAGACGATCTCACCAATGTGTTCTGGAGCTCCACTTCTCCAGAGCCCCACGCTATTAGGGAAAGAGAGAGGAAGGCTGGGAGTATGGATCACCCAGTCAACGCCCATGTTCAGCTGGGAAGCAATTACAGAAGCCAGACCTTCCATCTTCTGCATCCCACAATGACCTTGGGTCCATACTCCCAGAGGGATAAAGAATAGGAAAGTTATCAGGGGAGGGGAGGGGATACAGAGATCTGATGGTGGGAATTGTGTGGAGTTGTACCTCTCTTGTCCTATGGTTTTGTTAATGTCTCCTTTTTAAAATAAATAATAATAATAATAATAATAATAGATTGAAAAAAAAGAAACTAGTTCTAAATGACAAAATCCCCTTTACAGATTTTTACCCTCTGAGTAACTTTGTCTACTATTTTGTCTCAGTCATGTTAATTCTCCAAAGTCTTCAAGGAGATGATCTTTAAATATTTCTCTAATTCTCTTTGAAGGGAGTAAGGATCCAAATCATTTGTTATTATGAGTCACTGATGGTAACTTTCAGTTTCATTCATTCTTTCTCTTTTGCTTTTTGATAGTGGTAGAGAGGAAGAGAGAGTGAAGGAGCCCACACTGAAGCTTCCTTCAATGTGGCGGTCCCCAGGCTAGAACCTGCACCATGCATATTGCAAAGCAGCACATTATCCATGTGAGCAATTTCACTGGGCCTTGGACTATTTTATCCTTATTCTTATTCTGTAATGATGGGGCTTCATACATGGAAGATTCCTCCAGGAGCTGTTCTTCTAATCTGTAATCTATTGTGCCACTGGCCCTGTACTCCACCACTGTCCTTTGACTGTTTTTATTTCAGCAAGAGGGAAAGAGAAAAAAGGGGACCAGATGGTGATACACCTGGTTGAGTGTACATGTTACAATGTTCAAGGACTTAGGCTTAAGCCCCCAGTCCCCATCAGCAACCACAATCCTATAAGCATGTGATTCTATAAATATATAGCTATCTGACACTGGACTGAGGACAGGAAATGGTAGAGTTTAAATTACACAAAAGTCAGGGGAGTCGAGCGGTAGTGCAGTGGGTTAATCACACGTGGCGCGAAGCACAAGGACTGGCACAAGGATCTGGTTTGAGCCCCCAGCTCCCCACCTGCAGTCGCTTCACAAGCAGTAAAGCAGGTCTTCAGGTGTCTATCTTTCTCTCCCCCTCTCTGTCTTCCCCTTCTTTCTCCATTTCTCTCTGTCCTATCTAACAACGACAACATCAGTAACAACAACAATAATAACTACAACAATAAAAACAACAAGGGCAACAAAAGGGAATAAGTAAATAAATATAAAAAATTAAAAAAAATAAATTACACAGAAGTCACAGATGGGTGCCATTTTATCTTTTTCTCACAACTTCTTTGGGGATAATAGGTACAGAACATACTGGATTTCAGTTTCTGTAGCAGCAGACCCTGTGAGTGCGTCTCTGAGAAAGTGCTCCACTCAGTTCCAGCTAAAAGATTAACCAGTTAGGATCAGAGAGATAGTTTACTAGGTAGGGTGCCTGCATTGACAGTTACACATTCCAGGTTAGTGCTGGGAGTTTGCCTCTTGCTTCTGCAATTCCCACAGGAATTCCAATCATAGCTACTGATATACAAGATTGTTTTTTCTCTATTCCCTTGCATCCACAAGATTGTAACCGTTTTGCCTTCTCTGTTCCGTCTATTAATAACGCCAGCCCTGCTGACAGATTTGAATGGGTGGTGCTGCCCCAGGGTATGGCCAACAGTCCTATAGTTTGTCAGGAGGCTGTTAAATCTGCCCTTGTCCCATATATTCATAAGGGCCTTAATATTTTTCATTATACAGATGATATTTTAATATGGGGAAAATCAGATACAGATCTCTATGCCTTACGTGATTTTCTCATTCCTGCATTAAAGAAAAGCAGCCTTAATGTAGCCCCTGAGAAGATACAGCTAATCCCTCCAATATCCTTCCTAGGTTCAGAGATTTCTCTAATGCAAATTCGTCCCTTAAAACCTAATGTTACCTTCCCTTCTAACCTTACTCTTGCTTCTTTACAAAGTTTTCTAGGAAATTTAAATTGGCTTAGGCAGTATCTCTATCTGCCTACAAGCTGCCTCCAACCACTGTTTGACCTGTTAAAAGGAAACAAACAGCCCTCCTCAAAACGTAAGTTAACTCCCGAGGCCTCCTTGGCACTGGAAAGGGTTAACTAGGCCCTCCAGGACATGCACCTTGTTCGATTCTCTCCCTCCTCTCTGGTAAACCTTCTAATCTTCAACTCCACCCCCACGGTAGTAGGGGCATTGTGGCAAGACCATGGGGTTCTTGAATGGCGTCACACGCCAGTAGGAGGAACTCCAAGACTCCTCACTGAGATAGATGCGTTAGCATTCATGGTTCGCCAAGGGAGAAATAGGTCTGTGCAGGTCTTAGGGAAACAACCGGATTTAATTATTCTGCCCTTTTCTCTCACAGATACAGAGTGGCTTATACGCCATCATTCCTGCTTTGCCATAAGCTTCCTGGGGTTTCCAGGACAAATAGATAACCATTTCCTTCCAATAAATTGATAGCTTCTTTACCTCTTTTGCCTCTACTAGCACCTAAACTTTTCTCTCGAGATCCCATTCCTTCTGCTCCTACAGTCTTCACTGATGGTGGAAAAAAGGGAGCTGCTGCCCTTATATATTACCCAGACAAACAATCTCCTAAACCTCTCTTTACTGAGCTTCCTGAGAATTCCCCTCAGTACAAAGAACTTTATGCTGTTTTCCTTGCATTAAAAGCTGTACCAGAATCCTTCAACCTTTTTTCTGACAGTGTGTATACTGTTAACTTACTTCCATGGCTTGCTCGTTCTTATGTGAAAATTGATGACAACCCACTTTCCCCTCTCTTGATTCAAATCGCCTCTATGCTCTCTTCTCGAACCCAACCACTATATATTCAGCACCTTCGTTCCCACAGCCCTCTTCCTGGTTCCCTGTCCGAAGGGAATGCTGCAGCTGACCGCCTTGCCTCCACAGGAGCTCTCCTAGTCTCTGTCTCTGATCCTGCTGATTTCCATTCTCTAACCCATGTTAATCTTAAAGGCCTTCGAGCTCGATTTCCTGATGTTCCGTTACCACAATTAAAACATATCCTAGCTACATGCTCTTCCTGTGCAAGTCTCATAAAAACACCTGCTATTCAGACTCTTGGTGTTTACCCCCGAGGCTTAAAAGCTAATACTATTTGGCAAATTGATGTCACCCACATACCAAACTTTGGCAAACAAAAATATGTGTTTGTCTCAATTGATCCCTTTTCTAAATTTATGTGGGCAACAGCTCAGACAGGAGAAAGCTCTAAAAAGCTTATAAGCCACATGCTCTCCTGTTTTGTTGTAATGGGCTTACCTCTTCAAGTGAAAACCGACCGTGGACCAGCGTTTACCAGCAAACAATTTAAAGATTTTTGTTCCCTCTGGAACATTACTCATACCAGAGGCATTCCCTATAATCCACAGGGACAAGGCATTGTCGAGAGGGCCCATCAAACTCTTAAGGCTCAATTGAATAAAGATAAAGGAGGAATGTATCTCCCCAATATCCAGCTAGCAAAAGCCTTAACTACGTTAAATCTCTTTAATATTTACAATAACTCGGACTTACCTCCTATTATTCTTCACTGGCAAACACCATCTACTCTCCCATCTATTAAGGTCAAATGGAAAGACCCACTTGATAAAATTTGGAAAGGGCCTGACCCTCTATTGACCATGGGAAGAGGTTTTGCATGTATTTTCCCTCATAATTACTCTAAACCTGTCTGGGTTCCTGCCCGCCATGTCCAACAATACCCTCATGATGGCACTGTTATCCCTGAAGAACAAGAAACACAAGAGGACTAGATGCAGGATACATCCCAGGATCCATAATATGACATGGCAGAACCTACAAAAGTTGGCTCACAGAGCCCTCTCTCCTACCCCTTCCCTGAATGTCTTATGTTATGAATGGGCAGTTGTGTTTTGTGAGTGAGTGTGCTGAATGACCAAAAATTTTTGTATGACCCATCTGCTCAGAAGTACTCTAAATGTTAAAACCATTGTTACTAACATGCATTAACTCTCTAAGTAACCTGAGTCTGCTTATAGTCCAAAGTCAATTATAGTAAACCTCTAACTTGTTACAAGTTTTATTGTTTTTCACAAGTAAGTGATTACAGCTATCAAGCCTTCATATGAGGAATCATCTGTTCATATGGTAAGGTATTAAATTGTAAGAAGTTCCTCCATATCCAACTTATGTGAATTAGCAACATTCACATATTCTTGTAAACTTAACTGGTGTATCTTGTCTTGCCACCATAGTCCTGCCTTTGTCAGCCAACAATTTAAAGATGTTTCCCTTTATAACATCACCCATGCCACGGACATCCTTTACTACCCCCAAAGACAAATGGCTGTTCCCCTGGACATCACATCCACTGACTGCTTCCCTTAGACTTGAGATATTATCCTACCTCTTCATATCAATGGATACATTCCCCCTTCCTTACCTGTATACCCTTAGTTGTGAGACCCTAGCTTGTTTTACTTCTTCTGCTCACAATAGGTCCTATAATTCTTTTTTTTCAACATTTTAAATTTATTTATTAATGAGAAAGAGAGAAAGAACCATACTCACTCTGGTACATGTGCTGCCAGGGATCGAACTCAGGACCTCATGCTTAAGAGTCCAAGGCTTTAGTCACTGCATCACCTCCCGGACCACAGTCCTATAATTCTTAACAAGCTCATGGCCTTTTGTGGCAACAGATTGATGCCATAAAGGTGCAACCTATACAAACTCACTATCATAGGCTGGACATGGCAGAATATTGAGTTGCTGTGGAGGATTTGCCCCCCTCCATCAGAACATCCACCATGTAGAGGGCTGGCTAGCCAATGACGGGTAAGAGGAAACTAGCACTATCCAGTCAACCTAAGACAAGGCATCTGGTACTACTGGGCAAAAATGACCAGGTGTTCCAATGACGGGTAAGACGGAAGGCTGATCCCCAACCTAACACAGGCACAGTCCACCCTGCCACAAAACAAAGTCCGCCAAACATCAAAACATGATATAAGACAGGGGGACATGTGGGGAACCACATGTGCCCTCAAGGTTGCTATTGGCATGGCCATAGAGTTTATGTTAGAAGATAGTTCCTGGGAATCGGGCAGTGGTGCAGCGGGTTTAGCGCAGGTGGCGCTAAGTGCAAGAACTGGCTTGAGGATCCCAGTTTGAGCCCCCAGCTCCTCACCTGCAGGGGAATCACTTCACAGGTGGTGAAGCAGGTCTACAGGTATCTTTCTCTCCCTCTTTCTTTCCCTCCTCTCTCCATTTCTCTCTGTTTTATCCAACAACCACAATATCAGCAATAACAACAATATAATTACAACAAGAACAACTAGGGAAACAAAAGGCAAGATACAAAAAAAAAGAAAAAAAAAGGGATAAGATAGTTCCCGCTTCCCTACACCTTAGAGTCTTTGTTAAAAGATAAGGTCTTTTTCCCCATGAATCACCCAGGACCTTCCAGATAAACGGCTGACTACCATGACAAATAATATAAAATATAATCATAAATGAATAGGAAAGATACATCCCCCAATACTCAGTTGGTCAAGGCACCAAACCTCTTTTTCTATAAAGCATTCAAATCAGATGCCCTGCTAACCACGAGAAGCAGATTGTTTATGTTTCTTCCACAGGAATCCCAGAAAAAAAAAAAAAAAAACATCTGGACCCCTGCACACCCTGACATCACCCACTAGATGGCATGACTACAGTGGCACACCCTCCGAAACCCTAGATGTCACCTGACGCAATCTGAAGAATCTGATTCGCAGACTCCAAGGACAGAACCTTTTTACTGCCTGTCTGCCTTTCCTGCTTTTGCTTTGACCTGTCACGTTTTGGTGGTTCCAGCTCACAATCTACAGAAAAGCAGAATTCCAGAGGCTGACCTTCCTCATGCAGCATTTCATCCCCTGCCATTTCTCCCCCTAGTCGCCTACTTTGGACTGAGACTTCTATCGGACTTGCTGGTATACCCTTTGGACACTTTAGACAATTTTACAGCAGCTTCCTTCCCTTCACGTTGCTGGTTTTTCATAGACTGACCCTGAGTAGTTCATAGACTTTACACACTGTTGCCCTGGGCATTAGATAAAAGGAAAAGGGGAGATGCTGGGAAATTGTGCCAATGCAGTCACATCTGCCATGTTGTCCCCTCAGGCTACTGCTAGTTCCCGCGAGAGTTGGGACATTCTCGGAGTGCCTGTTCAGCCATGTTGTGCCCTCAGGACATTGTCTATATCCCCACGATATCTGGAGTGCTCTGGTTACTTCTCCCCCCTCCCATTCTCACGAGAGTTATCATCCTATCCTGGAGTGCTATGGTTACTCCTCCCCCTTCCCATTCTCGCGAAAGCTACTCCTATAAAAACCCTTCATTTTCCGCACCTCGCTCTCTTGCCGGCGCTCCACTATGGTGTTCAGACGCAGGAAAGGTTACTGTGTGAGGCAGCCATTTTCTCTACCTCCACATGGCCCAACCTGCTTCTCTAACACCCAACTCTGAGGTGCCAGCGCGAATAAAGATTTGTGTTTCCTCTTCACTCCGGACCCTCTCTCTCTCTTCTCTGCGGCCCGCGCACTACAACATCTGGCTCTACAACAGTTAGAACCCTAGAACCAGAAGGGAGCTGCTATGGAATGGGAAGAAGCTTTGGTGTTAGATTGTCTCTGAAACTCACTCTCTCTGTTTTTCTATCTGAAGGAAATAGCTTATAAATAAGATCATGTTTTAAAATAAAAAAGGAGAAAGGAGAGAAAGAAAGAACTAGAGATAGAAAAAGGAAGGAAGAGAGAGAGAGGGAGGGAGAGGGGAAGGAAGGAAGGAAGGAAGAAAAGCAAAGAGAGACCATAATGTGTGTTCCTTAAGGAGTTGGGACTAAGTCCACAGTCTCCTTTCAGACATGCTTTAGCACTGATGCCCCAGTCCCCCAGTCTTAAACTCACTGTATAAGTGCTCTGGGGGCATCCACAAAGGCAAATCCCTTGTTTTTCCCAGGCCCACTAAAACCTACTTCTAGGCATTAAGGCAATGAACCTCTTGGTCACTTCCTAGACTCACTAGATTTGGAGTTACAGGCTTTGCTGGGGACATCATGAACAGGTATCCCCAGGTCCATAGTCACAACTATGAATTCCTGTGGCTTCCCATATCTACTCTTACACAAACTCCAGACCCAGCCCCTCAGGCAGTACCAGATATAACGAGGAGATAGAGGAACCCATCTGTATGAGGTGCGCAAGTGGATCAAGAAAACAGCTTGGAAAATACTCCAAATACAACAGAACTATGTAAGCTAACTGACAGGGGCTTCTATGGTTGTGACTCTGTCTGTATATCTGTCTTTCTGTTTTGGGGGGTGTGGGCAGGTTATAATAGCCAACAAAATGTACAAAAGTATGAGCATGATGGTGGGTGTGCCAGTCAACACTCTTGATGCTTCAAAAAGCAGAACACTTATAGAAGAGGGAGAGTTGCCAAGGTTTTGCTGGAGCAAAGACTTCATATTTGGAACAAGTGGTGGTCTGGCAGAGGCAGAATCAAAGAGTTGCTTTTGGTGAGAACACAAAAATGCAAGTTGCACTTTTAGTGTGTGTGTGTCTCTGTGTGTTATTTAAAACACAACTCTATTCTGGTAGGTTCTTTTCTTTCTTTCTTTAATTCTGGTAGTTTTCAAATGTCTGTACACACTTGTTAAGCAGTAGTAATGGGGTGAGCCATACTAGATGCTTAAGATGCCATTTTCCCTAGGGTTGATTTTTTTTTTAAGTTCAATTTTTATGCTATATTTTCTCCGGTATATTTTATCAGTAGTTATATGTAGATTGATTGGTATTTAAATGTGTATATGTTAAATTAGACAAAACTCTGAATAGTATGTAATCAAGTAGGTCATGACATAATTTCATTCTCCAGACAATTACATATTTATATAAAAACCCTCATAGCAATTTAGTTTAAAACGAGAAAGGTGCTAGTTATTCTAAAAATAAAAATAGGAACAAGACATGTTTTCAAAGATCAACTCAACATATCTTTAAAACTTATTTGTTTAATTTTTTTTTTCTGCACATCAAAAGTAATTTAAGTCTGTTGTTCAGATGCCACGGTCACATATATATTCCCTGGGTTTATTATGCAGATTTACTTATATCAAAACGTCTAAAAGTGTGCATCCATGTATTTCATACTCTAGTTTCAAATCTACCATTTACTAACTCTGTGATCTTGGGCAAGTGTCTTACCTCTTAGAGACTTGATTATTTTACCTCTAAAACAGGGAGACTACTATTCAGCTAATATGAATGAGAATTGAGATTATAACACATGCCAATCTCTTTAAAGGCATTAAAAATGTATGGGGCAGGGACTGGGTAATGCCACACTGGCTTGAGCACACATGTTATCATGTGCAAGGACCCTAGGTCAATCCCCTAGTCTCCATTTGTAGGGAGGAAGCATACCTGCAGATGTCTCTTTCTTCTATATTCCCTCCCTCCTCTCTCAATTTTTCTTTATCTTATCAAATAAAGAGAAAAAGGAGAAAAAAACAGAAAAATGTGGCTATTGGGAACAGTGGATTGACCATGCACTGACCCACTCAATGGCATAACACTCTGCAGTGGAGAATCTATTGTGCTCTTCTAGAAAAAAAAAAAAATGGATGGAACTGTAGATGATTATGCTTAGTGAAATAAGTAAAGAGTTAAAAGCAGCTACTGTGTGGTTTCACTTGTTTGTTGAATACAAAAGTGTTGAGTCACAGAAAGATGCAACCCCCCCCCCCAAATAAACAAACAAAGGAAAAGAGGTAGCTAAACAATCTCCAAGACTTTGTGAGAACTATGGCAATGTTTATCACTGGGGGAGGTGGCACAGAACATCGGTGATGGGTGTGGTGTAGGACTATGTCCTGTTATTGTATTTACTGGTGGCTGTAAGACACTATCCTACGGGTCTCCTTTTTTAAATAAATAAATAAATAAGTAAATAAATAAATAAAACACATCAATCCCCCAATAAAGAAAAAAATATTAAAAACCAAACTATGTCCTGTTATAATCATGTAAACCCACTAATAAAAATTAAAAATTAAGACATTAGAATGTAGCTCCTATTACATGTAACTTCCTTGTTATTTTAAATCTGTTTTCATAAAACTCATAATGCTTATTTTATTTTTATTTATTTATTTATTCCCTTTTGTTGTTTTATTGTTATAGTTATTATTATTGTTGGCGTCGTTGTTGCATAGGACAGAGAGAAATGGAGAGAGGAGGGGAGACAGAGAGGGGGAGAGAAACACAGACACCTGCAGACCTGCTTCACCGCTTGTGAAGCGACTCCCCTGCAGGTGGGGAGCCGGGGCTCGAACCAGGATCCTTATGCCAATCCTTGCTCTTTGTGCCATCTGTGCTTAACATAATGCTTATTTTAACATTTTTCACATTTTAAAATATTTTTATTTAATTATTGGATAGAGTTTGAGAGGGAAGGGAGAAATAAAGATGGAGAGGGAGCGGAAGCGAGAGGGAGAGGGAGAGGGAGAGCATGCGCTGCAGTACTACAGTTTCCCTCTCTGCTGGTGGAGGTCAAGGGCTTGAACTCAGATCCTTGTGCACTATGATGTGTGCTCAACTGCACATGTAATTGTCCAGCCTCTCTTTTGAAGCTTATTAACATAGCGTGAACGAGTAATAAGATGTCTTACCACATAACTGCAGTAGTGGCATAACACATATTTCAAGATGTCAATACTTAACTTTTGTATGTGATTCATTTTTTTAACTTTGTTGTTGTTGTTTTTCTAGTATACACTTTACTAGTTGCCCTCTATCATTTTAGGCTTAAAATAACCATATTTGCTGTTCTATAGAACTGGAGGTCAGAAAAATTAAGAATAACAGTAGGGGGGTATTCATTTCCTTACCTTTTCTAGCTCCAAAAACCACCGACATTTCTTGCTCTCTGCCCCTTCTGCCTTGTGCATACTCATCACTTCACCATCTGGTTCTGTCGTCACATGTCAGTGTCCTGACTTTGATACTTTTGCTTTCCCGTTATCCACATGTCTTGGTTTACACTGAGTCCACACAATCATTCCTTACTTTAAAATGTGCATAGTTCCTTTTACTATATAATGCAACAAATTCACAAATCCCAGGGGTTAGCATGAACAGATCCTTAGAGGGACATTATTCAGCCTATTATACACATCAGACTGAAATCAATCTCTGGGAGGACCTAGTTGTATTGTGATGTGGAAAACTGAGCAACGTTATGAATGTACAAACTATTGTATTTACTGTCAACTATAAAACATTAATCCCCCAATAAAGAAACACACACACCCACACACACACACACACACACACACACACACACACACACACACACA
This sequence comes from Erinaceus europaeus, assembly GCF_950295315.1. NCBI lineage: Eukaryota > Metazoa > Chordata > Mammalia > Eulipotyphla > Erinaceidae > Erinaceus > Erinaceus europaeus. Next base: position 39,979,352 of record NC_080180.1, on the reverse strand, counting down.
CAAGCAAACACACAAACAAAAAAATGAAAGAAAGAAATCAATCTCTTTGGAGAAATGAACTTGAGTAAGCTCCACTATTTCTGAGAATCTATTTTTAGATGTTGTTGTCAAATGGAGTCTACTTTAAGATTCTGCTCAATATTCTACTTAACATTAAGCAAAAACTCAATTTAAAAAGTATTATCTAATTCAATCTAAGAATGTTGCAGTAATTTGCATTCTACTTTATGACAGTCATTGTGTTATAATCTTCAGCTCCTTGGAATTTTCAAACTTTTTAATCATTCTAACACTAGATTTTAAAGTTTTTTTAAAAAAATTTGTTTAGTCAGTTTCTAATAGCAAAAAAAAAAATAGGAATTTCCTTAGTTTTCTATAAATAAGCAAACTTTAACTAGAGACATACTTTAAGTAAGGTTTGTTCTCCTATCAATCATAAAAGGAATATAGCTGACAAAAATTTGTGAGATATTGTAACATCTTAAAGAAGCCAGGAGAAATAAAGCTGTGATTTCAAAGCTGTGATTTCCTAGAGAAATCCACATATAGCAGCATATCATTGAAGACAAGAGCTTTTTTTTTAAAAATGTTTTCCATATGCCACAGATTTTGATATATTATTTGTTACTGTTGGAATCTGTCATGAGCATAATTCATCAACTAAAAGTTGAAGAAAAAGGATAATATTGATTCAAATCAAACAAATGTGAGAGAGACAAACAAACCCACTCTTACTGCTTCTTTGATGGAAAGCTAGAATGAATTCCTAGACACCTCCACCAAAATCAAACCTGAAAAAATAAAATATGAGAATGTACAAATTACAGGAGTTACCTAAATAGCAAAGGCCAGTTAAATGATAACATATATATCCTTAAGTGATGAAAGGAAACTTTGCTTCCTCTTTGGATCACCCCTTTTATTGTCTTTAGACAATCACTGCTTTTCTTTTCACCTTCTGAACACATCAGCCACACCCAGAGAATAATATCATTTTAGGCAAAACATAAATGAGGAAATAGTAATGGCAAGTCTTTGATGAAAACAGGTTAGTGTGACCAAGAGTAAGTCTACTGTGAAAAGAGATTGATGTGATCAAGTGCCCTGATACATTTCAGCATCTCAATTTCTAAATTTCCAGGCCATGGGGCTGGGTGGTGGTGTACTTGGTTGAGTGCATATGTTACTGTGAGCAAGGACCCAAGATTAAGCCCCCAGTCCACCCTGCAGTGGGAAAGCTTTGTGAGTGGTGAAGCAGTGCTGCAGGTGTTTCTCTGTCTTTCTCCCTCTCTACCACCCCCTTCCTCTTGATTTCTGGGGCTGTCTCTATCCAATAAATAAAGATAATTAAACAAATACATTTCCAAGCTATTATTATCTAAGAAGATGGACTCATCCCCCATGCATCCTGTTTCAACTGTAAAGCTTAGATGAAAATCTGATCAAGTTTACCTGGGAGAGCCACAGTAAATGGGAGTTATGAATAGAGGGTGGGTATTGAGTCTCTCTTGTTGCTCATCTGCAAACACCCTTAGTTGTCAACCTTTCTCTAGCATTCCTACATACGTCACTATTATCTCTAGGGAAATAGTAACCCACAGATCAAATGCTAGACATCAAGATATACAACTATTCTAAAGAAAGGCTTAACCTGAACAACATATGCTGTTTGAAGGTTGGTGGCTGAAGTCATCATTTAAAGTAAGTGTATTTCTGCTTTAGTTAGATGAGGTAAGATGCCGGTATATTATATAAAGAAAAAGTAAAAAAAATTAAGAAAAGTAGATTCTAAGATATAATGGTTGAAATAAAGAACAATGCAGAAAAATAAATAGCAGAGTGTATTTGACTGATGAATTAATTAGTGATTTTAAAGTGATTCATTCATCTAAATGAAATAGTGTCAGAAAGATGATAATGGAAGATAGGCCCAAAGAATACAGACACAGAAAAACATACATAAGACAGGCTAAATAATGCATACTGCATATATAAAGATGTTATAGACAGGATAAGAAAATAATTTTTATAAGAAAGCATCACTTTATAAAACCATGTGTGCACCAACTAAATTAAAAACAGATCGATTAAAACTTTGCAGGGAAAAGCAGTTAAATATATAATTGTTATTTTAAAATGCATGCACCCCTCTCAGGAAGTGCAATCAGATAAGCACAATTAAACAACCTGTTCTTCACAGGGACTGTTGTAAATGATGTCTAATTAAAATTACTTGTCAAGGCAAAAGATAAGGATTTGAAGTAAGGCCTTTATTCTTTTGCAAAAGGGCATGCCACCAACAGTGGCAGTCAGGCATCAACAGCCCCCCTCACCTTTCTACCCCCTTTATTTAATTTTTAAAATTTATTTATTGGGGGATTAATGTTTTACAGTCGACAGTAAATACAATACTTTGGACATGCATTCTCCCTTTTTTTTATACCAGGCACAGAACTGTCTCCTCCACCCCTGGGTTGGGCTTCAGGACTCAAAATCTCCCCATTGACTCAAGGAAAGGAAGAGAGTCTGAGGGTCTTTATTGGAAGATTAACAAGCACTTCAAGGAACTATTATCTAACCTAAAGAATACAGAAATACTGACCACAGGTGGTTATAGATAAAAATTTACTTAATTTTTTTTTATTTTTATTTAACCACTGTTCTATTCATGTTCATTTGAAGAGAAGACCTATCCATCTCTTACATGGACCTAGAGTACAATGCTACAGATATAAATTAGATTATATATGCCATTTATTAGACTGGATTCTTCTGTGGCCTCCAATCATTCTTAAAATAAAAACTAGACAGTTTTTTGTTTCTTTGTATGCTATCACCGCTCTGGTCCAACTTTTTCAGAGAAAGCGAGAACGATACCCCAGTACCTAAGCTTCCCTCAAGTACTGTGGGAACTGGGTTGGATCCTGGATCACACACACCTGCCTAGGTGAGATATTTTGGTGACACTGAATCCAGTTACCCGGTTCATTTGTTCCTATTTTATTTCATTCTTTTCTCTCCTTTATTTATTACATTTTTTGCCAAACTGATTCTCTACTAGTACTTATTGGAAGATGCTAAATTTCATTCTTTGTTAGAATCTGATGGTTCCTTTCTGCTACAATAAATTATTCACTTAGATTTACTGTCTTCATATCATCAGTTCTCAAAACATCTCTCACATAAGAGCCTTTGTCTGGGAGATGGGCGGTAGCACAGCGGGTTAAGCACACATGGCGCAAAGCACAAGGACCAGCATAAGGATCCCAGTTAGAGCCCCTGATTCCCCACCTGCAGGGGAGTCGCTTCACAAGCAGTGAAGCAGGTCTGCAGGTGTCTATCTTTCTCTCCCCCTTTCTGTCTTCCCCTCCTCTCTCCATTTCTCTCTGTCCTATCCAACAAAGACGACAACAATAAAACAACAAAGGCAACAAAAGGGAATAAGTAAATAAATATTTTGAAAAAAGAGAAAAAAATTATTTAAATAAAGAGCCTTTGCCTATTCACACTACATTGACTTTGCATTTATTTATTTGTTTTACTAGAGCACTGCTCAGCTCTGATTTATGGTGGTGGTAGGGGACTGAACCTAGGATTTTGGAGCCTCAGGCTTGAGAGACTCTCTGCATAATCATTATGCTATCTCTCCCCACCTAATTGACAAAAAGCGAATAAGCAATGTATTCCCTCCCATAATTATGTAGTGCTTTCATTTTTTTTTTCCAGAATACTTACCACCATTGGGACATGCCATCTTATTTATATCTTTTATTTATTTATTGTTTCTCTAAGACAAAAGCTGTATCAGGGGCCAAAACTTTCTTATTTTGTCCTTTTTTTTTTAAATTTCATTTGCTCAGTCAATAAGAAGTTGAGTAGAGAAAGAGAGATACACATAAGAGAGAAAGAGATACATTCATAGCTTTGCTCCACCACTCAAGAAGCTTTGCTTCTGCAGGGCGAGGTTGAGGGTTTGAACCTGCATTTGCTAACATGTGCTTTTAACTTGAGTGTACCACCACCTAGCCCAGACCAGGACTTTCTATCTACTGCGTAAACTCCCTCTCCAACAAAGTACTCACACAGATTGAACTGTTAGATTACTGAATGTGGCCATATGCTGGAGGAGAAAAGCATGACTTTTCAAATCTCTGAATGATAGGTGTATAATTCTTTTTAAGAATTTATTTATTCATGAGAAAGATGGGAGGAGAGAAAGAATCACCCGTCACTCTGTTACATGCACTGCTGAGGATTGAACTCAGGACCTCATTCTTGAGAGTCTATAGTGCCTTAGCCACTGTGCCACCTCCTGGACCACAATACGTGTATAATTTTAAAATATCTTCTGGCCTCAGCTGCTTTATGTATATGAAGTGTAAACTTTTAACAATCTTGTGAGGTTGTGAGATGCACTCGCGTCTGAGTTAATTCATGTAAAGAATGGTTAGAGTGGTGCCTCGCATTTAGTAAACGAGTTGGGGATGGTGATGAAGAAGATTGTGCTCTCAACCTTTCTTCCTTGGCTCAGCTGCCCTTGATACAAAATTATTAGTATAGCTACAAGCTAAAAATGCCACAAATGGAATTCCTTGGTTCCTTGCTCTTCCTTGTTTTCTATTGTAAAACATGAGTGTTTCATTCAGGTCAGGAAACCACTTGAACTTCATTTTGATTATTATGACAATGTTATCAGGCTTGCCAGATTAAAGCAATCACCATCTCTGCATTGTTTCTAGGCTCAGGCAAAGTGGATAGTATGCGTTATGATTAAGTAACACGGAATCTGCTCTGCCTTTTGCATAGAATTAATTTTGGGATAGCTTCCATTTCATTAGAGAAACACTTTAAAACAGGTCAAGTGTAACCAAGACTAAATTGAAAATGTATTATTCTATTTTGGTAGGCTCTCCAAGCTGATACATATTTAATGCAATCTTATAAGGAAGTTCAAATGTCAGGCAGACTCCTTTAAAGAAACAAATGTCTTAAGTCTCACACTAGGTAATTTTAGAATAAACATTCCGTATATCTCCTCTACCATCCCGGAGTATTGCCTGGTCAGAAAAGAAGCTGTTTGTATGACTTATGTGGAATAAAGCTGAGAGCAGTATCCTGACTACTGTTTCCTTTATTCTCTGCGTCTCTTCAGGCTTTACTTTATGCTTTTACATCATGGATTCCCCTCCCCCCCCACACACATTTTCTCTTTAGTATTGGATTCTCAGAATTATGAAAGTTTGATGAAGCTTAGCTCTGTGCTGACTTCTTATCCATATATTGACACTTTTGTCAAGTTGTTCCTTCAGCTAGACATCCTCAGTGAAGTTTATCTTCTCATAAAGTGTAAAATCAATTCTTTGTAGATAAAGTCACTTTTTCTGTAATAGTTGACATGACTAAATAAATAAAATAATGCATGTAAACTAATGACTCATACTCTGAGCATCAGCATTTGGCACCATGGTGAAAGATCTGAGCAAGAGGAAGAGAGAATCTGGTAGAATTGTGAGTTGTGGTCATACATCACTAAGTATAATTTTGAGTCTCAACCCCCTGCCCCCCAATCAACTGAATGAGGAAAGTGTTGAAATTGCTTCCCTTTGAGCCATTGTGCTTTGGTAGAATGTGAAAGGAGATTTTCCTGGGTTTTGTGTTTAAACTTGTGCCATGGATTTTAAAAGATCATTGAGTTTTTCAGACATATTATCCCTGCATTAAAACCACTATGATCTGATCTGATCATTTTCTGGAAGAAAATCTGAGTGCATATACAGATTCATCTGTTTTTCTCCACAGCTCAGACCATTCTGCTCAGAGATTTATGGTTATTAAGGAAATCCGAGGGTGCTTCAATCATGTTTTCTTCTGTGTTCATTTAAATAGCAAATAGCTATTTGTCCTCACACATATATTCATCCTGGTGATAAAGATAAAAATCTTGATGTGATTGCAGTTTCCTCCATGGTGTAGCCCCCAAACTTTGTAGTCTTTAAGTCCAACACATTTTGTATTTTAAAGGGCAACTCATATTTACCTCTGTTTCTTGAGTTCCCATGATTCATATGTCAATTACAATAGTTTTTTTTAATTTTTAAAAATATGTATTTATTTATTTATCCCATTTTGTTGCCCTTGCTTGATTGTTGTAGTTACTGATATCGTCGTTGTTGGATAGGACAGAGAGAAACGGAGACAGGAGGGGAAAACAGAGGGGGGGAGAGAAAGACAGACACCTGCAGACCTGCTTTACCAGTTGTGAAGTGATTCCCCTGCTGGTGGAAAGCCAGGGGCTCGAACTGAGATCCTTAACAGGTCCTTGTGCTTTGCAGCACCTGCTCTTAAACCACTGCTAGCGCCCGACTCCCACAATTGCTTTTAAGTTAATTTCTTGCTTATGTATCTTTATCTAAATTGAGCACCTTTACTTCTACAATGCATATTCATTTCCTGTTTTTTTGTTTGTTTGTTTCCTATCTCCAGGGTTATCACTGGGGCTCAGTGCCTGCACTATGAATCCACTGCTCCTGGAGCTCATTTTCTCCATTTTGTTGCCCTTGTTATTACATATTTTTATTGTTGCCATTGCTGTTGTTGTTGGCTAGGACAGAGAGAAATTGAGAGAGGAGAGGAAGACAGAAAGGAGGAGAGAAAGACACTTGCAGACCTGCTTCACAGCTTGTGAAGCCACCCCCCTCCAGGTGGGGGGCTGAGGGCTCAAACTGGGATCCTTGGCTGGTCTCTGTGCCCAGCCCTTCCATTTCCTAACCCTAAAAGCTTTCATGGCTACATTCTACATGTTCCATTCACACCATAATTATTACAGTTAGCACAATAAAATAATTTCCACTTGATGGCAGTAAATATTTTTATAATAATATTAAACATCTCATGATACTTTTATGCTGATAGTGTCTTTTTCTCCTTTGTACAAAAGTGACATGGTGAGGAATAGGCCAGATTTATAACTGAACCATCTAAATTTTTTAAAGATGTAACAATTAACATTTGTTTCCCATCAGGAAAAAAATGTAAAAGAGACTAACTGAATCTAGAAACTAGAGTGAGGAGAAGAAACTGAATTAGAATAAGATGTATTTCTATTACAAAGGAATAAGGGTACAGGTCTCCTATGAATTAAACTAATCATGAAAGAAACCATGTGTTTCTGCTAGGACAAAGGGACCTTAGTAGGAAAACTCTGTGTATGTGCTTTATTAAATAATGTCTGGGTAGAAAATTATCTATATATTCAGTGTGTTCAAATGATGGCATTTATTTTGTTCACAAGTCTGCCACCATATGGACAGTGCTCTGAAAGGCTCGTTCTCTGCTTTACACAGTGTCACCTGGGGAACCTTAAATGGGAAGGAATCACTTGGAGGCCTACTCAGCTTTGTACCATCTGGGCTAGGAAGACTCAAACTGTAAGCTACGACAGCTGAGTCTCTTTTTACCCAGCCTTCAATCTTAAAGTGAAATCTATATGTGATCTTTTCATCTAGATAGCCTGAGAGCAGAGTAGCCAGTATTTTTGTTTACTTTTTTATTATTGATTTAATAATGACTGAGAAGACCACAGTGTAAGAGGGGTACAATTCCACACACTTCCCACCACCGTTTCGTATCCCATCCCCTGCACTGGAAGATTTCCTATTCTTTATCCCTCTGGAAGCATGGACTCAGGACCATTATGGGGTGCAGAAGGTGAAAGATCTAGAAGTAGCCAGTATTTTTATCTCAGGGCACATCATGATTTAGACCATTTTCCCTCCTTTGCTGTTGGATTTAAATTTGTGAAAGGATTTTTTTGAAGCATAGATTGTGAAATCTTCTGCCAGTTTTCTTCTATGTATTTGATAGTTTCTGGCCTAATGTCTGTGCCTTTGATCCCTTTGGTGTTGGCTTTTGTGCACTGTGATCCAGGATGGTCCATTGTCATTTATTTATATATTTTAATTCAATTTTCCCAACACCGCTTGTTGAAGAGACTTTCTTTTTACCATTTAATATTTTGGGTTCCCTTGTAAACATTAGTTGTCGATGGGTGTGGGGGGCTTATTTCCAGATTGTGGAACTTCTAAGAGCTCCAAACAAAATAAACCCATACCTAGGCTTAACAAGGCACATAATAGTTAAAATAGCAAAGTTCAAAAGTAGAGAATTTTAAAAGCAGCCAAGTAAAAATAAAGAAAGAAATGAAGGAAGGAATTAAGGAGAGAAAAAAGAAAGGAAGGGAGGGATGAAGGAAGGAAAGAAAGAAGGAAGAGAGAAAGCAGAGAGTTATGTATAAAGGATGTCTCATAAGACTGTCACCCGATTTCTCCACAGAAATTCTAAAGTCTAGAAAGGACTGGTGGAAGAAAACCTGAGTGAAAGAGACTTCCATTTAAGAATACTCTATTCAGACAGACAGTTAATCAGTGATGAACAGTCTTTCAGACAAGCAAAGAGTTAAAAATGAATTACTTTTAAATCAGCCCTATAAGAGACACTAAAACGAATTGTATAAAAGGGAAAAATATGGTGCAAAGTGCAAGGACCAGCTTAAGGATCCCAGTTAGAGCCCCTGGCTCCCCACCTGCAGGGGAGTCACTTCACAGGCGGTGAAGCAGATCTGCAGGTGTCTGTCTTTCTCTCCCCCTCTCTGTCTTCCCCTCCTCTCTCCATTTCTCTCTGTCCTATCCAACAACGACATCATCATCAACAACAACAATAACTACAACAACAATAAAAACAACAAAGGCAACAAAAAGGAAATAAATAAATAAATATTTAAAAAAATAAAAGGGAAAATACCATCTGTAAGACCCAGGTTCAAGCCTGATCCCTACTGCATTAAAGGAAGCTTTGTTACACAGGCTCCTGTGCTGAATATGGGCCCCAATTCAAATCTATGGGGTTTACAGTTAACAATATTTATACATTTTCCCCATATTTGGGAGCTACTCTCTTAATTGATCCAGCTTTCTAGTCCTTTTTCCTCAGACAATACCTTGGGCCCGCTGCATGTTAGCTGCTAGACTCAGGCAAAAACTAGTAGAGTCATGGGTCCTTTGGAATATACCTAAAGTAGACCTACTAACTTTTTCCAAAATGTAAACCCCCAAATCTTCATCTGAAATATTCTTGTCTTTAGGTTCATGATTAGTCAACAATTTTTCTGCTTTATATCTTAACTCTTTTCCAGCCACCAGGTTCCAGATGCTGCCATGATGCCAGCCTGATTTCCCTGGGTAGAGGACCCCACCAATGTGTCCTGGAGCCCTGCCTCCTCAGAGTACTGCCCCACTAGGAAAAGAGAGAGACAGGCTGGGAGTATGGATTGACCTGCCAATGCCAATGTCCATGTCAGTGGGGAAGCAATTATAGAAGCCAGACTTTTCACCTTCTGCACCCCATAATGACCCTAGGCCCATAATTCCAGAGGGATAAAGAATAGGAAAGCTATCAGGGGAGGGGATGGGACATGAAGTTCTGGTGGTGGGAATTGTGTGGAATTGTACCCCTCTTATCCTATGGTCTTGTCAATATCTCCATTTTATAAATTAAAAAAAATTAAAAAGGAAGCTTTGGTGCAGTGGTCTTTTCCACTCTCTCTATCTGAACCTTGAAAAAGAGAAAGAAAGGAAGGAAGGAAGGAAGGAAGGAAGGAAGGAAGGAAGGAAGGAAGGAAGGAAGGGAGAGATAGAGGAGGAGGAAATGAAGAAAGAAAGGAAGGACAGAAACAAAGAAGGAAAGAAAAAAAGAAAAAAAGGAAGAAAGGGAGAGAGAAATTAAAAAAGTGAAGAATGATTTCACTCATGGGGCAAATAATAAAACTAAGCAAGAGAAAAAAGCAAAATTAAATGAAGAGCCCTTGGATTTAAACTGCAGAACAAAGGTTAGCAAAGGAAATTTTGGAGGAAGTGACTTGTAATGGTAGAGGAAGTCTAATGGATTTTGGTGGAGGGGTATTAGTACTTTGATGGTGGGTCAGGTGTGGTAAAACATTTGGAAGAGGAAAGAAATTATATTTCTAAAACCTTTATGGTTTATAAACTCAGGTTATCTCTAAAACAGACTACTTTACTACAAAGATATATCTATTTCTATCACTTGGCATAGAAGAAATACAATTGCTAAGTTTGCTGAGTAAACAAGTAAGTAAAATTTTTACTTGTTTTTGCAGTTTGGCTAGTAACGAATTCCTTTGTAGGCTAAGGGCCCATTATTAGTCAAAACATAGTTATTTAGTTTTCTTTTTTTTTTTTTTTAAAGATTTTACTTATCTATTTATTTACAAGAAAGGAAGAGAGAGAAAGAACCAGACATCACTTTGGTACATGTGCAGTGGGGGATCAAACTCAAGACAGCAGGAACCTCACATCTCCACTATAGAGCCTCTACTTCCCCCAGTCCTGGAACCATTGGATAGGGCCCACTTTCCCGTATGCCTCTCCCAATCCATATCAAATAATATTGCATCTGCCGATGACAACCTAACCAACACAACGATTGCCACCTCAACATGCTTCACTTCAGACTGTGTCCAGAGACATCACGTGTGGAATGACAACCCTTTAGCTTCATTACTCAGGTGAGACCTTTCCTTTCATAGTATACTCTAATTCCATCTCAGGTGGTTCACTTTCTAACAAAGTCCCAAAACTTAGATATACACCAGTTTCTGTGAGAGAGAGCATATGTTCACACGTATCCGTAAACTACTGCAAAATATATACCTGAAAGCAGAAATACACTAGAGTTTGCAGTGAGTACCCCCCTAACACTTCCTCTCCACTATTCCAAGCTTTGGGTCCATGATTGCTCAACAATTTGTTTGGCTTCGTATGTTAACTCTCTTTTCAGTGACTAGGTTCCAGATGTCATCAGGATGCTGGCCAGGCTTCCCTGGACTGAAGACCCCACCAATGTGTCCTGGAGCTCAGCTTCCCCAGAGACCCATCCTACTAGGGAAAGAGAGAGGCAGACTGGGAGTATGGACTGACCAGTCAACACCCATGTTCAGCAGGGAAGCAATTACAGAAGCCAGACCTTCTACCTTCTGCAACCCACAATGACCCTGGGTCCATGCTCCCAGAGGGATAGAGAATGGGAAAGCTATCGGGGAGGGGGTGGGAAATGGAGATTGGGTGGTGGGAATTGTATGGAGTTGTATCCCTCCTACCCTATGGTTTTGTTAATTAGTCCTTTCTTAAATAAAAAAAAAGAGAAATGCAAATTAAAGTTTAAAAAAAATGAATAATTAAAAAAAAAGAACTATGGTGGTTACTACTGGGAGAATGAAGGCACAGATTCTTGGTGGTGGGTGTGGTATGAAACCTAAAATATTTCTAAATAAAAGTACTGCCTAAAAAAAAAAAAGATTTTATTTATCTATTTATTTACAAGAAAGGAAGAGAGAGAAAGAACCAGACATCACTCTGGTACATGTGCTGTGGGGGATCAAACTCAGGACCTCATGTTTTAGAGCCCAATGCTATATCCACTGTGCCGCCACCCCATGGACCACTAATTTTTAGTTTTCTAAAAGTAAAATGAAAAGCTACTAAGCCTGAGAGGTTTGGGTTGTTATCAGAGGATGTATTAAATTTATGTATTTTGAAGAAAGTACAAACAAAAAGTATCCCGCATGAATCCTTTCCCCTGGTTGTAGCAAGAAAAGCATACTCCTACAATTTCCCCCTTTATTCAGCAAAAATATGAGATGGAAAACAATGCATTGGTTATTGAATTTCATTTTAAATTGGTGTTATTTATATGCCACTATTCCTTCATAGCATTTTGACTGTAAATTTCAATGAAGTGAGAATCAAATGAGGGAATACATGATGTGTCTCTGCAGTAATTAGTGAGATAAGAGATTTGACAATTATCCAGCTAATCTGATCAACAAAGACAGCCAAATTGGGTAGTTTAAGTCTCAAAGTGGATTCATTTGGCCTAGTCAATGCAAATTGACTATGCACATTAATTACATTAACAACACAGCTGCCAACAGTCTCTTCACTGTAGGGTACGTGGAAAGATCTCCAAATTAGGGAGTGGTGAAGGACACACTAAGGAAACAAATATTAGGTAACAACAAGTAACCAAGTAATGCACCAGGAGAAGAAAAAAAAATCAGGATTCAGTTTAAGCATACAGAAAGAGAAAAAAAAGTTAAGGACATAATAATTAAAATAGAAAATTTACACCAAATAATATAAAACTAATGCAAAGATATAGAGAAAGGGAGAGGAGATGTTGGTGTAAACATATAGAAATGTCAAAAAAAATTCTTGTTTAACTCAGTTAAAGATGGCTTAAGAAATCTAATTACTTCTAGTTCAAAGATAAATAGGTAGTGGGGATGAAATCTACATTAGCTGATAGTTAAAAATGCTATGTGACATATATGTGAAAGCTGTTAGGGGAGTATGTCATAAGCATTCTCCTCATAAGGGAACACATTTTTCCTTTGTCTTTTATGAGATGATGGATGTTAATTAAACTCACTGTAGCAATCACTTCACAATACTACAAGTCATAACATGCCGTACACCTTAAACTAAGTTAGTGTTGTATGCCAATTACATCTCAATTAATCTGGAACAAAAAAGCTTTGCGGTATTTGACTTTTAATAAGTTAAACAACACCCCTTATACTCACCTACAATGTTTGAATGAAAACATACCCAAGCTCTTGATTGATCAATATTTATAGTTGCTGGAATTAAATAGAACCTATTTTCAAGAATGGGAAAATCTGAAAAACTAAATCACTTCCTAAAACAAAACCATACGTGAAAATTTCTAAATGAAACCATAAAACTAACCAAATTAGGCAATATGAATTTAAATAAAATTCATCTATGTTATTGAATGTAAATATATCCCAAGAAAAAGGACCACCTTTATCATTTCAGATATATATATATATATATATTTTTTTTAATTTTTTTACATTGAATTTTTAGCCAGTGAAATCTAAAGGAAGGGGCACTAGGTGGTGGTGTACCTGGTTGAGTACACATGTCACCATGTGCGAGGGTCTGGGATCAGGTCCCTGGCCAACACCCACAGGAGGAAGCGTCCTAAGTGTTAAAGCAGTGCTGCAGGTGTCTCTCTTTCATGTTTTCGCTCTAGACCTCTCTCTATGTATCTTATCTTACCTCTCTGTCCTATAAACGAAAAAAGCTGCCAGGAGCAGTGGATTTGTCAGGTAGGCATTTAGCCCCAGCAAAAACACTGTTAAGTTAAAATAATATAAAAAAGAAATCTAAAGATAGAAAGTGTTGATTGCTTCTAGCATTAGTAGACAGCAGTCATTCTACTTACAGCATCTCCTACCATTGGCCCCATAAGCCCAGGAAACTATCAGTTGAGGGCTAGACTTTGAATTTATATTCTCTTTTCACCAGATATACTACAGTAACATATCTGAGTATCTGCAGAAATTAGTAATAAATGGAATGCAATCATTCTAATTTGAAATCAATTCCTTTCTCTGGAAAAAAAAAGTATAATGTGAGGGAGTTGGGAGGTAGCGCAATGCGTTAAGCACACGTGGCACAAAGCGCAAGGACTAGCATAAAGATCCCGGTTCGAGCCCCTGGCTCCCCACCTGCAGGGGAGTCGCTTCACAAGTGGTGAAGCAGGTCTCCAGGTATCAATCTTTCTCTCCCCTTCTATCCTCCCCTCCTCTCTCCATTTCTCTGTCCTAGCCAAAACAATGTCATCAATAACTACAACAAGGGCAGCAAAAGGAAATAAATTTAAAAAAATGTTAAAAAAGGAAGTATAATGTGAAGTTTGGTTTTTTGGGAGTGCCCCAATATGATCTAACAAATGATCAGTGACAAAGGATGATTTTTACCTCTGACATCACAAAGTAATATGTTATTTCATATTATGGGCACTAGATACTAGTCAAGATTAGCCTTATAATATGGCTTGGAAAAACAATTTCTAATATTAATACTCCTCCATGGTGAAAACAGTTAGACCTGATCTGTGTCATTAATTCCCTGGGGTCTAATTGTCATAACTAGTTCTTGATCTTGAATATTTATTATCAATAAATTACTTTCAGTCAGATGTGACTAAACAGCGGGTCCAAGAAGTTAAGAAACTGCAAAATGACATTTTAAATTATTCAGACTGAGATTACTTTGTCAGCTCTGTCAAAAATATCTCAGCATCATTTGCATCCTTCTTGTGTCCATCTCTTTCCTCTTTCCCTCTCTCCAGGGTTATTGTTGTGGCTCGGTACCAGCACTACGAATTCACTGCTCCTGGCAACCACTTTTTCTGGCCCCCTTCCTCCCTATTTTTCAACAGGACAGAGAGAAATTGAGGAGGGAGGGCAAGATAAAAAGGGAGAGAGAAAGACAGACACCTGCAGACCTGTTTTACCTCTGGTGAAACACCTACATGTGAGGAGTAGGAACTCAAACCCATGTCCTTGTGCAGGTCCTTAAGCATAGTACTATGTTGGCTTATTTAGGTGCACTATGGGATTGACCTTCCCGTGGTGCATCCCGTGAGTACCCATTCATTGGGGAAACTGACGATCCTTCCTAGCCGACTGAATCCACATGGATCCCAGTCACTTTCAAAGCCAGCAACAAGCAGCTCCTGACAGCTTTCAAGCTGTTGGTCCTCCTCTTCGAGTCCTCCAACTTAATGTTGAGGGGCTGTCCTTTGCCAAACGCGTTCTTATTGGTCAATTGGCAATACAGCATCAGGCAGATGTTATCTGCCTACAAGAAACACATATAGCAGTTGATGAAGCTGCTCGATTCACCGTCAGTGGATTCGATTTAATATGCTATAATCTCCATCCTAAACACGGCCAAGCCATCTACGCCAAATCGTGTCTTGCGGATGTTTACCATACGGCCTCTTCGACCTTCTACGACTCCATTACTATTGGAACTATTCAGCTCGTCAACGTATATAAGCCTCCCAGTGCCTCATGGGATAATGAGGTCCTGCCTAGCCCGAATCACCCAGCCTTTTACGTTGGAGACTTTAATAGTCATCACCAAGACTGGGGATATTCCTCCACTCGTGCTGACGGCTCTATCTTAGCCGAATGGGCTTCAGCGAATGACCTCTCCCTATTATACGATTCCAAACAGCCAGGCTCTTTTCACAGTGCTAGATGGAATAAAGACTCGTTACCCGACCTGTGCTGGATTAGCACAGTCAACGGCAAAGCCTTTCCCGCTACGAGACAAGTTCTCAAGATCTTCCCGCACAATCATCACCGCCCAGCTATCATCCACATTGGTCTCCAGCTCCCACTGATTCTGTGCTCAGAGAAACTAAGATGGAACTTTCGGAAAGCAAACTGGCGTCTGACGTTCAGTGATCTTACCAACAAATCTATTCCTGCAATTCCAATTAACTCTATCCCCTCTGAAGATTCCTACAGGTGCTTCTGCCAAGCCATCTTCAAAGCAGCTTCCCAAGCCATTCCTCGTGGGAGACATGCTAAGTATACGCCTTGTCTTGATGCTGAATGCGAGCAACTACTAAAGCAGTATGATGAGTCGGGCGACCCAGATGTGGCTGACCATCTCATTGCCTCCCTGGATGCAGCACGCCAAGCCCGCAGGCAACAACTCACGGAAAGTCTGAACTTCACCCACTCAAGTAGGAAGGCCTGGAAGCTTCTTCACAGACTGGGTGCCGGTAGCCAACCCCCTCCCGTCTCCCATCCTCCCGTATCTCCAAACTCAGTGGCCAGTCACCTAACTCAAGTTGGACATGCTAAGATCGACCCAGTCTGGAAAAGAGAAATTTCCCATGAGTGGTCATCTCACTTGTGGTTATCTTGTCCATCTCCAAAACTCTCTCCCTTTACACTGTCTGAACTGGAAGACGCTTTGAAGAGGGTTAAACTGGAAACAGCTGCTGGCTATGATAACATTACCCCAGAACTCATTCTTAACCTGGGTCCCGCGGCAAAGAAGTGGCTCGCTTCATTCCTGTCCCACATCTTGGAATCTGAGCCTATGCCCAAAGTTTGGCGTTGTGCGAAGATTATAGCGGTTTTGAAACCAAAGAAAGACCCAACACTGGCTGTCAGCTATAGACCAATTTCTCTCCTCTCCGTGTGTTACAAACTCCTTGAGAGGCTGCTTCTGTCACGTATTTCTCATCTTACAGAGAAATTCCTATCACCCGCCCAAGCCGGTTTCCGCCCAGGAAGATCTACCTTCGAACAAGCCCTGGCCCTCTCAACTTACATTGAAAATGGATTCCAGAAGAATTTAAAGATGGGTGCTGTCTTTGTCGATCTCACAGCAGCCTGTGACACGGTCTGGCACCATGGTCTCCTAGTCAAGATCTCAAGATGCCTGCTTCCATGGGTGGCCAACACTATATCGCTTCTTCTCCAAAACAGAAGATTCCGGGTGCATCTGGGTGACAAGTCTAGCAGATGGAGACTTGTCTCAAGTGGCCTCCCCCAGGGCTCTGTTCTGGCTCCTAAGCTATTTAATATTTACATCAATGACCTCCCAGAAACTTCTTCAAGGAAGTTAATCTACGCCGATGACATCTGCTGTGCAACTCAGGCATCAAAGTTCGACATCCTTGAGGAAACACTCACGAAAGACATGTCTCTGATATCTGATTACTGTAAAAAATGGTGACTAATCCCTAGCACTGCAAAAACGGTATCATCTGTTTTCCATCTACACCATGCCTCAGCCTTGCGTGAGCTTAATGTGCAGCTTGGCGGTACGAGAATCCGGCATGAAGCCCAGCCAGTCTATCTTGGCGTTACTCTCGATCGCACTCTGCCATTTCACAAACATCTCATAAAAACTGCAGCAAAGGTGGGCACGAGGAATAACATCATTGCAAGACTGGCCAGCTCCTCATGGGGCGCGAGCACTTCCACACTACGATCATCATCTCTGGCATTATGCTATTCCACTGCAGAATACTGTGCCCCAGTATGGTTCCGTAGCCCCCATGTCCACTTGGTCGATTCCAAATTATATTCCTCCATGAGGATAATTTCTGGAACCATCCGTTCCACCCCAGTTCCATGGCTGCCAGTTCTTACAACATCGCCCCGCCAGATATTCGTCGGGATGCGGCATCATCTAAGTTCATTTCCTACATCTATGCTCGACCGGACCTGCCAATATACGCGGATATCTTCGCCCACCCTGTCCAACACTTGACGTCTCGTCACCCAATCTGGTCCCCTACGCCTACATTGAACTTCTCTGTTCCAGACTCTTGGAAACAGAGCTGGCAGTCAGCTGAGGTAAAGAACAAACACCTCATCACAGACCCCTGCAAGCGTCAACCCGGCTTTGACCTAGCACGTTATGATTGGGCCCTCCTCAATCGCTATCGAACAGGCCATGGCTGGTGCGCCACTATGTTCCATCGCTGGGGAGCCAGAGACGACCTGAACTGCCCCTGCGGCTCCAGACAGACTATGACCCACCTAGTGAACGACTGCCACCTCTCCAGATGCAAAGGAGGTCTTGGAACTTTACATCAGGCTCAACCTGACGCTGTTGACTGGCTATGGAAGAAGGGCAAACGCTAGAAGAAGAATGGCCTGAGCCCCTACATCTTTCTTTTTTACAAAGGAATTTAACAAAGTTTCCAGAGAAGCAGTGATTGCCTGACAGAACTTTCTCTGATGACAGATATATTCACTTATGTTGTCCAATAAAGTAACCACTAAACCCTACCATTGTCAACCATGTGAAATCTGGCATTGCAACAATGAGACTTATTTTAATTGTACTTAGTTGATAAGTCACTCATAGTTAAGGCTACATAAAGTAGTCAGTGGCAACTAGTTTACTACTGTAAATACAGCTGCAGAGATGTTTCCAATTATATGCAAAAATATATCTTTTTATTTCTGATTTCAAAGATGAAGACTTTTGACCAAAGACTCCTTTTTTCATATATATATATATATATGTGTGTTTCCTTTTTAAAGTATATATATATATATATATATATATATATATGATAGAAATAGCCAGAAATCAAGAGGGAAGGGGAGACAGAGAGCAAGAGAGACAGAGAGACACCTACAGCCCTACTTCACCACTCATGAAGCTTCTTGCCTGTAAGTGGGGACCTTGCACACTGTAATGTGTGCACTTAACCAGGTGCGCCACTGTCTGCCCCCGCCTTTCTTTTTTTAAAATTTTTTATTGGGGGATTAATGGTTTACAGTCTACAGTAAATACAATAGTTTGTACATGCATAATATTTCTCAGTTTTCCACACAACAATACAACCTCCACTAGGTCCTCTACCATCCTCCCCCCCTTTTTTTTTCTTTATTGGGGAGATTAATGGTTTACACTCAACAGCAAAATACAGTAGTTTGTACAGGTGTAATATTTCTCAGTTTTCCACATAACAATTCACTATTATGAACTACTCACTATTAAAGAACTATTCACATAATTATGACAGGTTTAAAAGAAGTGAGAAGTTAAACTCTCCTCACAGTTATGCTAATTTATAGGATACTAAGGGAAATTATATTTAAAACATGCAAATGGATGTTGAAGAGCTTAAGTTACGTTGAACTGGTCTATTTTATTTTGAGTTTCACTGTTGTGCTATCTACCATTGGTTCCGTAGTCTCTTATTCCACTCTCATTCACTGAATGATAGGATGACTTATTTTCTGAGTTTTATGGGAGTCTGTATGTGCTGGGCGTGGGAATTTTCTTTTTCTTTCTTCCTATCTTCCTTTCTATCTTTTTTTTTTTTTTTTTTTTTTTTTACCAGAGCACTGCTCAGCTCTGGCTTATGGTGGTGTGGGGGATTGAACCTGGGACTTTGGAGCCTCAGGCACGAGAGTCACTTTGCATAACCATTATGCTATCTATCCCCTCTATGGCTGGGCATTGGAACAGGAAGTTCAATCTGTCCACCCTTCTATGATAGCATGTTCTTTAGTTAAGAAGACCCAGGGCATATAGATTAAATGCCAGTAGCAGTTCTGTGACTCACTGGAAACTTTAGATTTGCTTCTGAATTTCACCTCCACAAAAATAGGCTTTGTTAACTACTGTTCCCTGTGGGATGGTGTCCCATCATTCTGGGATATCTCTTTTAAGCTGATAACTTTGATGCACATTCAAAAGTCTAAATAATTGCTATATCGGGCTGACAGTATCTGACTGAGAAGGTATATGTTAATACCTTCCAGAAACCTCACATCCACTCATATCCAAAGATACTATTGTTAATTAATTAATTTTTTTCTGTTATAAAATGAGTCCTTAGCTCTATCAAAAAAAAATTGCCCCAGCAATTACCCTGTTGGCATAAAACAAACAAACAAACAAAGGACATTCAGAGAAACTGCAAAAAGGTAACTGGTGATGAGCATATGAATGAGGCATCAGCTGTATCGATCATAAGCATACATTGTGTCCCATCCAAGTTCTAAACAAGCCCCAATCTGTTTAGCTTCCGAGATCAGATGAGATCGGGCCTGTTCAGGGTGGTATAGCTGTAGACATAAGCATATATTGTCTTTTGTCTTGCGCATAATATTTTTTTAATATTTATTTATTCCCTTTTTTGCCCTAGTTTTTTATTGTAGTTATTATTGTTACTGATGTCGTTGTTGTTGGATAGGACAGACAGAAATGGAGAGAGGAGGGGAAGACAGAGAGGGGGAGAGAAAGATAGACACCTGCAGACCTGCTTCACCACCTGTGAAGTGACTTCCCTACAGGTGGGGAGCCGGGGGCTCGAGCCAAGATCCTTCTGCAGGTCCTTGTGCTTTGCGCCACGTGTGCTTAACCTACTGCTCTACCGCCGGACTCCCTTGTGCATAATATTAACAGCAAGTTCCTGGATCGGCCCACTCCTGAGGATCACTGCTCCATACATCCACAGTCTGCATGTTAAGAGTAATTGCTCTAAAGGGGCACACATTATCATGTGCAAAGACCCAAACCCCCAGTCCTCACCTGTAGGGGGAAGCTTCACAAGTGGTGAAGCAGTGCTGCAAGCATCTCTCATTCTCTCCCCCTCCCTTCTCTATCACTTTTTCTCTGTCTCTCTATTAAGAAAAACCTAGAAAAAGAATATATGACTAAAGGTTAACAAAACATAGATTCTATTACACTTATACGCAGAAAAAAATAATAATGAAAGGAACTAGTCATACAGACATCTAGGAAAAGCATATTCTGGAAGTAGGAACATAGAGACCAAATGGCCTGAAGTCAAAGCATATGTTTGAGCAACAGCAAGGGGTCAGGGCATCTGGAGTAGAATGACTAAATGGAAAAGTGATAAGAAATACAGTTAGAGAGATAGTGCCTAGTCTGATTAGGACTTCGTGGGAACTGTGGACATTTATGTTTTACTCTGAGTAATATAAGAAATCATTGAAGGGTTTATACAGAAGCAAGACAATATCAGGTTTATACGATAAAAGATCATTTTGATTGGTGTATAAAATATAAACTTAAAAGAACATGTGGATGAGTGTTCCCACTATGCCATAATTTACTTTTCCAGTTTAATTCTTGCAGAAATCTGGTGAGTCAGGCAAATAGCAGTAAACCTTACTTAGAAAAAGTAATCAGGAGTCAGGCGGTAGCACAGTGGGTTAAGCACACGTGGCACAAAGCCCAAGGACTGGTAGAAGGATCCCGGTTTGAGCCCCTGGCTCCCCACCTGCAGGGGAGTCGCTTCACAAGCAGTGAGGCAGGTATGCAGGTGTCTGTCTTTCTCTCCTCCTCTCTGCCTTACCCTCCTCTCTCCATTTCTCTCTGTCTTATCCAACAATGATGACAACAATAACAACAACAATAATAACTACAACAATAAAAACAAGGGCAACAAAAGGGAAAGTAAATAAACATTAAAAAAATTTAAAAAAAGAAAAAGTAACCAAGTATAAATTAATTTCAGTTGCTGTACACCATTTAATCTTTTAAAGAAAGTGCAGCACAGTATCAGGCATGTAGTGAAACTATTTATTATAATAATAATAATAATAATATTATTTATTTATTTATTTACTTAATCAGAGCACTGCTCAACTCTGGTTTATGGTGGTGCTGGGGACTGAACCCAAGAGCTCAGAGCCTCAGGCTTAAAAGTGACTTACATAACCATTAGGCTGTCTCCTCAGCCCTTTCTGATTTTTTAAAAAAATTCAATTCTTCTTAATTTTTTAATTACCTTTACTTACTGGAGAGAGACAGTCAGGGTAGGGAGAGATAAGGAGGGAAAGAAACAGAAAGATACCTGCAACACTGCTTCACCACTTGCAAAGCTTTCCCTCTGCAGGTGGGGACTGGGAGCTTCAACCTGGGTCCTTGAGCATTGTAACACATGCATTCAACCAGGTGTGTCACCACTCAGCCCTGCTTTCTGATTTTTGTTAATGAGAGAGAGATATAAAGAGAAAGAGTGGGAGAGAGACTGACCAGAGCACTGCTCAGTTCTGGTTTATGGTGGTATTGGGGAATAAATTTGGGACCTTAGAGCCTCAGGCATTAATTTTTTTATTAATTATTATGCTGTCTCCCCAGCCCTGTGATGAAACTATTGATCTAATAATGTTTTCTTTCTCAGTGGCCATCAGAATTGATAGCCAACAAGAAGTCTATATTCACCTGGTACAGACATCAGTATACATACTTGCTCCTGCCCCAGGAACATGTCATAATATAGACTGGAAATTATCTCAAGTGTCTGGCAATTTTCAGGCATCAGATTAGTCCACTGATGATACTGAACAGGAGAGAGCAATAACTTGAATATTAAGGTATTTATGTTCCATAAGGCAAATGAAAAAAAAATCCTGCAAACATTCAGAGCTGCCAAAAATCATATCCCCTGTCCCCAAAAGAGAACTTTAGTGAAATGGATCATGTTCCAGATAAAGGCTATACTGTTACAGTGGAGTTGTTTGCAAAGTATAGAATGCAGCTCCTTGCATGCTGCTTAGTTCTAGAAAGCTTGATGGCCAGACATCAGCTGATCACATGACTGGGGAATTTCACTGCTATGCTTTATGGTGAGACAGAGAGGTGCCTTACCATGTAGGGTGAGATAATGCCATATGAGGACCTAGGTTTGAGTTCTCTGGGCAGATGACCCCACCAATGTGTCCTGGAACTCTACCTCCTCAGAGCCCTGTTCCACTAGGGAAAGACAGAAACAGGCTGGGGGTATGGATCAACCCTCCAATGACCATGTCTAGCGGAACAGCAATTACAGAACCCAGACCTCCCACCTTCTGCACCCCATAAAGATCTTTGGTCCATATTCCCATTGGGATAAATTATAGGGGAGCTTCCAATGAAAGGGATGTGATAAAGAACTCTGGTGGTGGGAACTGTATGGAATTGTACCCCTCTTTTTTATTTTATTTATTTTTTTATTTAAGAAAGGATTAATTAACAAAACCATAGGGTAGGAGGGGTACAATTCCACACAATTCCCACCACCCAATCTCCATTTCCCACCCCCTCCCCGATAGCTTTCCCATTCTCTATCTCTCTGGGAGCATGGACCCAGGGTCATTGTGGGTTGCAGAAGGTAGAAGGTCTGGCTTCTGTAATTGCTTCCCCACTGAACATGGGCGTTGACTGGTCAGTCCATACTCCCAGTCTGCCTCTCTCTTTCCCTAGTAGGATGGGTCTCTGGGGAAGCTGAGCTCCAGGACACATTGGTGGGGTCTTCAGTCCAGGGAAGCCTGGCCAACATCCTGATGACATCTGGAACCTGGTGACTGAAAAGAGAGTTAACATATGAAGCCAAACAAATTGTTGAGCAATCATGAACCCAAAGCTTGGAATAGTGGAGAGGAAGGGGGTACTCACTGCAAACTCTAGTGTACTTCTGCTTTCAGGTATATATTTTGCAGTAGTTTACAGATACATGTGAACATATGCTCTCTCTCACAGAAACTGGTGTATATCTAAGTTTTGGGACTTTGTTAGAAAGTGAACCACCTGAGATGGAATTAGAGTATACTATGAAAGGAAAGGTCTCACCCGAGTAATGAAGCTGAAGGGTTGTCATTCCACACGTGATGTCTCTGGACACAGTCTGAAGTGAAGCATGTTGAGGTGGCAATCGTTGTGTTGGTTAGGTTGTCATCGGCAGATGCAATATTATTTGATATGGATTGGGAGAGGCATACGGGAAAGTGGGCCCTATCCAATGGTTCCAGGACTGGGGGAAGTAGAGGCTCTATAGTGGAGATGTGAGGTTCCTGCTGTCTTAGGGTTCAAAAAGACAATCGATAGTTAATGTTATCATCACATTATTTGGTAATTGGGTTAACTTTGAAAAGTCCTTTTGTTAGGGTTTGCTGTACAGTACCCAGTATCGTGTATATAGCTGTGTCATTGGTTGCTTCTGATCTACTTGGTCTAGGCTTTTGAGAGAGTCTGCATGAATTGTACCCCTCTTGTCCCACAATCTTATTGATCATTATTAAATCACTAATTTTTTAAAAAAAAAAGTCATGCAAAAACATTTTCATCTTAGGCTTTTTTTTTTTCAAGCAAGCTGATCCAGGATAAATTCTTTTAAGAGATTCTTTCAAGTTGATTCTGTAGAAAGTTAGAAGGCTAAGTGACATTAACCAAGGGGACAGTGTACCTAACAAAAAGGTCTCAGTATTAGACTCACAGGCTTTGCAAAGACATTCATTAATTCAATGACATTTTAACTCATTTGCTCAGCTTCGGTCTCAGAGATGATCCTGATGTAGGTTCTACAAAAGTTCTTGAATTAATCCCCTTAATTTCTAACTGTTCGCTAATTTCACACCTAACAACATGCAGGCTGAGGGTATTGCTGATTTATAGGTCTCTTGCATAAGCAAACCAAGACGGAGCTCTTAATAATTCAGAACATTAAACACCTGTTCAGCTATGTAAATGTTTTGGCTCATATTCAACTGAAAGAATTCCTGACACATTTTATATCTGGAAACACCCTCACTTTGACCTTGCTGAAAGGAAAATTTGGCAAAAGATGCAGAAGTAATTTACAAAGATAAAATCTAAATACATATTTCATTAAAAGAAGATGCCACTTAGAAAGCTATGATTGCTAAATGCTATAATGTCTGAAATGCCTGTACACCTTAAAAATGTTAAAACTTTAAAAAACACATTGTTAAAAAACGATTAAATTATATTGACTATACTAGGAAGCTTCATTTACTACAGAATAAACTAGGTTAAACTGGAAAGAAAAAAAAACCTCAGGAATATTTTTATATGTTATATTCCCATTACCATAACACTATATAACATTATATCTTTCTAACTAGAGACCAAATGAATAATTTGGATGAATCTTTATGAAGTTAAGTCTAGGTACTACAATACAAAATGGTGAAAACTAAAATACCAGTTTGTTAAGGTAGTGGCTTTTGAATTTCTTTTCATAAGTAGATTAGATTTTGTGAGCAGCTTCCTGCATAGACCAAAAAGCACAAAGCGTTTTCATTTAAAAGAAAATTCTAGATGTTGATTTGAATTGAAAGTACAAGCTTTCTTTCCTTTTAACAGGTTGCTTTTGAAAGGCTTTTCTTGTGAAATACATAATATAAAGCTACTAGTTGAATATAATGATCCTTTACCCTGGAAGAAATCAAAGAAAGACAAGATTTGGTGAAATTTGCATCTTGAGGAATCAATCTATTTGTAAGCCATATGTGGGTGACAAAGTGTCGACAAGCATTACTGTCAAAAATGCCTTTTAAAAAAAGTAAGTAATGGATAAATGAAGCTGCATTGGAGATATTTTGCCAATCTCATATACATTGTCTCCAACCTATAATCACTTCTCTGTAACTTTTATACTAGAACATTTTCAAAGCACATCAATTGCTCATAACAGCCATTTAAAGCAGAGGCAGGGCAGCAGTGCCCCTGGCTAACCACACACATTATCTTGCAGAAGGACACTCACTGGTTTTGAGCCCCAACTCAAAACTTCACAAGTAGTGAAGACAGTGTTGCAGGTGTCTCTCTTACTCTTTGCCTCTTCCTCCCCTCTTAATTTCTCTCTATCCTATTAAAAAAAAAATTAAAAAGGGGGGGTGGGAGAGTCGGGCAGTAGCACAGCGGGTTATGCACACGTGGCGCAAAGCACAAGGACCAGCTAAGGATACCGGTTAGAGCCGTGTGAAGCAGATCTGCAGGTGTCTAACTTTCTTTCCCCGTCTCTGTCTTCCCCTCCTCTCTCCATTCCTCTCTGTCCTATCCAACAATGACGACATCAGTGACAACAACAATTATAACTACAACAATAAAAACAAGGGCAACAAAAGAGAAAATAAATAAAATAAATATTAAAAAAGGGGGAAATGGCTGCCAGGAGCAGTGTGGATTCTCATGTAGGCACTGAGCCCCAGCAGTAACCCTAGCGGAAATTAAAAAAAAAAAAAGAAAAGAAAAGAAAAGAAAAAGGGTAACTCTAGATAACAAAACATCTTCAAATATATACGGTATGTGTATATATTACCATATATTCACATACAAACTATCTTATGAAAAACATCTGAAGGATGTTGGTGGGTTTTGTAAATATCATTTTGCTTTCAAGTCCAATAACACTTGTAGGAATAAAGAGAATTGTTCCTATTCAAAGTACCATGTCAAAAACCCCATTAAAGACTATTTTATGGGGGTCCAGTGGTAGCACAGTGGGTAGTGCAAGGACTGGTGTAAAGATCCCGATTTGAGCCCTTGGCTCCCCACCTGCAGGGGGGTCTCTTCACAAGTGGTGAAGGTGTCTATCTTTCTCTACCCCCTCTGTCTTCCCCTCCTTTCTTTTTCTCCATCCTATCCAACAACAACATCAATGGCAACAATAACAACAACACGGGCAACAAAAAAATGGGGAGGGAAACGGCCTTCAGGAGCAGGGGATTCGTAGTGCAGGCACCAAGTCTCGGCAATAACCCTGGAGGCATAAAATAATTTTTAAAAAGACCATTTTTCTGTACCTTTCTCCTTATAATACATACTTCCTCACTTGAATAGCTTCTACTATATTCTATTTTAAACATATTTTCCTTATAATTGGTCAAATCACATGCTGCTTGCATACCATTCTTTCAAGAAACATTCTCTGAAACTATGTCATTCTGACCAAATGCATGCCATCACTCTCTGAGCTCTCACACTCTTTTGTCTCTGCTTTACTGGCTGTTGCACCACAGGTACTGCAGTAGTGAATAGTGACAACAGACGTGAATGTCAACATAGAATATGAACAAAGTTCCAAATTGTTTCACAGGACACTGAGCACCTAAGTACTTTGCTAGGAATAAAAATTCCAGATGCCCACAAGTGAAATTCACTACTGGGTAGCCAGAAAAGTCATGGCACAGTTTTTGCACAGGGAAATAGAAAAAAATAAACAACTTTTCCAACAACCTAATAGGGGAAACCATATTGTTTGCACAGTGTACATATGGTTCACCATTCTTATAGGCTAGAGAGGTACTCCATTCTTATAACCCATGTTCCAAGATAAAACAAAGAGTCAACCTTGCCAGCAGGCCTTTCTAAGCATGTTGCTATCTTTTTTATTGTCTTTTCTGTACAAAAAGTTAGTTATATTTTGCTGTTTACTGAGGACTTAATGTTTTTCTTTCTATGTCATGATTTCCAGTAAAATAAGATTCCTAATAGGGAGCATCCCACAAATATTGATGGCTTGAAATCTGCACACTTAGTAGGGAATGACAAGAAATGACCAGTTACTAAGAAAGTTAAATAGAGCTCTATGTGGTTACTCTGAAGTCCATGCTCTTGATTATTTTGTCACACTGAATATTGCACTTTTGATAAATGGCATTTGTAACATAAAATTATTGTGACAAAATGAGAGAAAAAATATGTTTCTCTTTAGATATTTTCTCAACACTTAAAAAGTTAAGGAGCTCAAATAAAACTATTTCATACTTTATAAGTTACATGTTTTATTGTAGGAAAGAGTGAAAGTATGTGTCAAATTTCAAACCTTTGATCTCAGGCAGACAAAGTCTATATCAACTGCTGAGTCAACCTTTTGCAATAAATGATATGAATGAAGCGTTTGTTTCTTAGTAATTCGTCAAAAAGTAATAAGGGCTCATCAAGGTATTTAACATTTGTGACTGCCAATATAAACATATAAAAGGAAAATTATATTGTTTTAAAGAAAAAATTTGTTCACTGAAGAAGTTTTTTGTTCCTATAGGTGTGTGATAGTTGAATGTTTGCTACTGTACAGAGTGGCTGTTTAAAAAGAGAGCTTTTCATCTCTCTCTCTCTCTCTCTCTCTCTCCTTTTTCTGTCACAGGGACTCTGTGCTGCCACTATGAATCCACTGTTCCTTGCAACCATTTGTTTCTTTTGATTTTATTTATTATTGGATAGAGATAGAGAGAAATTGAGAGAGGAGGAGGAGGCATAGAGGGAGAGAGACAGTCCTATCTCACCACTTGTGAAGCTTTTCCCCTGCAGATGGCGACCAGAGGCTTGAATCCTAGGTCCCTGCACACTGTAATGTGAGCACTTAACTAGGTGTGCCACTGACTGGGCCCAACTTTTTTTTTTCTTCCTTTCTATTTGTTTGGCAGGACAGAGAGAAATTGAGAGGAGGAGGGGAGACAAAGTTGGAGAGAGAAAGAGGGACACCTTCAGACCTGCTTTACACCTTGAAAAGCATCCCCCCTCCTATAGCTGGGAAGTAGGCTCAGACCCTAGTCCTTGGTCATGGTAATATATATGCTTAACTGGGTGCACCACTACCCAGCCACCATTCAATTCTCTTTAGAGAGAATGCATTTTTATAATTAATTTTCTCCCATACAAGGATGCAGTTAATACACATCATCGGAACCTAGGAAAGCTCACAGAAGAGAAACTACACTCCTGATATTTTTTTCTTTTGGCATTCTAAATGAGTAAATTAAAAGACTAAAAGTTATAAACAAGCTTCATTATGTCAACTTCAAATAGCAGTTTGGAAATGCAGATATAATTCCAACACCCTTGGATCATGAAGCCACATTTGGTGTGACAAAGGAGATTGTCAACACCATTTTTAAGTTTCTAGGTCAACATTAACATTCAAGTTTAGGGAGATGACAATGTTCTACTGCTGCAGGCACAACTCTTTTGACAAAGATGATGGAATGCAAAGTATTGTTTAAATTGACACCAACTTAAAAAACCTCATTAAGGTCATTGGTATCTTCACATCATTCAGTCACAGAGGTGACTATATTTCAGGGAAGTTAAGTATCTCAGAATCACTTAAGTAAAAGTGACAGATTCTTTCTTTCCAGAGTTAATTAGTACTCTTACCCAGCAGGCCACAGTGCCTCTTAAACATCTGTAAGGGCATCTAGATTTAAATATAACTAGAGAAATGTTCAGTGCCAAGTACCGAGATGCAATTCTTTGGGACCCTTTCACATCTCTGTATGCTTCATAAACAGAAGTATTGACTGCTATGCCTTCCCACCCCCACCTCAGACACTTTGTTAAGGCTGATTGTATAACATATAACACTGCAACTAGACAAGTGTTCTCATTATTGTAAATGAGCAGATATGTTTACTGCCTGTTAAATATTAGGAGGGGCTGGGAAATAATTCATATGATAGACCATCTTATCATGGCAGTTCAATTTGTAGTCTGTTCAAAATTACATTTTTGGAAGAGAGAATTTTCATTTTTGAATGGCTCTACTTGACTTCTCAGTTATCAGGTACCAAGTTTAGTTAGTTGAATTGTCAGATACTCTAGGGCATATTTTATTGCTGATTTTGTTTGTATACCTGTTTTTGCTTGTATAAAATATACATGAATAAATTAATATCATAAATTGAGTTTTAAAAACATTTCCTGCTCCTAAGAAAAATCTAGTGCTAGGTGAGTTTAAATTCTTGGAAAACAAAATTCATGGAAACTAAACCATGGATATAGATATAGTTTCAATTTGGTTATATGACAGCTCTATGATGCTTGAAATGAGAGAAAAAAATACATTGCATGGCACTGAAAAATAAATTATCTTTCATATGTTACACTAGACAGAAAACAGGCTTAATGTTTTGCTATGTAAAAGTGCTTTTTATCAAAGTCTGGAATAGTTAAAATCACAAGAAGTTGTATTTATGTAATGTTCACATATAGCACTTATAGAAGAAAATTATATATTATAAGCTCATAGAATATGAAGACCTAAATAATTTTTAAAAAGTAAATATAGCTCACTTACTTTTGAAATATTACTTGATCGACTGGCAGACCTCCCTGGAGATTTGTCATTCTGAAAAATAAGATTAGAGGCATTGATTAAAATTATAGCAAATCTTTAGCATTGAGGAATGAAAGCACAGCACAGACTCACATGGCAATATTCTCTGTATTTGTTCTGACTCGTAGATATACAAATCTTTTACCCAGTATGGCTTTTCTCCTACCACATTGGATTTTTCCAATACATTTCAGTGTCCTTTTAAATTTATTATTATTATTTTAAAATTTTTTTATTTATTTCTTGATGAGAAAGACAGGAAGAGAGAGAGAGAAAGAACCAGACATCACCCTAGTACATGTGCTACCAGGGATCGAACTCCAGACCTCATGCTTGAGAGCCCAATACTTTATCCACTGTGCCACCTTCTGGACCTCAAATAACATTCATTTATTTTTAGAATTTCTTTTGTTATTGAATACAAGCAGAAATTGAGAGGGGAAGGGAGACATAGAGGGAGAGAGACAGAGAGACTTCTGCAGCCCTGCCTCACCACTTGTCAAGCATTGCCCCTGCAGGTGGGACCAGGGGCTTTGAACCTGGGTCCTTGTGCTCTGTAATGTGTGTGCTTAACCAGGTGCACCACCACCAGGTGCTCCTTTTAAATTTTCATATGAACTCAGTGTATACATGCATCTAAGAGTATTTATTTCCAGGAAATACTTACTTCTCTTGGAAAATGTAGACAGCATAGTTAATTATTTCTCTTTTGCTTTTGCTGTCAGGAAAATCTGAATAAATTTTGGTTTCTGTGTGAGAAAATACTGCACACAATTTCTATGAGATATACGTCTAATTTGCATTCATCTAAATGAATTTATTGTTCTTTATTGACATTTTAATGTTTAATATTAAAAGTTTTAAAATGCATCTTTTAAATTGACAACATTATTTTGTTTAAATTTTAGAAACTTTAAAATTACTTTAAAGTTAAAAATACATCTTGGGCCTGGAAGGCAGAATAATGGTTATCCAAAAGATTTTCATATTTGAGACTCCAAGATCCCAGGTTCAATTTCTGGCACTAATATAAGCCAGACCTAAGCAGTAGCTTGATTGAATTTTTTTTTTTTACTTTGTCATCACCAGATTTTCACTTCTCTGAACTAATTATTTTCTAATAGATAGATAGAGAGACTGAAGCCTTCTCCAGTGCAGTGGGGGCTGGGTTCAAGTCACATACTCAGAAAATCAGCACTGTCCAAATGAACAGTTTTACCCTCCAAAGCCCCCTCCCAAAGTTAAATACAAGAATTATATCCTCCAACCTGTCAACACCCGTGTCTAGCGGAGAAGCAATTATAGAAGTCAGACTTCCCCCATCCTGTACCCATAGAGATCTTTGGTTCATACTCCCCGAGGGATAAGGAATAGAGAACCTTAGAATAGAGTGGATGGGATATGGCACTTTGGTGGTGGGGACTGTTAGGAATTGTACCCCTCTTATCCTAAAATCTTGTTGATCATTATTAAATCACTAAACTATTTTTTTAAAAAGTTGAAAAATAAGAAAACACAAAGCAGAACTTGGACTGAAATTGGTTTATTGCACCAAAGTAAAAAACTCTGGGAATGGAGGGGGGGTTTCAGATCCTGGAATATGACGGCAGAGGAGAACCTTGTGGGGGTCGAATTGTTATGTAGAAAACTGAAAAATGTTACACTTGTACAAAATACTGTATTTTGCTGTTGACCATAAACCATTAATCCCTCCAATAAAGGAAAAAAAAAAAGACAGAGGTCATTCTTGAGAACCAAGTTTTTAAAACCTGTGAGTCTGAGATCACCCCATGATGGCTGCTTTGGGTCAGTTTCAGAAACAGTGAAGGCTAGATATGGCAAGTGTATTGTGGGGAGACTGTCACTGTCTCACACAAAGACATGCAGATATTCCAGCTGAAAGGCACTTTTCCCTCTACATGTCATATCCATCTCACACAACCACTGGTGTCACTGTGGAGAGTGTTATTACAGGCTGAGATGAGTCACAATATGATCAGTTACACCTCATAACAGTCCTGTGATCCAGCTGGATATTAATGTACAGGCTACCCAGATTCCTTGATTAGCTTCTTCTGGTGATAGCTCCCTTCTCCCTCCTTTCCTTTCCTTTTCCCTTTCCTTTTCCCTTTCCCTTTCCCTTTCCCTTTCCCTTTCCCTTTCCCTTTCCCTTTCCCTTTCCCTTTCCCTTTCCCTTTCCCTTCCCCTTCCCCTTCCCCTTCCCCTTCCCCTTCCTTCCTTCCTTCCTTCCTTCCTTCCTTCCTTCCTTCCTTCCTTCCTTCCTTCCTTCTTCCACCTCCAGGGTTATCACTGGGGCTCAGTGCTTGCACTACGAATCCGCAGCTCATAGAGGCTATTTTTCCCATTTTGATGCCCTTCTTGTTGTTGTTGCCCTTGTTGTAGTTATAGCAGTTGTTGGATAAGACAGAGAGAAATCGAGAGAGGAGGGGAAGACAGAGAGGAGGAGAGAAAGACAGACACCTGTAGACCTGCTTCACCTCTTTTGAAGTGACCCCCCCCGCAGGTGGGGAGTTAGGGGCTCAAACCAGGATCAAACTATGCACATGAATTTTTCATCAAATGAAAAAATTTTGATTGGTAGAGTGAGAGTACAGATTGCTTTTTAAATTGCAATATTTTTTTATTTATTATTTCTGAGTATTTGTAATACTCAGAGATCTAAGATCTAAACTTTGTGGTTAATTCTGTTCTCAAACTCTCCATAACAGTTTTTTTATACATATATATTGATTTTTAAAAGAATTTCATTATTTATTTTATTTTTTAATTTCTTTATTGGGGAATTAATGTTTTACATTCGACAGTAAATACAATAGTTTGTACATGCATAACATTTCCCAGTTTTCCATATAACAATACAACCCACACTAGGTCCTCTGTTATCCTTTTTGGACCTGTATTCTCCCCCCACCCACCCACCCCAGAGTCCTTTACTTTGGTGCAATATGCCAATTCCAGTTCAGGCTCTACTTGTGTTTTCTCATCTTATTTTTCAACTTCTGCCTGAGAGTGAGATTATCCCATATTTATCCTTTTGTTTCTGACTTATTTCACTTAACATAAATTTTCAAAGTCTATCCAAGATCCACTGAAAATGGTGAAGTCATCATTTTTATAACTGAGTAGTATTTCATTGTGTATATCTACCACAACTTGCTCAGATACTCATCTGTTGTTGGACAACTGTGTTGCTTCCAGGTTTTGGCTATTACAAATTGTGCTACCAAGAATATGTGTCCACAGATCTTTTTGGATGGGTGTGTTGGGTTCCTTAGGATATATCCCCAGGAAAGGAATTGCAGGATCATAGGGTAGGTCCGTTTGTAGCCTTGTGAGAGTTCTCCATACTGTTCTCCACAGAGGTTGGACCAATTGACATTCCTACCAGCAGTGCAGGAGGGTTCCTTTGAGCCCACAACCTCTCCAGAATTTGCTGCTGTTACCTTTTCTGATTTATGACATTCTCACAGGAGTGAAGTGGTATCTCATTGTTGTGTTTATTTGCATTTCTCTGACAATCAAAGACTTGGAGCATTTTTTCATGTGTTTCTTAGCCTTTTGAATATTAGAAATTAAAAAAAATGGAAACTTCTGCTCAAAATGGAGGCAGACAATCTTGCTTTCTCATTCTACTACCATGACAGCATAACTTTAATACACATGGGAAAAGGCAGCATAAAAATGAGCTTGGTGCTCAGATAAACTGACAGTAAGGAGCATCAAGACCAGAAAGCCATTCACAATAAAGGTGAAAGATCCACTTCAGGGGGTCGGGTGGTAGCTCAGCAGGTTAATAAACTCACATGGCACAAAGTGCAAGGACTGCATAAGGATCCTGGTTGGAGCCCCTGGCTTCCCACCTGCAGGGGGGGGTCACTTCACAAGCAGGGAAGTGGGTCTGCAGATGTCTGTCTTTCTCTCCCCCTCTCTATCTTCCCCTCCTCTCTTAATATCTTTTTGTTATATCCAAAAACAACAATAGCAATAACAACAACAAGGGCAACAAAATGGAAAAAATGACCTCCAGAAACAGTGGATTCATATTGCAGGCACCGAGGCTCAGCAATAACCCTGAAGGCAAAATAAATAAATAAATAAATAAATAAAGAAATAAAAAGAAAGATCCACTAAAATTGCTCTGGTGCTCCAGTTACTGATTCCAGTTGGGTCCTCCCACTAACTACATCCACAACTGGCCTGCTGATGCCTACTCCATCCAGCAAAGACTGCTAGCCCTGGTCCTTCTGGTCTTCACAAAGAATAAAAAGTAAGTGGAAAGACAAAAAATAAATGACCTTTGATGATGGACCAATATAGCGGTTTGAAGGAGGTCCTCAATTCAACAGAGCAATTTAAATTTCCTGATGAAGACTTCATCTATTGATGAATATTCAGTTAAGAAGAGTATAAAGGAGGGCTGCAACAAACGCAGAGGAGTAATGAGGAGTTTCTCAGGAAAATTCATAATAATCATCGAGGAATTAAGAGGCTGTGACTGAACTGAAAAAACACAGCAAGGGGAACATCTACAGGAAGATAGACCTTAGTGATCTTAGTGGAGAGTAAGAAGATAGAACAGAAGTCTCCCAAAGAAAATAGTAGAAAAATAAAAGCACAAAACTCAAATAAAGATAATAAAAGGCAGTTATTTTATGACACCAAGAAGAATGATATTTACATTAGGAGTTTAAGAAGACAGAGTGAAATGAACAGAATTTATATTTGAAGCACTTCAAGAAAAAATAATCCAAACCTAATTTCACCAAGACACATATAGTTTAAATGGCAAAGGTCAAAGACAAAGAGAGAATCTTAAAAGATTGCTAGAAAAAACAGAATTACCTATACAGTCTCATCTGACTGCCAGCTGGTTTCTCCACAGAAACATTTAAAGGCTATAAAGGAGTAGAAGTCCTGTCTACTCAAAGCTCTGAATAGAATATTTTACTCTTTGGTTCTCAAGTTATATATTCCATCACAATAAAAACCAAAGTAAAAACTTACAAAGGCATAGGTGGACATTTTGGAAAACAGGTGATAGATATGATTATCACCTTTATTGTGGTGGTGATTTTACGAATGTATACTTTTGACAATATCCATTATCCATTATATACTTTTAAACACACTTAGTGCTTTTTAAAGAAAATTATTAATTAATTTATTCTCTTTTGTTGCCCTTGTTGTTTACTGTTGTAGTCATTGTTGGATAGGACAGAGAGAAATGGAGAGAGGAGGGGAAGATAGAGAGTGAGAGAGAAAGTCAGACACCTGCAGACCTGCTTCACCGCCTGTGAAGCAACTCCCCTGCAGGTGGGGAGCCAGGGCTTGAACGGGGATACTTATACATTTCCTTGTGCTTTGTGCCACATGCGCTTAATCTGCTGCACTACCGCCCAACTCCCATGTAGTGCCTTTTATAGTAATTATGCTTCAATAAAGCTATATTAAAAAGTGAAAAGAAAGAATACTTTCTCCTGTCAGGTTATCAGTCAGGTTTGAGAGAGGGACAAAGTACTTCACAGAGAAGCAACAGTTAAAGAAATCTATCACTACTAAATCAGATGTACATATATGCTAATAGCACATATATAAAATGAAATAAATAATCTATATAATTATAACCTAAATAAATAATTTATTTATTTATTTTAAATAAAATAAATAATTTTACATCTAGGTAAAATCTAGGGAGACTCAAATTGTAGGGCTTAGGAAAACATAGGATTTATTGCACTGTCTAAGAGAAAAGGAGATGAAATGATCTTTGATGGAGGGGTATTTTTGCTTTGGTAGAGGAATGCATTCTTGAGGAGGTGAGAAATTGTATTTCAAAAGTATTTATAAGTGGGTGGGCAGTGGTGCATTAGATTAAACACACATTTTACTACACATCTATAGGCTCACAAACAAGGTTACATAAAATTATTATTAAAAAAAGAAAGAAAAAATTGTTAAGTAACTAACCAGTTACTTTGGCTCAAAGATATGAAAACTTGGGGCCAGGCAGTGGCACACCTGGTTAAACACACATATTACAGTGCACAAAGATTCAGGTTCAAGTCCCTGGTCCCCATTTGCAAAGGGAAAGCTTCACAAGTGGTAAAGCAGGGCTGTAAGTGTCTCTCTCTCTTTCCATTTCCCCGTTCCCTCTCAATTTCTCTCTGTTTCTATCCAGTAATAAATAAATAAAGCATTTTTTAAAGAAATGAAAACTCTGGAAAATGATAATATGAAATTTTAGAATATATCACATACTAAGATCTACAGAATGCAGAAAAAACTTGAACAAAATATATAGCTACAAATGCCTTTATTTAAAGAACACAGTACACAACAGACTCAATGTAGTAAAAAACAAATTTATAAAATATAAAAATAAAGCTCATTTAGTGGAAATAAATAAGAAGGATAAATATTTTCTTCTGTCTTTTGAAAAGGATTACAAAACATATGAGTTTCCTCTAGGACTTAAGGAAAGATAGAGGAGAGATTAAGGGTCTATAATATAAAGCCCAGAAAAGACTAGAAAAAATTTAACAGAATTCTAAATGTAATGCTACTTCAACAAGTAAACCTGGTGGAAATAAACCATATTCTAGCTAAATAAAAATCACCAGAGTTTATTTAAAAAGAGGAAGTCTTGAATAGACAAGTACCAAAGAGATTGAAAAAGTAACAAAAGTCTATGTACCCTAGAAAGGACAGGTGGTATATTTATTTCACAGCTAGGTTGTAATTTACTCTTTTTAATTCATTTGCCTCCAGGATTGTTGCTGGGGCACGGTGCACAATGAATCCACTGCTCCCCAAGGCTAGCTTTTTCCTTTTGTTGCCTTTGTTGTTTTATTGTTGTTGTGGTTATTAACACCTGTAGATCTGCTTCAATGCTTGCAAAGCAGCCTCCTGCAGGTGGGGAGCTGAGGGCTCGAACTGGGATCCTTACACTGGTTTTTGCACTTCACGCTTCATGCGCTCAACCTGCTGCGCTACCTCTCGACCCCCGTAATTTACTATTAAAGAGCATATAATTCCAAGTTTATTTACATTCATCTTCTTTTTTATTTGCAAGGCTAGGGTCCTAAGCATGATACCACTACTGAGAAACCCCTGGTCAACTTATTTCTTATTCTATTATTTTAAGGAACCTATTTGAAAAATATTTCTTTTCATGAACAATAATGAAATATCTAGTGAAAAAGAACATAGTATTGGTTTGCTCTGACACATGGTAGTGTCAGGGTTTGAACCTGCTACCTGTGGGGCTTCAGGCATTCAATTTCTGTGCTTCAATGTTGAGATATCAACCCATGGCCTTCATAATTTTGGAGACAGAGAAGAGAGAGGGAGAGTATAAGGATACCACAGCATCACCCCACCATTCATGGAGTTACCCTGGTACTGTACTGTCCATGTTTTTCTCAGGTGGTGCCAGTGTTTGAACCCTGGACTTCATGCATAGCAAGGATCACACATATTATCTCCTAATACTACGCTATTCTTGACCATTAAAATATAAATTTACTTACCTTATATTATTAATCTAGTATAAGTGAATCTATAAATGTGTTATGACAGTTTGCAAAATGGGAAGAAGTCCTCTTCAAAACTATAAATACAAAGAGTCTCCCAAATATTGATATATCTAGTAGTAAGATAGTAGTAAGAGATTTCTTTAACACACCAGTAGATTATCAGGAATAGAAGTAATAGAGTTTTTTTTTTTTTTTTTTTTTTTTTGTCTCCAGGGTTATCTTTGGGACTTGGTGCCTGCAGTACAAATTCACTGTTCATGAAGGCTAGTTTTTTCCTTTTTGTTGCCCTTGTTGTTTATTGTTGTTGTATAGTACAGAGAGAAATTGAGAGAGGAGGGGAAGACATAGAGGAAAAAAGAAATATAGACACCTGCAGGCTTGCTTCACCTCCTGTGAAGCGACCTCCCAGTAGGTGGGGAGCTGGGGGCTTGAACTAGGATCCTTGTGCTGGTCCTTAAGCTTCGTGCCATGTGCACTTAACCTGCTGCACCACCGCCCAGCCCCAGAAGTAATAGAATTTATTGTATATGTTATCTTATAAAAAATCTGTCAACAGGGAGTCGGGTGGTAGCACAGCGGGTTAAGCGCACATGGTGCAAAGCGCAAGGACTGGCCTAAGAATCCCGGTTCAAGCCCCCTGCTCCCCATCTGCAGAGAAGTCACTTCACAGGCAGTGAAGCAGGTCTTCAGGTGTCTATCTCTCTCTCCTCCCCTCTGTCTTCTCCTCCTCCCTCCATTTCTCTCTGTCCTATCCAACAACTACGACAACAACAATAGCTACAACAACAATAAAAAAAAACAAGGGCAACAAAAAGAAAATAAATAAATAAATATAAAAAAATCTGTCAACACAGTACCCTAGATTAATACACTAAAAATACAGTTACAATTAAATGACTAAAAGAGACTTAACAAGTCTTGCCCATCTTATCACAATATAATTGAAGGAAACTTCTTAAAATGATAATGTCCTAGAAAACAATAAACCAAGAGTTATTTGAACAGTAAAATCCTGGAACTATGTTATTAAAGAAATTCTATTAGGGAAGCTAGTTCTTACTACCATTATTCAACTGTCTCCGAGTATCTAGAAAATACAATAACAAGGAAAAGAAATGTTTGGTAGGAGAAATATTGCCAAAGAATCATCTCTTGGTGATTGGATGTTAGAAAAATTCTAAGTCTCTAGTTAAAAAAAAAAAAGAAATTACAATTAATGAGACTTCAGTAAATGACTAGATACAAGATAATTATATTATGGTAGAACCTATTTGGGTTCTTAAAATTTATGCTTGCTTATTCTGTATTAACTAAACAGTAATTGGGTACAGCTCTTCCCAGTCACATGATCTCTTCCAGGGTTCCTTCCAGTGACGGGTGGCCTAGGAGTACATTTCCTCCAGTGCATGAGCCAACAATCATGAGTTCCTTGTTTGCTCTACAAGTCTAAAATCGCTTCCAGTCTCTTTCTTCTGCTCTGTTACAACAGACACTTATCACAACAAACTGAGAAGCCACTAAAATAAAATAGTAGAGCCAGATTCTTCCGAGTACTTGAATAACCACATGGTGAAGAGCCTTCGGTCAGTTTTGAGCATACAATCTCAACTGTCACAAGAGAGAAGTGAGATGGTGCCTCTGCTACACTTTACTCTTTTTGCATTTATTATAGCAATTCAGTCTGCCTCATAAAAATACTTCACAATTAAAAGCATTCTCATTACCTCTTCTAGCAATAGGTATTCAGAAATATAATAAGAATAAAAACTATAAAGCAGGAATAAATTTAATAAGCAAATCATACAAATCCACTTTAAATGTAAACTATCCAATCTTATAGGGGAAGAAAAATAAGCAAACCCTTACCACATGGAATGTATAGTAATAGACTTCCAAATGCAAAGGAGTCTTGGTGTGAAAAAAAAGTCTAAATTCTAAATCCAGTCTTGGGGTAGAAGATATATATAATGAACATAAGAACCAGCAATTATAAGCATTTCCAATTACATTATCTTTGAAAAATAATAAAATTTAAAGTAAGTAAGAAATAAGGGGTTAGACAGCTTATGGTTATGCAAACAGATTGTCATACCTGGGGCTCCGAAGTCCCAGTTCAGTCCCCTGCACCACCATAAGCCAAAGCTGATCAGTGCTCTGGTAAAGAAAAAGCAAACAAAAAAACCAAGCCATTCTCTTTGGGGCTGCGTGCACAGGTCCTTGTGCTTTGTGCCATCTGCACTTAACCCGCTGCACTACTATCCAACTCTCCAAGAATCTTATACTTATCTAAAACATCATGAATAATTAATAAATATATTAGTAATCCTGCATGTTCTTTTTCAGAAGTATAGTAACATAGACATTCTGAGAAAAAATAGTAAGCATACAAGGGCATTTTCTATGTTACTTCATTCAAGGAATAAGTGCCTTTTTTTTGCCTGAACTTATAATAGAAAAAGTAAAATCCATACCAGTTTTTAAATGCTACAAATTATAAAGTCACAACTACAAAGAAACATTGACTTGTTCTGGATGATACTCAACATATAAAGTGTTGTCAACTCTCACATGTGATAATACTACTTAAGAATGATTAGTAATTATTGGATTAATTAAAAGCAATACTACTTTGACCTAGGATGGATAAAATTTTAAAAAGAGAAAGAAAGAAAGGAAGAAGGAAAGAAAGAAGTGACTAGAATTCTATTCAATAGTATTGTTTGCTAAGTTGCATCTCTTTGGCAGAGTCTCACCAGCAAAGGTTTCAGTACATACTTCACTCACATACACACATCAGCTTTTTAAGGTTTCTGTGGGTTTACATTATTTCAACCACTCAGATATAAAGATCTAAAAGAAGTGAACTTTAATCTTGGTGGAAATAACTGAGATCTAGGATATGGAAATGTGCACAAATAAGAACATGAATCTGTCTATTTATTAAAGACATTTGAATTTCTCATAATAGGAAAATCTCTAGGGAGAAAATATAATCGTATAAGGGCTGGCATTTCTGCTGAAAATTCTCTATTTTAATATCATAAGTTCAAAAGGCATTAATGCCTTTGACCACAGCCAGATCAAAAAGTAATAATGAATTTCCAAACACACGGTATGGGATGGATGAGAATTAACATTTTTGGATCTCAATTTCACAATAAAATATTTCAGGAAACAACTCGTTTCTAAAATTTTTGATGAAAATGTACAGAGATTTTCTTTCCCCCCAAAATACAAGAAGACACACAGCTATAATAAATATAATGGAAGATCAAAATAAAACAAAGTGTTTATCATCAGGAAGAGTCATGTGATTATGTAGCGAGTTTCCTGAAAGTCTTTATATAAGATAAAATTTGAACTTTTATAGTGTCTCTTTACTTGGGGTTAGATTCAAGAAGGAGGCCTACCAAATCTGATAAATGCAATTCAAAAAAAATTTTTTATATTTAGTTACTCTCTTTTGTTGCCCTTATTGTTTTATTGTTGTAGATATTATTGTTGTTAGTGAGGTCATCATTGTTGGATAGGACAGAGAGAAATGGAGAGAGGAGGGGAAGACAGAGAGAGGGAGAGAAAGACAGACACCTGCAGACCTGCTTCACCACCTGTGAAGCGACTCCCCTGCAGGTGGGGAGCCAGGGGTTCGAACCGGGATCCTTAAGCCGGTCCTTGTGCTTTACCAACTGCACTTTAACACGCTGCGCTTTAACCTAAAAATTTTTGTTTTTAAAAAAGGATTCAACAGACACATAGTCTGGCATTAGTCTTAGTTTTTAACTTGTGTCAGAGTACAAGGCACACAGTTTTATAATTGATTTATAATGAGTAACTTACAAACTACATTTATGATAACAGATAAAAATCATTTCCTAGTCTATCAGATGCAACAGGGATTGGTCCAAGATATCAAAGCTATCTTAGAGAGTTAAATCAATGTAAGCTTGAAATCAGACAAACTGATTTCAAAAGAAGATTACGTGCACTGTGCATGTATAAATGCAAACTGAAGCTTAATTCACAAACATTTATGTAGAAGTGATCATGATAAAGGATTACTAACATTCTCCCTTTTCATCCAGAAGCCAAAGAACATGTTACTCCCCTCAGTTTTTGCAATGGTGTTAACTTGCTTGCCTGGAGCAGTTCCACAAACATGATCAGTTTCCTGAGTAAATCTGATGTGGGAAGTCGGTGAAGATGAGGTGAAACCATACACAAAAGAGCATCATCCAAAACCAAAATGTATCTGAGAACTGTCTACGTTTGGGTTGGTTGTCTGTTGGGTAATTGTGCAGATACCCTCAGGGTATAGCCCATTCCCAAGAGAGCTGAAACCCTATTCCTGGAGTGCCTTGTTTCCTAGCCAATCCCTTCCCGACTGACTTGCCACTTCTGGTTTTTATCCTATAAAGTCTGCTGCTGCTGTGGGTTCGCCCCTTTTGCTCCTTCTCCTCCGTGAGGAGACCCAGAGAAGGGCTGGTAGGCTTAGTAGGCTGGTAGGCTGGTAGGCCGCTGGGAGGCGGCTATTTTGCTAGCTCCACATGGCCTGAACCACTCTGCTCTTGTCCATTTTTGGGGTGCCTGCATGAATAAAGATTTGTGTTCCTGCTCCGCTCTGTTCTCTTCTCCCCCCCCCCGCCCCCTATGCAACCTTTGTCAATGACAAACCAGTCTGTTCTAGTCAGTGTTGCAATTCACCTCTGTACATAATGTATAGCAACACTCCTTGTTGCCTCTTTAAACATGACCTCCCACTTTTTTATCCTTTTGATATGTAGCAGTCATACAAGTGCTTTGACTAGAATCATTAACAATCATGATAGCTACTGCTTCCAGTTTAGGTTTTCCCAGGGAGCAAAGGTCACATTGAAGTGGATGGTGATGCCTAAAATACACAGGATGTTAAGATACTCAAGGGATAATAAGTGTAAAGTATTTTAAAGAATTTTAGTGCTGTAAAAATATCACTAACAATGAGCACTAAGTATTAACTCATGTAAGAAATACAATCAAATATTCCAAGTACTAATCTAGAATGCTTTTATGCTATTACAGTCAATGCACAGTTGTTGTGCATGCAGGAGAGAGAAACCATTTTTCATTACAAAGAAAGCCTAGCATAAAGTATGATTTCTTTTGTTAATACTTTTAAAACCTTACTTTCTTTTTTAAGACTCCTTAGGACACAAAAATGAAAGGTCTATTAAATAAATTCATAGTGATCCTGATAAATTCAGTTACATACAGCACACACATAAAATAAATGCAGTGTGTAGGGAAAGGAGGTGAGGTCTGTTATCTATGTCTGCACACAGACAAGGCCATATGTGTTTGTGGAGATGAAAGCTGGGATGTACAAAGGACAACTTACTTATTTGTAATCAGGTTTCAAAATTAATGTTCCAGTGTCAAAGTGTATTTGAAACAGAAGTTTCTGCAATTGCTTCTATTCTGTCATTTTTGTTAAATCACTACAGGCATCCATTTTTGCAAGTCACTTCCCAATCCCAACACTCACAGTTTTCTCAAGTTAGCCCTTCATTTTAGCCTTCATGATGGTTTAGAAGCATGTTTTGGGAGTTGGGCGGTAGTGCAGTGGGTTAAGAGCACATGGCACCAAGCGCAAGGATTGATGTAAGGATCCTGGTTTGAGCACCCGGTTCCCCACCTGTTAATAATAACTATTATTGTTGTTATTTGATGCCTTTGTTGGATAGGGCAGACAGAAATGGAGAGAGGAGGGGAAGACAAAGAAGGGGAGAGAAAGATAGACACTGCAGACCTGCTTCATGGCCTGTGAAGCGACTCCCTTGCAGGTGGGGAGCCGGGGGCTCGAACCAGGATCCTTACGCCTGTCCTTGTGCTTTGTGCCACATGCGCTTAGCCTGCTGTGCTACCACCCGGCTCCCTCAAAATGATGTTTTAAGGAGTGTTTTTGGTGATGAGGACTCGCCAACTGCAGTTTTCATAAAGACGAAACAGAGAGAATTTCATTCTTCTACCCAAGATTTAGTCTAAGAAAAATATTTTACTGCTATAAAGACAAAAAAAAAAGTCAAAACTGTATGGATGGCAAAAAGAGCCTTAATCAAACCAGAAACATATGTATTTTAAATATCTTAAGTATTCCTAATTCTCAGGCCTATTAACTAATAGTTGCCTTCTTCCTAATTGACTTCTAATTGACTAAGTGATGCTCATGAGATAATCATGAATGGGAAGGGGAAAAGTTAAATTTTCTGAAGTCC
The DNA here is from genome assembly GCF_950295315.1 of Erinaceus europaeus. Lineage (NCBI taxonomy): Eukaryota > Metazoa > Chordata > Mammalia > Eulipotyphla > Erinaceidae > Erinaceus > Erinaceus europaeus. Next base: position 39,936,235 of record NC_080180.1, on the reverse strand, counting down.
ATGGTGGATGACGCAGGAGACATTTTTTTTTCTGTCAAATTCTTTCCAGGTTAGTAGTATCTACCTTGTGAAATAAAATTCTAGTCTGTCCCTGGGCAGACAACCCTACCAATGTGTCCTGGAACTCCGATTCCCCAGAGCAATGCCCCACTAACAGAGAGAAATAGGCTGGGGGTATGAATCCACCTGTCAATGCCCATGTTCAGCGGGGAAGCAATTACAGAAGTCAGACCTCCCACCTTCTGCACCCCATAATGACCCTGGGTACACACTACCAGAGGGATAAAGAATAGGAAAGCTATCAAGAGAGCGGATGGGATACAAAGCTCTGGGGGTGGGTGTTATGTGGAAATGTACCCTCTTATCCTATGGTCTTGTCTATATTTCCATTTTATAGATAAAAATTATATATAAAATTCTAGTCTGACATTGGCATCGAACAATTCACAAGGAAGAATATAATGACATGTTGCTTTCCATTCCTTTACTATAAAAGTGATTGTATGTAGAATGAATATCTTTATATCTCTGAAACAGCTCTCAACCTTTACTATATGGGTAGACTGTAATGCTTTAGAGCCACCAGGGTTATAGGACAGGCTTGGTTCCAGCATGATGAATTCACTGGTCCTGGTGGCTACTTTTTTCCCTTTTATTTGACAGGGCAGATAGAAAATGAAAGGGAAAATAGAGGAGAGAGGGTGGGAGGGAGAAAGAGGGGAGAGGGAGAGGGAGAGGGAGAGTGAGAGGGAGAGGGAGAGAAGACCCAGAGATCTGCTTCACCATTTGTGAATCTCCCTCTCATGCAGTTAGGGATGGGGGCTTGAACCTGGGTCCTTGTACATGATAACATGTGCACTCAACATGCTGTGATACCATACAACCCCTGTACTGATAGATTTTTATACTCTTCCTTCATGTGGTAAATTACAGAGACCTCTCACAATCTTGCTAATGAATCCACTCTATCCCGTGAGATACAAGGATGTTTAATCATCTCATAAAATAATTCAGTGGACAAGCAATTATTAGCAAATTATGGCATGTCACAGAATTATCACTATATATGAGAGAATTCCACATGATAAAAAAGACACCACTACTTTTGACATTTATGCCTGTCAGATTATTGGTAAGAGCAATAGAATAGACATTTCAAAGCACACCGTATCCTTAGTAAAAGAACATGAAGCTGAAATGTCACAAGCTCAAAAATTACTCCATTTTTTAAAGTCTTAAAGAACACTCTTCAGTTTTTAATAACGAAAATAGTACAAAAGATAATCATGTAAAATTCACTGAGATGACATTCAGAACAAATCATCAGGAGGAAATAACTTCCTTTTAGAAAAGTTTTCAGTTTTATTTAATCATTTAAACTTCTTTTATGTGATAATTTTCAGGGATAATTTCTACTTCACACTTTTTATGTTAAGATTTGAGAGTACATTTTCTTTAAAATATGGTAATGCTTATTGCTTCAGGACTTCATAAAACCTTGCTCAGTGGTGAAACTCTGATTTCTTTCACTGTGCATTTAGTTGTGGAGACTAATTCTCTCTGTTACGGAAATCCATCCACAAGGCAGAATATCTGGAGCATGGTAAAAAATAATATAACAAATTGTTATCACTTTTTTCTTGTGCCATTCACTTCTTGCTACTGACTTCAACCAGTATGAAAATTACTTGATTATTACAGGCAAGCTGCATGATTGAACTAATCTTGATTCCCAGCTACTTAAAACGAGTATTCCAATGATTATATGCCAGCTGAGAGAGTTTAAACAGTGTTGACCTTTGATTAATAGTGGGAGGCATGATAAAAACAACTGACATCCTTCCATGCCCCTCTCTGTCCACCAAGTTTCTCTGTAGTCACTTAACTTTTCTCCTGCTGTGTGACCAGCCATGAGTATTGTCCACCCAAACGTGCATTGGTCCAAGTTAAAGATTCTGTGTCACTGATAAAGCCAGGATATATACTCACACTGGGCACAGGGAGAGATCCAGGTGATGCCTTTAAACTCAGTTCACGTGTAATAGGAGTGAAATTCTCCTGATAACCTTTATTGTAATCATCAGATAAATAAATGCAGTATGACAGAAGGTTAAAATTCTAGGTGTATTCCTCCTTAACTCAAGACCAGGCCCCATAAACCTAATGTAATGGCCTTTTCCTTTTCTTTTCTTTTTTTTTTTTTTTGGCCACTCCATCATCTGGGTCTCTAGTCAGTGAATCCTTGAATTCCCACATACATACGCAATACAAAATGATACAAAACCTATAATCATTCAATTTTTCACCTCAAATTTCCCCTTCAAGTTTTTTTTTTTTTTATCAGAGCACTGCTCAGCTCTGGCTTATGGAGGTGTGGGGGATTGAACCTGGGACTTGAGAGCCTCAGGCATGAAAGTCTCTTTGCATAACCATTATGCTATACCCCCACCCCCTTCAAGTTTTAAAAATAAATTTTACCTTTTTATTCTCAAAAAAAAAAAAGTGATGAATTTGTTTCCTTACATGTCAAACGAAGAGGTTGAATTTCTAGTGATGTTATCCTATGCATCACTTGTGGCTTCATGGTTTAATTGTTCAGAACTGTTGTTGTTGGTGGTGGTGATATGTGTGTGTGTGTGTGTATGAGGGGACAGAGAATGATGGAAAGGGAGAATTTGGTAGATTAAGTTGTTACTAATATCACCCTTAATTTGTTCCCTAATGAAAGGCTAAACCCTCAATGATTTATTAAGTATTTATGAATCAGGTTAATATGAAAAATTGTCCAATAGATTTTTTTTCAAAGAGAATTTACTCTATCTAGCTAGTAGCACCACTGATCTTGCTAACTCTTCACAGAACAATCTTGTAGGCGATTATACCTCCTGTCACCTCCAGAGGGCAGAATGGGTATTGGCACTATGGACTCAGATCCTATGTAGTCCTTTTTTAAAAAAAATTATTTTCTTTTTGTTGCCCTTGTTGTTTTTATTGTTGTTGTAATTATTGTTGTTGAATAGGACAGAGAGAAATGGACAGAGGAGGGGAATACAGAGAGGGGGAGAGAAAGACACCTGCAGGCCTGCTTCACTGCCTGTGAAGTGACTTCCCTGCAGGTGGGGAGCCGGGGGCTTGAACCAGTATCCTTAGGCAGGTCCTTGAGCTTTGCGCCATGTGCGCTTAACCCACTGTGCTACCGCCCGTTTCCCAAGTGGTCCTTTTAATAGAGGGATTAGTTTTAGACCAGTTACTTAAGATTTTAAACATTTGTTTTTATCTTAACATTCACAAAATTTGAATGTTATCATACATTGTGAAACTAGTATGAGTATTGTGAAACATTTGATTTAAAGTGTCTCATCACATAGTTGTTATACATAAATGCAAACTGTTTTCTGTCTCCAAATGAATCATTAGGAAACTTAGTGCCAGAAGTTTAAGTGAGTTTTCCAATCACAAAGCTGACAATATGTGTTAAGCTTTTTTTAAAATCTCATTCTTTTTTTTTTTTTTCTAATAGAGTGGTAGAGAAGAGAACAGACAGTGAAAGAGACCACAGCAAGACACCTCCCTTCAATGTGGTAGGGGCCTGACTAGAAATACGGGTTAGTTTTCTTCCAGAGTCACAGACATTTCCCAGTGGAGGTCTGTTTCACTGATGGTTTAAGTCTTTCATTGAAAGGATAAGGAATGCGATATGATCATATGAGTTTTTTTTTTTCTCATCCACACAAATACACTAGAAGATTATTTCTACTTACCAACCACTTTTAACTGTATACTTCTATAGCAATGAGTGCCTTTCCAATGTTTACAACTGTGACTAGGGAAATAGCTCTATTGATAGAACAGGGGACTTGAATACCTGAGATTTCCAGGTCCATTCTGGTGCCATGTGAACTAATAACATCCTGGCTTCTCTTAAACAATTCTATATCTCATATAAAATAACATTAATCAGGGCCCAGGTGGCGGCACACTGGGTTAAGCGCACACAGTATAAAGTGAAAGGACCTGTGGAAGGGCCCCATTTTGAGCTCCCGGCTTCCCTGCAGGGGCGTGGGAGGGTCGCTTCACAAGTGGTGAAGCAAGTCTGCAGGTATTTTTCTCTCTCCCTATAATCCCTGCTCTCTCAATCTCTCTTTATCCTATTGAATAAAATGGAAAAAATGGCCACCAGGAACAGTGGATTTGTAGTGCTAGCACCCAGCCCCAGCTTCCTTAATCCTGAAGGGAAAAAAAAGTTTATAAAATAAAAATTAATCTTAAGGATCTAAAACTGTTTTACAAGTCATTGCTAATCATATTTTAAGTAACCATTTTATATTTTATTTATTTATTCTTGGAAATGTTAGGGTTTCATAGTCTTAAGGCTACTTTTTAATTGTTATTTATTTTTAAAATTTCTTTATTGGGGGATTAATGATTTACAATCAACAGTAAAATACAATAGTTTGTACATGTGTAACATTTCTCAGTTTTCCACATAACAACTCAACCCCCACTAGGTCCTCCTCTGCCATCACGTTCCAGGACCTAAACTCTCACCCCGCCCTCCCTTCCCCAGAGCTTTCACTTTGGTGCAATACACCAACTCCAGTCCAAGTTCAAGCCTACTTTTAAAAACACTTTTTACTTGAGATAAAGAGACACACCACAATACTAGACCTTTCACTGGTGCCACGGCACTGGCATGCGGTGCCAGAACTCATAACTGGACCTCATACATAATGTAGCAAAGCTGATATCCTCCAGGAAGAGCCACCTTCTAAACCCTCAAGTTTCTATTTTTTGTATATAATTAAAATGTACAAAATAAGTTAGTACAGTAATAAATGATATTTTAAAATGACCTTAAGTACAGTTTTTTTTAAAAAACGTATTTATTCCTTTTGTTGCCCTTGTCATTTTATTGTTGTAGTTATTATTGTTGTTATTGATGTCAGCGTTCTTAGATAGGACAGAGAGAAATGGAGAGAGGAGGGGAAGACAGAGAGGGGGAGAGAAAGATAGACACCTGCAGACCTGCTTCACCACCTGTGAAGTGACTCCCCTGCAGGTAAGGAGCCAGGGGCTCAAACCGATACTTTTTTTTTTGTAATTATTTATTTAAGAAAGGAGACAATAACAAAACCATAGGATAGGAGGGGTACAACTCCACACAATTCCCACCACCCAATCTCCATATCCCATCCCCTCCCCTGATAGCTTTCCCATTCTCTATCCCTCTGGGAGCATGGACCCAGGGTCATTGTGGGTTGCAGAAGGTAGAAGGTCTGGCTTCTGTAATTGCTTCCCCGCTGAATATGGGCGTTGACTGGTCGGTCCATACTCCCAGTCTGCCTCTCTCTTTCCCTAGTAAGGTGGGTTTCTGGGGAAGCGGAGCTCCAGGACACATTGGTGGGGTCGTCAGTCCAGGGAAGTCTGGTCGGCATTCTGCTGGCCTCTGGAACCAAACTGATTCTTATACCGGTCCTTGTGCTTTGGCCACTTGTGCTTAACCCTCTATGCTACCGCCAGCTTTTTAATTATTTTTATTTTTTTTTAATATAGATTGCATGAGCACTACTCATGGAGACCAATAGTTTAGGGGGATGCTATTTCTGAATCATTCTTATTGTTGTTACTATTATTACTTTGTTATGAGCCTCTATGACGATTACTACTATTATATTTTATTGTTACCAGCACTATAATTGGAATTCACCAACTACATGAAAAATCCTCTGCTAGTAAGAAATTGACTTAGAAACATGGTGGTTGGTTCGAGAATGGAGAACAATGAAATACTTATTACCAGTGGGACTGAAGTGGGTTCAAGAAGAAATACATAATCTTCAGGTTAAAGCAACATGGTTTTCTTCACAGATTAGTGCACACTTTTATAAGTATGATATTCTGTTGTTCCTCCTATTTTTGGAAATAATAATTCATTTCTAGATTTTAGATTGAAGCAGACTGAGAACTTCAATCTGATCATAAGTGAGCAAGTGGGGTCCACATTCATGAATTTCTAAGTCACTATGTTCCACCACCTCACTCATTGCCCTACTGACATTTTCAGTAACATCTTTACAACTGTTAATGTAGGCATTAGCTCCGGAGGGATCCCTTATGAGAAATTTTCATTTACTTCATTATTCCTGGAGAGCAATTGTACTGTACTAACAGAAACAGATGGGAATAGTTTGGAGTGGATTGCTCAGCTAGTAAAAATTCAGGGCTATTAAAGTCAAGGTCAGGAGACTGTTCTCTATGGTAATCAGGGAGCAATTAACTTAGAAAGAGAAATAATTTTCCAAAGGCAGTGATTCTAGCCACACTTTGGCCAATGGCTGCTGTCATTATGAACCCAAACGAGAAAAAGGGTATGCTTAATTTGCCCACTAGTAGACTCAGTCCAAAATGACAGGTAATGTCCATGGATGCCTCTGACACATTTAGACAGAGAAAAATTCAATGCAGAGGAAGGAAAATGTATACACACACACACACACACACACACTATGGGGTACTAGTCAGCTTTCAGAAAAGATAAAATTTTGACTTTTGTTACAACATAAATGGAACTGGGAGATATTGGCCTAAGTGAAATAAGTCAGAAGAAGAAAACTATGATATTGGATGACCTCATTCATATGTAAGATTTAGGAAACTAAGCAAAGAGGAATAGGATGAAACATATACAGACTTCTGGCTTATGTCTATAAAGGGGGAAGAAATAGGGATTGTTGGGGAGGAGAGGAAGACTCAGTGCCAGACACTGAAAGGAAAAGGCATATATATTGGTGGTGGGCAAGGTGGGTTAGAACATTTATTTTGGTCAACCTGACTTCCTTGGGTAGAGGACCCCACCAATATGTCCTGGAGCCCTACCTCCTTAGACCCCTGCTCCACTAGGAAAAGAGAGAGACAGGCTGGTAGTATGGATCGATCTGCCAATGGCCATGTTCAGCCGGGAAGCAATTATAGAAGCTAGATTTTCCACTTCTGCACCCTATAGTGATCCTGGGTCCATACTCCCAGAGGGATAAAAAATAGGAAATCTATCAAGGGAGGGGATGGGATAGGGAGTTCTGGTGGTGGGAATTTTACCCCTTTTATCCTATGGTCTTGTCAATATTTCCATTTTATAAATAATTTTCTTAAAAAAGAACATTTATTTTGGGGCACCAAGTGATGGCACAACTGATTAAGCACACACATTACAGTGTACAAGGACACAGGTTCAAGCCCCTGGTCCCTGTCTGCAGAGGGAAAGCTTCACAAGTGACGAAGCAAGACTACAGGTATCTCTCTGTCTCTTTACCTCTTTTTTAACGTTTTTTTAAAAGAATTTATTTATTTATTTATTCATGAGAGAGACAGGAGGAGAGAAAGAACCAGGCATCACTCTGGTACACATGCTGCCAGGGACCGAACTAGGAACCTCATGGTTGAGAATCCAATGCTTTATCCACTGTACCACCTCCCAGACCACTTTAAATTTTTTTTAATTTTTATTTATTTGATAGAGACAGCCAAAAAATCAAGAAGGAAGGACGAGATTAAGAGAGAGACAGAGACACCTGCAGTACTGCTTCACCATTTGCAAAGCTTTCCCCCTGCAGTTGGGGAGGAGGACTCAAACCTGGGCCCTTGTGCATTGTAACATGTGCGTTTAATCAGGTGCACCACCACCCAGCCCCCTCTTTACCTCTTTATTTCATCCTCCCCTTTCAATTCCTGTCTGTCTCTATCCAATAATAAATAAATAAATAAGAACATTTTGGGGAGATGTGAAATTGTACCCCTGAATAAACAAAGAATGTAGTTTGATCTCATGCAGCAAGAATACATCCAGCACTATTTCACAAATGTTACTCATCCCCCTGCCTTTCTCAAGTGGACCATAGATAATTATATGACCAGAGCATCTTAGGCACAATTTTCAAATATTTCAAGATGGAGGTAAAAAAAAATGGAAAATTGATGCTCTTATTGCTGTGGCTTCTTATGACATAGATTCTCTATAAAGGTATGGACAATGACTAACATATCCAGATTTGATTTTTTTCAAATTTATTTTTATTAGTGATTTAATAGTGGCTTAAGATTGTAAGGTCATGAGATTACAAGGGAGATAATTCTATATCATACTCACCACCACTGTTCTGTGTTGCCCCCTCTTCTTGACTTTTCACCCTCTAAACAAGGATAACTATCATAACTACCATAGTTTTCAAAAAGTCTTAGTGATGGTTTGACTACTGTTTTTTTTCTTTTCTTTTTAACAAGTGCTTCAGTTCTTTATAGTCCACATATAAGGGATACCATGCAGTATGTTTCCTTTATAGAAAGGAAGGGCAGGGGTTGAGTGGTAGTGCAGCGGATTAAACACATATTACTCGAAGCACAAGGACCAGCTTAAGGATCCAGGTTCGAGGTCCCAGCTCTGCCCCCCAGGGGGGTTGCTTCACTGGTGGTGAAGCAGGTCTGCAGGTGCCTATCCTTCTCTCCCCCTCTGTCTTCCCCTCCTCTCTTGATTTCTCTCTGTCCTATCCAAAACAATAACAGCATTAACAAGAATAATAATTACCATAATTACCACAACAATAATAAACAACAAGGGCAACAAAAGGGGAAAAATGGTTTTCAGGAGCAATGGATTTGAAGTGCAGGCACCAAGCCCCAGCAGTAACCCTGGAGGCAAAAAAAAAAAAAGGAAGGACATTGGTATGAGATATAAACTATAACAAGAGTCCATGATCACAAACACCAGATTAAAGAACCTCAAGGTATTATACATGATATAGATGAGAAAAGCAAAAAACATTGTAGGAAAAATTTAAAAGTTACTAGAGAGAAAATAATACCATTCAAAAATAGATAGAAGACTATATGCATTTAAATGAAAGTATATATACAATTTAGAAATATGTACTATGTATAAATGCATCTAAGAGAGTCTTTTAAAAATATCTTTACTTGTTATTTATTAAATAGAGACAGAAATATTGGAGGCAAAAAAGAAGTGAGAAGCACCTGCAGCACTCTGTTACCACCTGTGAAGCTTTCCCCCTGCAGGTAGGAACCAGGGGTTTGAAACTGGGACCCTTGTACTTTGCAACATGTGCACACATCTCTGCATGCCATTGCCTGGTCTCCAAGAGTCTTTTTTAAAAAACTGTTTTGTCACATTGTTCTTTGCTTAAACATCTTCTATCCACTCCTTTCTCCTCTTTCATGCTTTAAAGTTGTCACATATTTTATGCTTTATTTTTCTGAACCTGTTTTTAGCATGTGTCACCTTGTTGAGTGTTAAATACTCTTTGCTTTATTCTCTGAATGTGGTAACTGCTAAGCAGGTCTGGTGATGGCAAAGTTCTTAGTTTTTGTATTTCTGGTCTGGCTTTTATTGCTCCTTCATATATGAATGATAGTCTTGCAAGGTAAAGTATGTGTGACTGGTAGTTGTTGTCTTTTAAAACCTTGAGTTTACCATCCCACTCTCTCCTGGTTTCCATGGTGCCTGCTGAAAAGCATGGTGAGAATCTGCTATGCTGCCTTTACAAGTTACTTCTTTTTCCTGGCAGTATGTAAAATTTTTGTCTTTAACTTTTGATAATTTCACAATGACATGTCTTAGTTTACATCTACTTTTGTCTATGAATTTGGGAGTTTTCTCTGCTTCCTAAATATTTACATTCTATCTCCCAGACTTGGAAAAATTCTGCTATTATTTCTCTGAATATGGTTTCCACTTCCTTCTTTTTCTATCTCCTTCTGAATTCCCTGTAATTCTGATACTTGAATTTCTTATGGCATCATTAATCTCTGAAAGATGTCTCATTTTTCCTAAACCTTTTTCTCCTACTTTGAAGTCAAAGTGTGTTCTTTTGTCTTCTATATCTGATGTTTATAAAGCTGCTATTTGAGACTGTAATGCACTCAAAGTGACCTTCACACCCTGTAACTTTGTTTTCATGTTCTCCAGTTTCCTATCTAGTGGCTCTGTAAAGTCATTGATTTCTTTCTTAATCCATTTCTCCATACTAACTTTAGAGTTTTGCATTTCTTCAGATTTCCTGATAATATATTTCCTGAATTCTTTCTCTCACAGACCCACTGAATCTGCATCATGACGTGTCTGACCCTCATTTTGGGTGCCTAAAGCCAGATCTTTCTAGTTTTACCTATCTGCTTTAGTTTCTGTTGTTGGCTACAGGTGGTGATGACTTCTGTTTTGTATGTGAACTGTGGAGGAAGGTGAGTAGCTTTGAAGAAGTGATGTAGTACTATGGTGACTGATACCCCTTAAACAAAACCACAGTCTTGGTGTAGGGGAGCCCCAGACTTCCTTGTCTTTCTAGACTAATTCCTGAAAGTGAGAACTCTGCTGTCAATTCAACATCATTTTTCTTGCCTACAGGACAGTCTGATCCCATTCACAAGATTCTCTAGGGCAGCTGGGACACCTTTGAGCTTTGTTGACTTTCCTGCTACCACAAGTGTACTATAGTCAGTTCTCTTGTTCCCCTAGATGACCAAAACAACAAAACAACAGTGCTGAGCTCCTTTTATTAAGCCATTTGGTTGCTGAGCCACTCATATGATCCCTTTATATCCACCCCATATATCTAAAAATCTTAAAATATAGCACCTTCTGGCCATACAATGTCACATTTCTTCCTGAGTATTTCCCTTTCTCCTCTTGCTCCCTCTGTTCATGCATAATCACTAATCTTCAGGTATTGATGTTACTTTCTTTTATTAGAAGTCACATTTACCTTTTGATGAAATTTTGTTAAAATGTTTTGTTGTAATTGATTGTTTAATAGATTTAATTACCATAACAAACAATACAGAGATGATACACTATCTTTCAGAATACTGTCCTTAAGATGACTTCTTCCCCAGTACCACAGTATTCCAATGTGGTATCAGAACTCAAATCCTGGCCTTCAGCATGGTAAAGCTTGTGCCCTATCTGGTAATCTATCTTTCCACCTTTTTAGACATTATAAAATCTTGGCAATTAAATACTTAGAAGTTGGTGCTGAAAAATGCATTTGTAAATACAACTTAGATGTACTTGTATTACAACACACTGTGACTATAGCTCTAGCTTTGACTAAATGAAAATGATTTTCACTTTAGTGTTATGACTAAAATAGAATTACTCCATGAAACATCAATTTAAATTTATAAACTGACCCACCCATTTTCAAATAGATTTCTATTTCGTAAGCAAGTACAATAGTTTTCAAAAAAATTATACTTACTCATTCTCAGTGAGTGATGATTGATTTATCTAACAACTCATATTATTCTTATTAAAACAGAAAGACGCCAATGATAGATTTTCAAAACATTTTATTTGTATTATCCAACCAAAGTCTTTTCTTCCCCACATAGGAAAAATAGAGAATATTCTAACTCTTTTTTTCTTCTTTTTTAGTATTTATTTATTTATTCCCTTTTATTGTCCTTGTTGTTTTATTGTGTAGTTATTATTGATGTCATCATTATTGGATAGGACAGAGAGAAATGGAGAGAGGAGGGGAAGATAGAGAGGGGGAGAGAAAGACAGACATCTGCAGACCTGCTTCACTGCCTGTGAAGCGACTCCTCTGCAGGTGGGGAGCCAGGGGCTCAAACCAGGATCCTTATGCCGGTCCTTGTGCTTTGCACCACGTGCGTTTAACCTGCTGCACTACTGCCTGACTCCTGAGGATATTCTAACTCTTATTCTGCTTAGGGTCATGATACATTTCATGTATTCAGTGCAGAGTTGTAGAAGTTCACACATCCCATGAAAGACAGGGAAAATAATGGGAGTTTACTCATCAAATTTCAATGGACTTTTCTATGTAATAAGCATTGTATTTATTTATTTATTTTTACAAGAGCACTGCTCAGCTCTGGCTTATAGTAGTGCAGTAAATTGAACCTGGAACTTTAGAGCCTCAGGCATAAAAGCCTCTTTGTGTAACCATTATGCTATCTGCCTCTGCTTTATGACAAACATGGTCCTTGCCTAGGTAAAATATTAGCACCAATTATTAAAATTAACTTGTGCTATGGAGTTATTCAGGATTTGTATAGCTAGGATCTCTGATCTTCAGTTGGAAAAAAAACCTGATTTTTTGACAAAATTGTGTCATGGAATGGATAAGACATCAAAACACCTAGAATAATGCCAGGCAGATTAGAAAAGAATATTCACAGAGCATCCTATCTCACTGAGTATGAACGGTTTATGTTTACTGTGGAAAGAAGAGTGCCAGGACATAAACTGCCCATTATACATACAGGCCCTACAGTAAGAAATAATCATCCAATTATGCCTGTGAATACAGACTGCCTCATTTTACAATGGACTGAGACAATTTATAAAAACATAAAAATAAACAGTAAGATTGAAAATAAAATTAAGCTAAAAAATATACTGACAGACTAAAGGAATGAAACTGCAAAGATAACATACAAATAATGAGAAATAGACCCTAAGTTCCTACACATTTTCTTCCACTAAACAGAGCTGAAAACTGGACTCAGAGCTCCCAAACAGCTAAAGTGAGAAAAACAAAACCAGTTATAAAATTTGTGATGTATATTTAAAAAAGAAAGTATAATAGCTGTCTCACAACAGAAATGAAGCTTTTCATAATATTTGGCTCCAAAATCTTTGCATGCCTTTCTTTCAGTGGGCATAAGCCAACATAATGGGTAAATTATTCAATTATATATTAAAAAATACATGGGGGAGCAATTACAGAAGCCAGACCTTCCACCTTCTGCACCCCATAATGATCATGGATCCATGCTCCCAGAGGGATAAAGAATAGGAAAGCTTTCAAGGAAGAGGATGGGATACAGAGTTCTGGTGGTGGGGACTGTGTGGAATTGTACCCCTGTTAACCTACGGTCTCGTCAATATTTCTGTTTTATAAACAAAAATAATAAAAAAAAAAAAACAGGAAAAAATGCATGCTAGAGCACCAGGATAGCCTGAGGGTGCTTCTTCCCAAGCAAGTGCTCTCTGGGTTGAAGAGAACTCAACTGGAGCCAACGTAGGCTGCTGCATGGGAGAGGGATCAGGAACTTGTGCTGAGCTAGGTCGCAGGAGATAAACTCTGGAACACTCTGAGCTGGAAAGCAATCCCAAGTGTTTTTACTCAGAAAAGCAGCTTGTATATATACTAGCCAAGTAGGGTGGAAACAGGGTGTGATGTAGAGAGGGTGGAGCGAAAAAAGACTGGTGGAGATCAGGGTATACTAGGAGAGGGGGCGGAGCAAAAAGACATGGTGAACCAGTGGGGATTAAACCAATGCCCTGCAGGCAGGGTAGTGCTTAGTTAACAGTGGTTATGTAAATAGACCACAGCTTTAAGTGGGATTAAACCAATGCCCTGCAGGCATGCCAGTGCTTAGTTAAGCAGGATTAGAGACAGAAGCTTTAAGGGGGGGGGGGGGCTGGCATACTACCCAACACTAGAGGACCAGAAATAAAGTTCACCTGGGTAGAGCACATACATTGTCATGTGTACTACTCAGCTCAGCTCCCACTACATTCCCACCAAACTGGAGGAAGTTTCAGTGTTGTAGTGTTTTTCTTTCTTTCTTTCTTTCTTTCTTTCTTTCTTTCTTTCTTTCTTTCTTTCTTCCTTCCTTCCTTCCTTCCTTCCTTCCTTCCTTCCTTCCTTTCTGTCTGTCTTTTTATGACACCAAATCAAAAGACTATACGGAAGGAGGCAGAGAAATAGGAACGGAGGGATGCTAGAGTTCTGATGAATGAAAATGGATAATGTTCGGGAAGAGAGTATTTTGCAGACACCTAACAAGAAAGAGACAAAAAGTTGTCCCCCATTTGCCATCAATTATTATGAAACATTAATCTCCCAATAAAGTGTGTGTGAGGGGGAAAAAACTCAGAGTGGTAAAGCCCCAGAAACAACTAAAAAAGAAACAAGCAAATACTCACAAAAAACATACTAGAGTGGAATTCATGGAAGACTGGAAGATTAAGAAAGGTCAAAGGATCACTCCCTACCTTGAGAAGAGCTACACAGACAGAATCTAGTATAACATCATAACTTTGAAGTCTATTTAAGGCATACCATTTTCAAGGGAATGTCAAGGGAATGTCTGGAAAACCACCACCACAAGAAATAACATGTGGTTAATTCTGGTAGCAGCAAGCCAACCTACACTGGCTGGATCTGTGCAAGCAGCCATGTAATGTGGTTTTAGGAGGACTTTGCAGGTATCAAGTAGGCCAAAAGACCCCTGTCTCCCAACTTTTGGGGATTGGATATCTTGTTGTTTTTAGTCTCAGATGTACAGGAAGAGACAGGTGGTCATTGTTGCTGCACACCCCTTCCCTAATGCTACCTCTCCTTCCAGTTGAAGTGATTTATACGAGATTCTTTTTCCTCTTCCTACTTCTCCTACTACTCTTCCTCCTCCTGCTCCTTCTCTTCCTTCTCCTCTTCCTTCTCCTCTTTCTCCTGCTCTTCCTCTTCTTCCTCCTCCTTCTCTACCTCTTCCTCCTCCTCCTTCTCCTATTCCTCCTCTTCCATTCTTTTTCCTTTTCTACCTTTTTTAAGGGGAATCTTATCCCAGAAACGCATCATGAGAAATCTCCCAGGACTAAGAATAATGTAGAAGTCAGTTAGCATACTGCATGCATGCCACATGCATGCCTCCTTCCCCAAGGAGTTTAGCAATGTCCTTCTGCCTAACATGAATTGTTATATAAAGGAAATTTTAATTACAGAACAATGATGGGTTCACAGAAAAACTGAAACAGAAGGTATAGTGATACCCCTTCATCTCCCTTTTCCCACACATACACATATATTTTGAGTGGTATCTTTGTTACAATTGATGAACCCACATCAATATCACCCTCAGTCCATAATTTACCTTAGGGTTGTAAACTGTACATTCAGAACTTGTGGTACTGTCAAATATACAGTGATAATATATACCAATGAGATACCATACAGGGTATTTTCACTATCCTAAAAAATCCCCTCTGATTTTCTATGTCATCTCCTTCTCTCTCTTAACCTCTGACAACTACAGCTGGTTTCTGTGGTTATTTCTTTTCTAGAATATCATCTAGTCAAAGTTATATAATCTGGAGCTTTTGCAGACTTGGTTCTTTCACGTAGCAACAAGTACTTGTTTCCTCTATGTCTTTTCATGCCTTGTTAGCCTGTTTCTTTTTAGCACAGCATAATATTCTATCTTATGGGTATATCACAATTTATCTATTTATTCATTCACTGGAGGGCATTTTAGTTGTTCCTACATTTTGAATACTATGAATGAAGCTTTTATAACTATCCATGTGTGAGATTTAACGTAGTCATGAACTGTTCAACTCCTCTGGGTAAATATTAGTGGCTTCTGGTGTGAAAAGAGAATATTTAGTTTGGTAAGAAACTGTCAAACTGTCTTCCAAATGAGGATACCTTTTAAAAATTCCTGTCAATGAGATTTTTATGTTTTTTTTTTTTTAGTCATTAGTTTTTAACTTTCCCTGCCTTAACTTCCAGTTTTTACATATTTTTGAAACTGCATTTAGCATTTCGACTAAGATTCTCTGGCCTCAGAAATATAGGCTAGACAAATGGTAACCATATCATGTTATTCATAAGATAACAAAGTCATTTCTGCTCATGAACCTTCTTTATCACTAGTGAATATCGGTAGTGGGGGAGTTAGGAGAAGGATTCTTACTCAGAAGCTAGATGAAGGCACCTATCTAGAAAGATACTCTGCCTACTGAAAGTGACCTTTGGCTTTGGGCAATTTTCAAAGTTAAATGAACCCAACCCCTATTTTTAAGTATTATTCCTCATAGGCATAGAGAAAACAAAGTCAAGGGTCTTCCAGAAGTGCAGTCTAATAGGACAGACATATAATCTGCACCATTAAAGGATTTTGCTTCCAGGGTCATGAGGGAACAAAAAAATTCCATTTCCTTTCAGGGCACTATAAAGAAAATTGTCTTTCATGAAGCATGGCACTTAAAAGAGAGGGAAATACTTTCCCTTGAGAATTTTTAACTATAGCCAGCCTGAATTCACGTTGCCTGGCTGGACCAAAATACCTCGAGCTGAGAATTTATTATATTTTAAAGTGATCTCAAGTTGGTTAGTGCCCTGGGGTACTGGCAAAAGCAAATATAAACTTCTTCCTGATGGAAACAACTTTTAGGTCTCAAAATAATCTTCATAGGTCATGTTCTAAGATATATGAATTCACAGTCATAACTCAAAATCCATAAGAATACAAGGCAGATAAGATACATGATAAGAGTCAGCAAATTAATTGACATATGAGTTTGGCATGCATGAAAAGTTTTCCAATTCTGGAAGTATGAGAGAAGCTATGTTAGAATTGTTTAATAAAAGAAATGAAGACATTGAATATAGGAGTCAATAGGAAAGTTAAATTGATTGCTCATACTCTAAGAGGTGTTATGATAGAATTGTTCCTTTCAGCTGTTCATATTTTTTAATCACACAGGTCTTAGGTAGCATTTTCTTGAATTTATCCTGAGAATTGTATATTCCTTTTTTAAAAAGATTTTATTTATTTATTCATGAGAAAGATAGGAGAGAGAAAGAACCAGACATCACTCTGGTCCATGTGCTGCCGGGGATTGAACTCAGGAACTCATACTTGAGAGTCCAGTGCCTTAGCCACTGTGCCACCTCCCGGACCATATTCTTTTTTTTTTTTTTTTAAGAATTGCTTTTATTTTGGTATGCATCCACATTTCAGCATTTAGTGGTACTGAAGAGAAAAGTGGAAAAAAAGCAACAATTTGCCAGGAAATCAAGCCCACCAATTTGGGGTATCTGCTGTTCACACCGAGTTCATTCATAATCTCTGCTGAGGATCGTGAGAAGCAGCAGCACCAAAACCAAAGTATGCACTGAATACAAGGCTCTTTTTGTTCCAGTTATCGAATTCCAAACTAGACCCAAATGGATTGTAAGAATGACCAAATGCAAGCCCTGTTTAAAACTTCAATTTTCGGGGCCGGGTGGTGGCGCACCTGGTTGAGCACACATATTACAATGCTCAAGGACCTGGGTTTGAGCCCCCAGTCCTCACCTGCAGGGGGAAAGCTTTGTGAGTGGTGAAGCAGGGCTGCAGGTGTCTCTCTGTCTCTCTCCCTCTCTATCACCTCCTTCCCTCTCGATTTCTGGCTGTCTCTATCCAATAAATAAAGACAATAAAAAAACAAAACAAAACAAAACAAAACAAAAAACTTCAATTTTCTTGGTCCAGGAGGTGGTACAGTGGATAAAGCATCGGACTCTCAAACATGAGGTCCTGAGTTCAATCCCAGCAGCACATGTACCAGAGTGATGTCTGGTTCTTTCTCCTCCTATGTCTCTCATTAATAAGTAAATAAAATCTTTTTTTAAAAAATCCTTCAATTTTCAAAAGCAAGACCAATTACAGGAAAAGCAAACGATTCATGCAGAGGGATCATTTGTGTTTACAAGTGTCTTCATGAACACCAAGGACTTGGAGAGCTGCCAGATCTGAGTATCCCTAGGTCTGAGTGACTTGTCTTTCACCTTATCAAAACCTGAGCTAAAAAAAAAAAAATTCATCAGCTAATGACAGCAGAGGGTGGCACGGGTGAGGATCAAATACTCCCAGGCTGGTGAAGAGTAAACTAATGTGGTTCCAAAACAAAACAGGGGAGATCAGAGACTCTTTCCAAACTTTTGGTCAAAGCAAGGAAGTGTTGGGTGGTTATGGTGCAAAAGGAAGGAGGAGGAAGGAAAACGCACTGGAAAGGTTTGGCGGGGGGTGGGGGTGGGGGTGGGTGGGTGGGGGTGGAGAACACATGGGGAATTCCTCACCAAAGACCAATTTCAGAGTGGAGTGGAGCAGAGGCGTTTACAATCTATGCTTTGGCCAAGGTGGCAGTAGAGAGTAGGGAGAGAATGATGGCTTGGAATGGGGGTGGAGAGGGTATCATTTAAGACTTAAAAAAAAAAAAAAGAAAGAAAAAGAAAAAAGAAACCAGGGTGCAGACAAAGCACCCCCACCCCTCACACCCAGCAGTAGTCCCACAGGCTGAAACCCTCACATCTACTCTAAAAAGCCACCCCAAGCTGGAGGACTGTTTCAGGGAGGAAGGAAGGAGGGGAGGAGAAGAGAGCCCAGGCCATGTAATCTGGCAGCAAGGTGATTTTGTGATGTGTTTTTGTGTTCATAGTTGAATGAGATGTGCCCCACAGTTATGATGGGAATCAATTTAAATATACTTTCTTGATCCCAGAATTTCTGTTATGTGGTTACACTTGACAGAATGGTTTGTAATATATTTAGAACATCTTATATATTTCATATGGACCAAAAAAATCAGTATCATTTGTAGTGTCATAAGATAAATGGCCTTTGGGAGCTTCCTTTACAATACTTTGAGGTCTACAAGACTTATCTTGGAAATGTACTACTGTGGAAAACGAAGACTGCTTAAATCCAATAGGGGAGGGGACTGTCGTTTCTCTTTTTGATTCATTGCTGTAACACTGTCTTTCAGGTGGCTGAGGGAGTTTCACATTTTCTCTTTTTTTAATTTTTTTTCATTGTCTTTATTTATTGAATAGAGACAGCCAGAAATCGAGAGGGGAAGGGATGATAGAGAGACAGACAGACACCTTCAACACTGCTTCATCACTCGCAAAGCTTTCCTTCTGCAAGTGGGGACCGGGAACTTGAACCTAGATCCTTGTGCACTCTAACATGTGCACTCAACCAGGTGCATCACCACCCAGCCCCAAGTTTCATATTTTCTTAAGACATCATTAGGCGCTGGAACTTTTGCAGGATAACTTTGATACTATATGAATTCTACCATTTTGCTAGCACTGATGTGGCTCTTGGATCTGTCACTCCATTAGAACCATTTACTCCATTCATATTAATTTTTGTTAAAATTCTCACAAAGGGGGGGTGCTTCTGGGTATTTAGATCCACATTATATTTTAAAGCTGTATATTCCATTTTCATATAGTATTCTTGGAGGCCCAGTAATCATGCTTGTCCCTCTTGTAAGTGTCATGTCTTCATCGTCATCTAGACCACAGCTAAGTATGCCAAATCCTTCCCCTTCTGGACCTCTCCCAGTTCTTCCAATAATCATAAATTGCAAGCGACTTTTACTTCTGAGCCTGTGGTGGCTGCCACCTTGCATCGCTATCGCGCCATATCTTTTTAAATTGTATATTTCTGATTATATTGTTAGCAATACTAATATTTTACTTCATTTAAAAATAGTTTCTCTTTTTTGGGGGGGGGGTAATGGTTTACAGCTGACAGTAAAATGCAGTAGTTTGTACATGTGCAACATTTCTCAGTTCCCACCTAACACTCCAATCCCCCACCTAGGCCTTCCTCTGCCATCATGTTCCAGGACCCCAACACTCCTCCCACCCCAGAGTCCTTTACTTTGGTGCAATACATCAAATCCAGTCCAAATGACGCTTTATGTAAAACTATTTTTTCTAGGCAGGGCAAGATGGCAGACTAATAAAATGTCAGTGTACTACTCCTTGCACTGAAGTTAGATGACAGCAATTCATGGAAAAACATAAATAGAAATGGACTTTCCAGGCTGGTGAAATAGCTCATAGCTCACTTATAAGTTCAAGTCAGACCTCTACTTTTTTTTTTAAATCTTTATTTATTTTTTGGATAGAAACAGCCAGAAATTGAGAAGGAAGAGGGTGGTAGAGAGGGAGAGAGACAAAGAGACACCTGCAGCCTGCTTCACCATTCATGAAGTTCTCCCTCTTGCAGGTGGGGACCAGGGGCTTGAGCACTGTAGTGTGGGCCCTTAACCAGGTGCGCCACCACCTGGTCCCTAGACCTCCACTTTATTGAAGGAAGTTTTGGTGCTTTAGTCCCTTTCCCTTTCTTTCTCTCTCTGTCTCTCTCTCTCTCCATATATATATGCTTTACACAGCCAGAAACAGAATGATCAACATCCAGGCAGTGGGACAGAGAAAAATGTTCTCTCACAAGAAGATGAAACTACTAATTTGTGGCAACCACAAATTGAAGATACCTGAAGGGGAAGGGACTCTGACTGGGGAAGCAGGGGCTGGCAATACTGAAGTCTTGGCATCTCAATCCTATTCCTATAATTTTGAAAATAAGTTAAACAAGCATGTGGGAACTATTGGAGGGAAGGGAAAACTACAACAGCTCTCCAAGACCACCTGCTGAAGTTTGTGGGAGGTGGGAGCTCTAAAGACTCCAATTACTTTGAAATTCAGTTTCCATGCCTAACTTCTCTAGACACAGTCTGAAGTGAAGTATGCTGAGGTGGTACTCATTGTGTTGATTAGGTTGGAATCAGCAGATGCAATAGTTTTTGTTATAAATTGAGAGAAGCATTCAGGAAAGTAAGCCCCACCCTAGAGGTTTCAGGACTGGGGGAAATACAGGTTCTACAGAGGAAGTGGGAGATTCCTGCTGTCTTAGGGTTTAAGAAGATAATAGATAGTTATTGCTCTAATCACATTATTTGGCAATTGGGTTAACTTTGAAATATCCCCTTGTTAGGATTTGCTGTATCATACACAACATCTCCATAATTTATATCCTTTGACATTATTTGTATAAAGCTGTGTCACCGGTTGGTTGCTTCTGTTCTCCCTGGTCTAAGCTTTTAAGAGAGTCAACATATCAAAGACTCAGCCTATGTATTAAAAAGATTCAGACTGTGATTTAAAAAGTTTGACACATTCAATTTTCCCCCTCTCATATTAATTAAATAGTGATTTATATGACTACAAATTGATAGGAGTGTACATAAACACCATTCCCACCACCAAGAGATTGTGTCCCATCCTACCTCCCCCCCGACCGTGAACCTGAACATCCACCCTCAGCCTCAACCTTAGAATGTTCCTACTCATGACCACAGAATGTGAGCTCAGATCTATAGGGATGCAGAGGTCACACAGGCTCCTAAGCTGAATATGGGCCCCAGATCACATCAAATCGATGGGGTTTACAATCAACAAT
The DNA here is from genome assembly GCF_950295315.1 of Erinaceus europaeus. NCBI lineage: Eukaryota > Metazoa > Chordata > Mammalia > Eulipotyphla > Erinaceidae > Erinaceus > Erinaceus europaeus. The sequence continues at coordinate 39,915,175 of NC_080180.1, read as the reverse complement.
ATTTATATACCTTTCCCCTATTTGAGAGTTATTCTCTTTCCTGATCCAGATTTCTGGTCCTTCTGACAGCCATGACATCATCTCCCCTGACAATAATTAGGATCCACTTGCATATCAGATTTCAGGCTCAGGCCAGGAAAAAAAAAAAAAACTACTAGTATAGCCACAGTTATACTGAAATATGCCTACTAGCTATCTACAAAATGGAGACCACCCCTCCCCCGCAACTCTTCATCTGCACTATTCCAGTCTTTAGGTCCATGACTGGTCAACAATTTGTTTGGCTTTGTATGTTAACTCTCTTTTCAACCACCAGGCTCCAGATGCTAGCATTATGCTGACCAGACTTCCCTGGACAGACAACCCCACCAATATGTCCCAGAGCTCTGCTTCTCCAGAGCCCTTCCCTACCAGGGAAAGAGATAGACAGGATAGGAGTATGGATCAACCTGTCAATGCCCATGTTCAGCGGGGAAGCAATTACAGAAGCCAGACCTTCCACCTTCTGCATCCCACAATGACCCTGGGTCCATACTCCCAGAGGGTTAAAGAATAGGAAAGCTATCAGGGGAGGGGACGGGATATAAAATTCTGGTGGTGGGAATTGTGTGGAGTTGTACGCCTCTTATCCTATGGTTTAGTCAATGTTTCCTTTTTATAAATAAAAAATTTAAGAAAGAATAGGAAAGCTATCAGGTGAGGGGAAAAAAAAGAAATTCAGTTTCCATAGTAACAAATTGCGGGCTGGTACATTTGGGAGTTCCTCCTTAGCAGGTTCACAGCTAGGGAAAGACTGCACCCAAGATCTACCCCCCTACAAATTTAAGGGAAATTAAAAGCTGAAAATAAGGAAAGGGGAGATGGAAGTTGTGACTGTGGTACACTGGAGTACAGGGCAGCGTGCAGGAGCTTTAGGGGAATGTCTACTAGAATTTAGTTTCCATAGTAACAGATCCTGAGTAATATTCCCAATTTATAGTTTGCAGATGGTGCACCTAATCAGGTTTAGAATATGGGCAGAGAGATACTGCTACCTAGACTGAGGCCCTGCCCACAATAGTTTAAGAACTACTGAACACTCACTACTCAGTGTCAGGCCAACATGCAGGTTCAGAGATAGACTCATCTCAGGTCTTCATATAGGATCATTGTTGGACTAAAGCAGAAACTGCGAGAAGAAATTCAAGACCAAGAGAGCTATGTACAGTTTGTAAATAAAATATCAAAACTGTGGGTGTTTACCAAGATGAGCTCAGTGGCAGCAAATTTCAACAAAGTCAAAGAAAGTATGAGTGAAGTAACCACAAATTGGAAGTAAATAATACTGCAGCTGAATCAGCTTAACAGAAATAATGCTATGTGCATTAAACCATTAGAAACCCAAGTTTCAAACTTATGAACAGAAGGAGATGGTAAAGAAAACCTTCAGGAAAATATAGCAAAAAGGAAAGAAAAGAAAAAAAGAAACAAAAACCTCAAACAAAATAAAGATAAAATAAGGGAGCTCTATAGCACCATTAAGTGAAAAATGAACTCAGGATTCCTATTTAAAGCAAGATTATCTGAAAATGTTCTCAAACTGAAAAGGGAAGTAGACCTTCAAGCCTAGGTATTGCTAAGAACTTCTAAATAAACATCCAAACCTAAGCTTATCAAAGCACAAATAATTACAGTGGGAGAGAAAACGTTGTATTCGTTTAGACAAAAACACAGTCACCTATGAAGGAACCCCCCTCCCAACAAGGCTCCTCACTGATTTCTCAGTTGAAATTCTAAAGGCTTGAAAGCACTGAAATGATGATTCAAAATGAATTCACTCAAGAATACTGTTAACTTGGGGCCAGGTGGTGGCACACCTGGTTGAGTGCACATGTTACAATGTGCAAGGACATGGGTTTGATCCTCCGGTCCTTACCTGTAGGGGAAAAGCTTCACAAGCGGTGAAGCAGGGCTGCAGATGTCTCTCTCCCCTCTCTATCTCCCCTTCCCTTCTTGATTTTTGGCTGTCTCTATCCAATGAATAAAGATAATTTTTAAAAAATTAAAAATAATACTCTAACCTGCTAAGTTATCAACTAGGTTTGAAGGAAATATGAAGAGGAATGAAATCATAGTTCCTGAAACAGTCTTACAAACCAAAGTTGTCATACAAACCTGTAAAAATAAATTAAAAATAGAATTTTCCGTTAGTCCACAGAAGGATGATTAATTTTTCTGTGTATATTGTCCTCGTATTGACTTTTCTAAATTTACATTCATTTCCACATTAGTTTTGAATTTCTTAAGAGTTTCTATGCAAATATTCAGGTCATTTCCAAATAAAGTCAGCTGTATTTCTTGCATTCTGATCTATCTTTTCCTTTCCCTCTTTTTTAATTCATTCTTTCTTTTTTATCCTGGAAAAGACCTCCAGCAAAATGTTAAAGTGATGAGGGCATTTGCTTCTTCCACATGCAAGACAGTTAGGTCTTAACCACAGTGTATAATTTGGGTAATCTCTACTCCTAGTTTGCTGAGAGTTTTTCCCATGAATGTTTAATAAATTTTGTTAGCTGTGTCTTCTTTCTCTATCATGTTGGTATGACATGATTATAGAATATCTTAGAGATTGTTTTTCTGAAACCAGTTAAGCAGGAATATCTAATGGTGGCTAGGTTGATAATTTATCACTTATTGCCTCTTGATCCTATATTTCATTTCTTTAGTCCTTCAGTCAGCTTCTTGAGACTAAATTGTTTCTCCCATTCAAGTACTGACCCTTCTTAGCTTCCAAGATCAGATAAGACTGGGCATGTTTAGGGTGGTATGGCAGTTGACAAGAATAAATTGTTTCTAACTACTGTGCTTTCTACAGATACCACCTTATAGTTATTAAAGACATTATATCAATAGTTTAGAATATTCTATAAAGAGAACAATGGATTCTAATGAATTTACCACTGAATCCCCCCAAAACTTTTTTTTTTCTTTTATTTATTTATTCCCTTTTGTTGCCCTTGTTGTTTTATTGTTGTAGTTATTATTGTTGTCGTTGTTGGATAGGACAGAGAGAAATGGAGAGAGGAGGGGAAGACAGAGAGGAGGAGAGAAAGATAGACACCTGCAGACCTGCTTCACCGCCTGTGAAGCGACTCTCCTGCAGGTGGGGAGACGGGGTTAGAACCGGGATCCTTATGCCGGTCCTTGTGCTTTGCGCCACCTGCGCTTAACCCGCTGCTACAGCCCGACTACCCCCAAAAACTTTTAAGGAAAAAATAGTTTCAAGCACATACAAAGGCTTCTAAAGAATAACAAAAGATAAGTTTGTCTCATTTTTTGCTGATAACAGCCTTTTAAAATATTTATTTATTTCCTTTTGTTGCCCTTGTTGTTTTATTGTTGTAGTTATTATTGTTGTTGTTGATGTTGTCATTGTTGGATAGGACAGAAAGAAATGGAGAGAGGAGAGCAAGACAGAGAGGGGGAGAGAAAGATAGACACCTGCAGACCTGCTTCACTGCTTGTGAAGCGACTCCCCTGCAGATGCGGAGCTGGGGGCTCGAACCGGGATCATTATGCCGGCTGATAACAGTCTTTATATCCAAGCTAGAATATTTAGGAAACAAAGACTATGATACAGTCTAATTAAAAAAACATAAATGCGGGGCCAGGCGGTAGCACACTTCGTTAAGTACACATAGTGCAAAGTGCAAGAAGCTGCTTAAGGATGCAGGTTCCAGTTCTCACTCCCCTCCTGCAGGGGATATACTTCGCAAGCGGTGAAGCAGGTCTGCAAGTGTCTATCTTTCTCTTTTCCTCTCTATCTCCCTCATATCTCTCAAATCTCTCTGTACTATCAAATAAAACAGGGGCAGGGGGAGGCCATGGATAGCAGTGGTGTCATGTACCCAACCCAGTGATAAGCTTGGAGGCAAAAACAAAACAAAACAAAAACAGAAATGCAAAAATTCTAAATAAAATGTTACTAAATCAAATCTATTATATAATAAATGGGCAAATTTAGGAGAAAAAAAACATAAGCTTATCTAACTCACATGTGGCATTTAAGAAAAAAGTGAAGGGGATCAGACAGTAGTGCAACAGATTAAGCGCACCTGGCACGAAGTGCAAGGACCAGCACAAGGATCCTGGTTTGAGCCCTGGCTCCCCACCTGCAGGGGAGTCACTTCACAGATAGTGAAGCAGGTCTGCAGGTCTCTATCTTTCTCTCCTCCACTCTGTCTTCCCCTCCTCTCTCTATTTCTCTCTGTCCTATTCAACAACAATGGCATCATCATCAACAACAATAATAACTACAACAAGAAAAAAACAAGGGCAACAAAAGGGAAAATAAATAATAATAATAAAAATTTGAAAAATGAATTTAAAAAATAGAGAAAGAAAGAAACAAACAAAGAAGTGAAAAGGCAGGCTACAACCTCAATAATCCTCTGGGTCTATTTCTGTAGGCCTGGGGTTAGTAAAAGGGTAGAAAGGAGGGAAAGGGTTAGCAGGGAGAAAGGGCACAAAGGACTGGAGGGTGGCACTTGGTTGTGGGTGAGGTGCACAAACACAAGTTGGGGAGGTGTAAAATTGTAGCCTTGAGACAACAGTCTTGTAAACCACCATTTCCTCAAAAAATTACAAATGTCAAAAAATGATAAAAATCGACAAATTTGTATTTCTCTCTGGTAAGAGTAGATTAAATGTAAAGATATGATTTGTATATTTTACCTAATTAAGAAAGTTAAGGGGCGGGGAGTAGTAAGTTCATGTTAAAGGAAGTAGAAAAACTTAATAGGGTGAACAAGATACACACTTATAGGAAAGTACACACTTGATCTTGGTGAACAACCTAGGTTCGAAATTCCAACCACCATGCAGGAGAACCATGGAAAGAAGAAGGAAATGGTATTTTAACTGTATTGTTTATTTATTGGATAGAGGCAGTCAGAAGTAGAGAGGGAAAGGGGAGATAGAGAGGAAGAGACACAGAGAGACACCTGCAGGCTTGTTTCACCCCTTGCAAAGCTTTCCCCCTTAGGGTGGGGACCCAAGACTTGAACCTGGGTCCTTGTACACTGTAACATATGCACTCAACCAGGTGTTCAGTCACCTGGCCCAGCTGTCATACTTTCTTTGTCCATTGAACAATGCAGAGGGATATAAAATGGTTCCTTTTCTCCCATAGAATTTGGAATTTGGGTGACTTAGTCAAGGAAAAAATATTAAATAGTTTGGAAACTGATGACTTACCAAAGATAGAAGGAAGAATTGCAGACCCTTGGAAGCTGGGAAGCCAAGCATTTCTACTGATTTCCACTGCTGCTTGCTCTCTCTATAGAAGTAAATGTTTTATTTACCTGTGTCTTTGGGGGCTAGGTGACGGCGCACTTGGTTAAGTGCACATGTTATAGTGCACAAGGATCCAGGTTCAAGCCTCTGGTCCCCACCCACAGGGAGAAAGCTTGGCAAGGGGTGAAACAAGCCTGCAGGTGTCTCTGTCTCTCTTCCTCTCTCTCTCTCCTTTCCCTCTCTACTTCTGATTGTTTCTATTCAATAAATAAATAAAAGCTTCCCGAGTGGTGAAACAGGGCTGCCGGTGTTTCTCTGTCTCTTTTGCTTACTATCTCTCCTTTCCCTCTCGATTTCCCTCCTTCTTTATTTCCAATAAATAAAGATTTAAAAAAAATGGCAGAAGCGCACATGTTAGCTGTCTGTCTCTCTCCCTCCCTCTCATCAAACTTAAGGTTCGCAAAAGAGAGTAGCCAGGAAGACATCCATTACAACCCATGAGGATTTTATTCTTCCTTTCAAATACAATACATAATGAATAGTATAGGTTTCTAACAGCAAGAAAAACATGCTATGCTAGCCTACTTAAAAAAGTCAGGATTAGCAGCTACCAATTTAAGCAGATGCTGCATGTTGAGACCATGACAATGCCAGGGCTCTTATTCTTCTCTGTCAATTTAATTTTCAGTCTTAACATCAACAGTAACTCTAACTGTCTTGCTGTGTCTGCACCAACATTTTGGGCAGAGCACATGTAGGAAGAAATAAAAAGTGAAGCATGGATCAAAGATGCTATTTTCCTCCTGGAAGGAAAAAAAAAAACTAAACTGGTGAAACAATTTGTTTGACTGATAAAGGCACTATAGACTACTGCACATCTGAAAAGAAAAATCCGATCTGGGAAGGAATAATGTATCTCTATTGTAGCCAGGGAGCTAGTAGAGAGTAGAAAGCTTTGATGGGGTCTGGATTGAGTAAGCAAGCTCAATAGTACAGGTGCTGAAAAAGAATTATCCAGAAAGGGGGACTTAGAGGTTCATTTTCAATTATGTAGATCTATAAAATGCTAAATGTAATGACACATCAAAAATACTTTATGAAAGGAAAAGAAATATCCTGAAAAACACAGATACCTAATACAAAGCTGCACAAAGACTTTGTCTTCCCAGGGCAGTAAGAAATAATATTAGTGACATATTTTCAGCTGTATCTGAATTACTAGTCTGAGTTTCTAAAAATATAATAGTGGCATCTTTACATACTCCAATGAGCAAGGAGAGAAATTCTATTCTCTTAAACCATCTGACCTTGCCTATATATGCAGCAAATGCTGTAGTGATAAAGATGCTTTTTACTTTCAAGTTATTTATAACTCTTTCAAAGCAGTTTACCTACTTCTTAATGTACAAACACTGAACTTACAAATGCTTTCAAATATACTTTATAGGCATCTCAATAGCCCATATTACAAGACTGGCACACAGAATAGAAAAAAAAAGTATTATATATAGTTGGAGAGCCAGTCCATCTAGATAAAGCTGGAATTCAACTCTATTTGTCTAATTTCTTCTCCAGGACTTTTTATACTACACCAATATAATTCCTACTCTTCAAATGGTAATGCTAAAAAATCAGTTAAATAAATAAAAAGAAGAACAGAAAAACTACCTGAAGTTAACCTTCATGTATCATGAGGTGATAATTTTACATTCTGGTGTCCAAAGTTACTAGTCACATTCCTAAGGTAAATTTAGTTAGAATTCTGACATTATGTGATATGCTTGGGAAAATATAGTAGAAATATCTCAACTAAAAGAAAGACAGCATGTGATAAGAACAGAAAAATAAAGATGATTTTCTAATAATCATTAAATTCCTTCATCAAAGACCTGTAAGACACGGATGAGGGAATAGAGAGATTAGAACCCAGAGAGAGAGAGAGAGAGAAGGAAAAGGAGAGGGACATATGGAGGTAGTTACGATGTCATCAGTGGCTTAGAGGGCAAGAGAGGAGTGAATCAGGAAAAGAAGGGGCAACTATGTATAAATGTGGACAGATAGTTGTAGAGAAGATGGCTGGTCCATGTCGAAAACTTTAGAGGAACTGTGGTGGATTGCAATGGGGAGAGTGAAGATTTCAGAACTCTGGTGGTGGGAATGGTGTGGGTTCAAAGCCCTGTCTACATGTAATTCTTTAATATAAAAATATAAAATACAAAAATAAATACTTTAAGATAAAAAAGAGAATAGAGAGGAGATGCACTGCTGATCTTATGTTAAAGTTTCACATGCATTTAAGGATTGCATGTAGGATGAAAATAACAGTTCATACAATTTTACCCCTTAACGTTATTTCTCTTTGCACTCCAGATCTTTATTCAATCAATAGCATTTGCAATTTTAAGACCTGAGGGAGAAGATCATAGTGTAAACTATACACACAAACTCAATATCAACATCTTCTAATACTATCTTGGTGTTTCTATAGATGGACCTATAAGATAGATAGGTCTACATTTGAAGATAACTGAAAGACCATGATGTAAGTGGAGAAACAGGAACTTAACCTAACCACTAAATTATTTTACTATATAGATGGTACCAGTGACTTCTTGAATACTGCAGAGAAAAAAAAATGTGGGCATAAGCATTAGCAATGCTGATAGAATTAACTCTAGCTTGCTAGGGTCTGGGGAGTAAAGGGAAGGATAGAACAGTGGTTTACAAAATAGAATTTCATGCATGAGTCACCAGAAACCCTAGTCCTAGGATTAGTCCTTAGAGCCACCATAAGCTAGAGCTAAGAAGTGCTCTGGTAAATAATAAATAAATAAATAAATAAATAAATAAATAAATAAATCCAAATTGTCATTAGCTCCCCTGCCCATGTCTTCTCTGAATATACAGTAGGGATGTTATCTTCTTTGTTCTAAGACTACACTCTAGGGAATGTTAATGAGAATATTACCTAAGAAGAAAGGTACTTTTTTCTTGTTTGTTTCTGAGTTTAGGAATAGCAAAATTATCTAAGTTGAAAAGAATAAAACTACTACACTTAGCCTACCTATTTTCTTGACTTTAGAAACAACTCATTTAAATGAATTAAAGGTTCTGTTGATTAGCACAACCACAGATTGTTCATTAGAATTTAGACTATTCAACTAAATAGATTTTTAAATTAATTAGTTAAATTTTAATTTTATAAAAAATAATATCGACAAGACCATAGAATAAGAGGGGCATGACTCTACACAATTCCCACCACCAGAGTTCCATATCCCATCCTTTCCCTTGAAATCATTCCTATCCTTATCTCTCTGTTTTTTTTAAATTAAATGGGTATTTTGTACATGCATAATATTAAAAATTAAATTAAATTAAAAAATTTAAAAAATGGGCATTTGGCTTCCTGATAAACAGAGTGAGTGGTTATTACATTAAAGATAAGCATTAACATGGCTCACTATGCCAAAAAAAATCATTCATTCATAGTAAAAGAGTTTGTGTCCATCCTATTAAATCAAAGGGATTTTTTTTTCATGGTCAACCAGTGAAATGAAAGAAGAACCCCAACTTCTTGTTGTATATACATTATTACACTTACAGGACAGAAACCCAAGTTGCCATTTCAATTCACTCAGTGCACAATTTATACCTCGGTTAATAGAGATGCTATGATTTTTATGAGTTAAGACAGAATGAATGATGGAATGTTTTCTACCTTGACATCTTGAAAGATAGAATAACCTGAGTTTGGCTCTGATCTTCTAAAATGTCTACCTTGTATTCACTCAGTCTGAAACTTTTAAAAGATAGCTGCCTCTTGTTTTATTCTATAATAAAAATGTTATAGTATCTTAGTAACTTATAATGATAAAAAATCTTACAACACACTGATCTTCACTCATAAATTTTGGGATAAGCAAATTAATGTTTTTAGATATTAGAAATGTCTCTCTACCACTTCCTCAAATCCTACTGCTAGAGTCACTAAGTACAACTTAAAGAAATGGAAGTAAACACTAAAAAATGCAAACTATATAAATACAAATCGTTTCAACTTTCCTATGTTTCAGACTATCTTTTATACTTTATGTTAATTTAAATTTTTTTTCAACCTAAGGACAAATTATGCATACTGGTATCTTTTTCAAAGTGTACATATTTGGAAGCTGGGAAAGCATTATTTTTTCCATTTATTCTTTAAGCATCAATTATGTATTGAAATTATTTAATAGCATTGAGCAAAAAAATCAGGTTAGGTTATTGTTGCTTGTTTTTCCTTTTTTCACAATGGTGTATGATTTCATTAATGAATGGAAGCTTAAATAATGCAACCTTAATGGAAGAAAGATATGACTTTGAAAGAGAGCTAACAGTATGTACACAGATTACTATTTTGCAATGCAAATACTTTTTTCCTCCTAATCACTCAAAAGGCAACCTGTACTATACCTTAGATGCATTCAATATTACTTTTATACATTTTTATTTGGTCAATAAATGTTTAAAAACACTTTTAAGGTTAATGATATCATGATGTGATCAATCATTCTAAGCTACAATCTGCCACCAGGGCTTCTTCTGTTGCTGAAAGCTAATGATTTCTTGATAATGTTCACAAGAAGCACATCTGTATGCTGGTTGAAAAGTTAATTAAAATCTGATCCCATCTGGTAGTCCAGTTGGGAATGTCACTATTCGATTTAATCTACATTGAGCTAAAATGAACTCTGCATAATCAAAAGGTATAATGCAGTGGGAGCCACAGAGATGTAAGCCACTGTTGCACATGTTAATTTAGACCTTTTTTTTTTTTCCCTCTGTTTTTTCTATTGTAAGTTAGAAATCTGGGAAAATAACTTCCTTGTGATTTCCTCAAAATGCATACTTTTCCCTTTATGTAAATTATACCTCAGTACTCAATTATTTCTCTTTTTCTCTTTTCAGTAGGGTCGATAGTACCGATGCAAACACAAATCCATTGTTTTGAAGCCATTGACTTGAGCTGCTTCTTTTGCTCTGACGGGATATGCATTTGGTTCCTGTTGCCATTATAAAAAGTTACTACTAACTTAATGACCTGAAACAACAAAAATTTATATTTTACTTGTGATCAGAAGTCCAAAATGAGTTCCACTATCTAGAACCAAACTATAAGCTCAAGACAGAGGCTGTAGGAAATCATTCACTTCTTTGTCTATTCATATTTCTTGGCTTCTAGTCTCCTTTTAAGTTCAAAGTCAGAAGTGGATAATTTGGTCCTGGTCATGAGACTATATCTTCTTCTAATTCTTCTGCCTCCCTTTACATTAAAATATCCACTCAAGTGGTATGTAGCCCACCCAGATTATACACAATAACCTCTTTGTCTCAAAATCAGATTATTAAGAATCTCAATTCCATCTGTAAATGTTATTGTTTATAATCATGTAACATAACATATTCACATAAAATTGGGGTATATGCACATACTTGGAAGGTCACTGTTCTATTTTCTTTTTAAAGATTAATGTACTTATTGAATAAAGATAGGAAGAAATTAAGATGGGAAGGGGAGATAGAGAGGAACAGAGAGATACCTGACACACTGCTTTACTGTTTAAAGCTTCTCGTCTCCCCTGCCCTACAACTGAGGACCAGGATTTGAACCCAGGTTCTTGCACACAATAACATGCGCATTCAACCAGGTGCACCACCACCTGGGCCTCATCCTTCTATCTGCTACACAGTAGAACTAATTAACTCTAGTCCTTATGCTTGAGTAGGAAGTGATGCCCCTAACTATCCTCTTAGGATAATTTGAAAAATTTTCCTTTTTGGCTTGGATGATGTTTGCCAGTCTGCAGTATATTGACAGGTATTTCTAGTGACAGCTTTTCCAAGATGTTTGCCTTGATGGCTATGTCTGCAAATGAATAATTAGTATATGAATTCTTTTTAAATAATTACCTTGGAAATTTATTGTTCTCTATTTTAAAAACATTATTTAATTTTCAGTATTAACTTAGGTACTATGAAATAGCCAATATCCCTTTTCATAAACTTATTTCCTTTTGAAAAGTGGAAATTATTTCCAAATCAACTAAATATATATCTCTGATTAAACTTAAATATGCAGTAAGTTAGATTTTTTCCTTGTTGAGTTTGCAGCTTCCTAATTTTTTAACCCAAAATTCTAGACTTCAAAGGAAATATCTAATAATATATCTGAATATATCTGGAAACACAAACACATCTGACAAGCCAACCATAGAGGTTTACTTTTAGGATAGTAATGATGCAAGTTTAAATATTATTTTATTTAGGAGACAATGGTTTAAAAACCAAACATATGAGAGAAGTTCTGGCATTTGGAAGATGTTAGTCTACCAGTGTCAGATTTTAGTTATACTAGTAGAACCTCTAGGATACATTCAGAAAAGTCAAGACACATATTTTCTACATTTTCCTATGCAAAAATTTGATACGACGTTTCTGACAACTCAATATATTTGAACAGAGTTAATATATAAAAGTGTCATTACATGATTATGCGACCTGGTTTTTGTAGTTTCTCTTGTCTTTATAGCTGATGCTGGAGTTTAAGCACTAAAAGGACAGCAAGTAGAGAAGGGAAGATGGATGTGAAATAGAGAGCAAGGACAAGCTACTTGTAAGTCAAAAGTATGAGTTACAGCCCAGGAGAACTGACTGGAACTCCTATCAGTTCTTACTGCCTCTGACCTTGCTGATAACAATGTCCTAAAGAAGTTGAGGCTCTTTGTCACTAAGTCTGAGAGCTGTAGAAATGACAGGTGAAATCAGCTGAAACTTCTAGTTTCAACATAGCTTCATTCCAAAGAGATGTGACAGCAGCTAAATCATAACATGATTGAATGACAGAAAGGCTGTTGCTTCTCTTTTTGTTCTATTGAGTCTTAAAATCTTCCTTGGTGCTCATCTTAACTCAAAACACAGAGTGAAGGAAATTCTGGAGACTGTTTTCAGTGACACATTGCAAAGTTTAGGAATATTTATTACCTCTTAAAATATTTTCCTCCAGCAATGACCCCAATAATTAAGAACAACAAATAACCTCATTCTATCTGCTTCCTTTATTTGCATTCAGTTTGGGTACTGAGTGTAAATGTATACTAAATTGTACATTACACAGTATTTTTCTTTGGATAAAAACACTTATTAATAAAGTCTTTAGTCTCACACGTATCTCTCTCAATATGTTGTTATATGTCATTGATCCTTTCAAGACAAATGATGATTTATCACATTTCTGCTGTGCAGTATAAGGAAACTGAATAGAAATTAAGGAACTCCTTTTCATAAAAATGTAATAGTTTTAACTGATTAAATGAAAAAGCAAATTGAATTTATTTATTTATATTACTATAGGTTTCTCTTCAAAACCTCTTTTTTCTTTGTTGGGGGGATGAATAGTTTATAGCTGACAGTAAAATACAGTAGTTGGTACATGTGGTAGATTTCCCAGTTTTCCATGTAACACTCTAACTCCCATCTAGGTCCCCCTCCACCATCATGCTCCAAGACCTGGACACTCCCTCTTACGCCCCAGAGTTGTTTTTGAGGAATACATCAAATCCAATCCAAGTTCTGCTTTGTGTTTTCCCTTTTGTAAAGTCTCTTTTATTTTAATTATATTATTATTTGTAAATATTTATTTTCCCTTATTCTTTATTGTTGTTGTAGTTATTATTATTGTTGTTATGGATGTCACTGTTGTATAGGAGAGAGAGAAATGGAGAGACGAGAGGGAAGACAGCGAGAGGGAGAGAATGATAGACACCTGCAGACCTGCTTCACTGCCTGTGAAGCGACTCCCCTGCAGGTGAGTCGGGGGCTCGAGCCAGGGGCTCGAACCGGGATCCTGACGCTGGTCCTTGTGCTTTGCGCCACGTGCGCTTAACCCACTGCACTACCATCAGACTCCCTATTTGAATTATATTCTTTACAAAGATCTCTTTGTATTATTCATATATTCACATTAATTAATTTATTTATTTCATGTTCTTATGCTTGGTCTCTATAATTCAAACTTGAGCAATCTTGACACTGATTTTCATAAAATTCCACTCTTACAATTGGTAAAGATAAGTATTACTTGTACTATACTTTAAATAAATGGGTGAAAGTAGCTATGAATATAGATGCACATAATCAAGAGATGATTTTCAGAAATTACTTGGGATAATGTGTGAAGGAAAATAGTTTTCTTATTAATTGTAAATTTAATACAAAATGAAATACTTGAGCTACTTTACCTTCAAAATTGCTCTGATTCTCCAAATACCTTTATGTATACACAGAAAGTCTAACATAAATATGTATTTCAAAGTCAATCTAAATATAAGAATTAAGATATTTTTATATAGTTAAAATATATATTTTGAAATCACATATCCTAGCATCACTTTTATTTAGACAGAGACAGAGAAGGGGAAGTGAAAAAAATACACACACGCACAGGGACAATGAGAGAGACACCACCATTCCAGAGCTTCTCTCTGTGCACTGAGGGGTGGGCTTAAACCTGGGTTGCTTACATGGCAAAGCAGCACATCAACCAAGTGAGCTATTATGCCAGCTGCTACATTTACTATTTTAGACATTCCCACCAATGAGATAGAATTATCCAAATACTGTTTTTACCATACAAATTAAAAAAAACAAAGTTCTAAGATGCATTTTCTGAACATGTGATACCTTAAATATTTATGTAGTTTTACATATTTATATAGTTCTATATTTTTCTAAAGGGTTTACATGTGATCATGTATCCCTGACATTATGCACAGACTGCTTTTGGGTTCATTTTCATACTATATACTTCCCCGATTTTCATTATGAATATGATAATAAGAGTAGGATCATTGCAAACATATAAATGGCCATTTGGTAATCTTCTTCATTATAAAGTAATCATGAATATTCCTGATGCACATAACAAGGTTCTAATTATATTGAAAAATTCAGGGAACAACATAAAACACAGAGGCAAACTAAGGATAGTGTGCTCAGGGCACCCTGATCATAAAATGTTCTCACAGAATTCAGAGCACAATTTTAACATTCAGTGTTTTATATGTGAAGTAAAAGGGAAAGTGGAGATGAGAAAACTTTATGGTTCTATTTCAATCAAATCAGTATGCAGTTCTCTACTGTGATATGCACGATAGATCTTTACAGTTCATTCTACCCGTAATGAAGTCTGAGGGCAAAAATCAAGGGAGGCTGCAGGAAATCCTCTGGTGAGATAAATGAGTTCATGACCTATACTCTGTCCTTACTTTCATATCTGAAGTTGTTCTTGTTCATTGAACAGGAGCATATTTATTTGCAGGGTTGGGGCCGTCTTGTCTTGACAGGGATGACTGGACTCTCCCCTGACTTAATGTTAATTAATTTTATTTGCAAAAGTTTGCCCAAATTGAGCTTCTCTGAAGCACTGATTTTTAATCTGTAGAAAGTAAAACTTCCTAAAATGTCAGGCAGACTTGGCTGATATATGCAGATACTCATTTTTAAAAGAATGTTTTTCTTGTTATGTTTCTATTTTTAAAAATATATAGGTCTCAGGAGTCAGGCGGTAGCACAGCGGGTTAAGCACATGTGGTGCAAAGCGCAAGGACCGGCCTGAGGATCCCGGTTTGAGCCCCCGGTTCCCCACCTGCAGGGGAGTCGCTTCACAGGTCTGCAGGTGTCTTTCTCTCCCCTTCTCTGTCTTCCCCTCCTCTCTCCATTGCTCTCTGTCCTATCCAACAATGATGGCATCAACAATGACAACAATAATAATAATACAACAATAAAACAACAGGGGCAACAAAAAGGAATAAATAAATAGAATTTAAAAATTAAAAAAATATATAGTCTCATAACATCTTTTTATTTGCTTTCTTAAATATTTTTATGAAGAGGGGTTAACTGTTTACTTAATGGTATAGTTGTTGACAGTGGGACAATTTCTCCTCTCACAAGTATTGGTGTCTAGAGAATACTCTCACCCCCAACTTGAGTTCTTTTTAACCATCATGCACCAGGACCCCAAGGTCCTCATCCCTTTGCACTCTTCCTTGTTCTATCTCCTCACTGTCCTTTGCTTGGTCCAATGCACCAAACTCAGTCCAGGTTTTACTTTGTGTTTTCACGTTCGGTTCTTGTTTCTTAAGTTCTGCTTATGATTAAGATTATCCAGTGCATATCCTCTTTTTGGCTTATCTCAATATGATTCCTCAAGCATCACCCAAGATGAAGCAAGGAGATGACTTCATTCTTAACACCTGAGTAGTATTCTTTTGTGGCTGTTCCCTTTTCATATCTTTTGATGTTGAGAACTGAATGTGTGTCTCATCTATATGAGGCATGGCATGCCTTCAGCTACTGAGCTAAATAATAACTTTTCCTGGGGATTAGAATCCAGGCCTTTACAAAATTCTTATTGAGGGAACTCTAGCCAACAGAATTTAGCAATGGGGCTTCTGAGTAGCTTCCCCACCCCATCCTCCTACTATTAGATTTAAAATATGAGAGGGGAAAATTAATTGTATGTCTCAAAGTTTTTAAAACACAGACTGAGTCTTCTTAATATATACGCTGTGTATTCTATATGCGGACTCTCTCAAAAGCCTAGACCAAGTAGATCAGAAGCAACCAATGACACAGCTATATACAAGATACTGGGTACTATACAGCAAACCCTAACAAAAGGACTTTTCAAAGTTAACCCAATTACCAAATAATGTGATGATAACATTAACTATCGATTGTCTTTTTGAACCCTAAGACAGCAGGAACCTCACATCTCCACTATAGAGTCTATATTTCCCCCAGTCCTGGAACCTTAGGATAGGGCCCACTTTCCCGTATGCCTCTCCCAATCCATATCAAATAATATTGCATCTGTCGATCGCAACCTAATCAACGCAATGATTGCCGCTTCAACATGCTTCAGCTCAGACTGTGTCCAGAGACTTCACGTGTGGAATGACAACCCTTCAGCTTCATTACTCGGGTGAGACCTTTCCTTTCATAGTATTCTCTAATTCCATCCCAGGTGGTTCACTTTCTAACAAAGTCCCAAAACCTAGATATACACCAGGTTCTGTGTGAGAGAGCATATGTTCACACGTATCCATAAACAAGTGCAAAATATATACCTGAAAGCAGAAGTACACTAGAGTTTGCAGTGAGTACCCCCCTAACACTTCCTCTCCACTATTCCAAGCTTTGGGTCCATGATTGCTCAACAATTTGTTTGGCTTTGAATGTTAACCCTCTTTTCAGCCACCAGGTTCCAGATGCCATCAGGATGCCGGCCAGACTTCCCTGGACTGAAGACCCCACCAATGTGTCCTGGAGCTCAGCTTGCCCAGAGACCCGCCCTACTAGGGAAAGAGAGAGGCAGACTGGGAGTATGGACCAACCAGTCAACGTCCATGTTCAGTGAGGAAGCAATTACAGAAGCCAGACCTTCTACCTTCTGCAACCCACAATGACCCTGGGTCCATGCTCCCAGAGGGCTAGAGAATGGGAAAGCTATCAGGGGAGGGGGTGGGATATGGAGATTGGGTGGTGGGAATTGTGTGGAGTTGTATCCCTCCTACCCTATGGTTTTGTTAATTTATCCTTTCTTAAATAAAAAATAAATTTAAAAAAATCTGTAACAAGAGGACTATTTCAGCACACACTAGTAGACATTTAATAGCAGTGTCCTAATTGGGGATATTTTATATTAAATAGCAGTGAAAACTCTAATATTAAGAACTCTGGCAGGTCTTCTCTTTTTAACCAATGAGTCATAATGTCATACTGTCAATGAGTGGGTCTTTTAACATTACTCATTCTACTCTAGTGTGTAATAGGAAGCAAGTAAACTGAAGAAGTAATTACAATCTATTTGTAGAGTTTTTCCAACAATATAACTGCAAGGCTAAAGGAGACAACACCCGGTCCCCATCTCTTTTGAAAAAAAAATCAGGAAATGTTTCTTGAAAAACTAAATGCCCAGACATTACCAGTACAATTAAGACAAGAAGAAAAAAAGTCTTGATTAATTTATTTCCATTTTTTTTCTTTTTGGTCTGTACCAGAGTTCACTCACTAAACCAAACATTTATTAAAGGAGTTACTAGAGGTTTTCCAGATCTAAGTAGTGTAGGACACCAACACTTACAACACAATAATATTTAGGAAGAAGACACAGAAGGTCTTTGTGATTTATAAATGGTAAATGCGGACAAAGGAACCTACCATGACATTCACATTTCTTGCTTGATAATTAGTGGATAGAAGTGTAACTTAATGTGATTAATGTTACAGGGAGAAAGCATATGCAGACATTATTTAAATGACTTTTAAAAATATTTATTTTCCCTTTTGTTGCCCTTTTTATTGTTGTTGTAGTTATTATTATTGTTATTAATACCATCGTTGTTATATTAGACAGAGAGAAATGGAGAGAAGAGGGGAAGACAGAGGGGGAGAGAGACACCTGCAGACCTGCTTCACCGCCTTTGAAGCGACTCCCCTGCAGTTGGGGAGCCGGGGGCTTGAACTGGGATCCTCAGGCCGGTCCTTGAGCTTTGCACCACATGTGCTTAACCTGTTGCGCTACTGCCAGACTTGCTAAATGATATAAGTAACTGAAATGCCTATTTAATTGCACTAAATGTTAACTCAGTCCTGCATGGAGGAACAGCCTTTACAATTGCTCTGTTTGATGATTCTTTAGAGAAATTATATATATTATATAACATATTATAATATATATATATTCACAGGATAACTTAATAGAAATTCACAACTGGGCTAGACAGTGGCACACTTCTTAGGTGCACACAATACAGTGTGCAAGGACTTAGGTTCAATCTCCTGGTCCCCACCTGCAGGGGGAAAGCTTAATGAGTGCTGGCACAGGGCGGCAGGCGTATCTCTATCTCTTTCCCTCTCTATTTCACCCCCCTCAATTTCTCTCTGTCTCTATCCAGTAATGAATAAATATTTTTAAAAAGAATTAAAAAATTCACAGCTAATATTTTCTTTGAAAATTCTTTTTTCAAATTCAGCTGCTCAAATGAGAGAAATCCCCCCTTTTTTGTAGAGTTAGGATTTCATATTTTTATTCAGAGAGAAAGAGAGAACGTCTTTCATGGTACTCTTATGTGGTTCTGGGGCTCCAATTTAAGCTTTATGTATACATGTCATACCCCATAAGTTAAATCCTTTGCATTTTTTAAAATCAGAATCTCACACAATTCTGGCTACTGATGATGCCAGGAGACTTGGACCAATCTCATGTACAGCCTTTGTGCCATCTTCCGGGTGAGACTGGAAGCATTTCTATGAACTACTCCCAGAGGGGGAGAAATGTTAGGAGAAGATGACCAGAGGGTTCTGAATTTCATTTCCATCAGAATCCAGAGAGAAAAGAGGGAAAAAAGGACATTCAGAAGTAGTAATAGGTGTAGATATGATTTAGACAGGAAGAGATGGCAGGACCATAGAAAAAGAGAGCAAATATATATGAATACAAATAGATATAGAAATAATAGGTAAACCATATGTGTAACCTTGGGTGAACTACTGAAGTTTCCAGTGGAGGGAATGGGGACACAGAACTCTGGTAGTGGAAATTTGCAGAATTATACTCCTGTTATTTCATAACTTTGTAAATTAATATTAAATTGCTAGTAAATTTTTTTAAAGAAATTACCCTTCTCTGAATATTATGTGCCTTCAAGGACAGAAGTTTCCCAGTGACCACAGTAATCATGTAAATGCACCAATAGAAAACCCAGGAGGGACTATAAAGCTAACACCATTTGAGAGTGAGTTGAATTTGAAAGTGATTATTATTGATTCCAACCCTTTCTTCAAGGCTATTACTGTGATTCTATACCTTGAGAGCAATGGTATTGGGAGCATTTTAGGAATAGCCATAATCATTAAGAAGAAGTTAAATAAGATATATTAAAACAAAAAAAAACATTCAAACTTACTTTACTGCATTATGCTGCTACCCAAGCTCTTGAGGTGATTTCTGTCTACTGTAATTTTACAGTGGAGATATTATACAATGGTGCATTTTCCCCAGTTCTATCTGTGAGAATATTTTGAATATGTTTGCTCAACCAGATGTACCACCACCACCTGGTCTCTGGCTCTACCACTTTTATAGTACCCAAGTAGCAAAGATTTGGAGTTGGTTGGCTGAAGCTAGAAATACCTACAGTCATAATCTTACAGTGATATATTGGGAACAATATGACATGGGGTAACTAAAACTAAGGAGACGACATTTAAATGGTGTTTTATTGATCTTATTTCTTCTTTTTTGTTATCTAAAGTTTTCTCAAATCTAACTTCTCAGAATGAAGACTAGAACACAGACTTTACATATGATGCCATTATCTATTTCCATACATTTTTACATGCTACCTCACTGTTATCTATAAGATTTATGAACAATGTATAGAGGAAATGTGTTATTTTAACAGACAGAGCCGATGATGCCAAGGTTTGCAGGAATAACTTCTGTTCAGTACTATCCCTTGCCTGAGCTGATAATAAAATGGAAGGTTTTCAGTGGACTTATCAGAAATACAACTACTGCCTCTCCAAATACATTCTGCTTTTCAATATAATTTGTGACTGTGTGTTCAAAGTCTTATATCACTCTCTCTTGAGTAACAGAAATACAATGGACAATAATGCCAATAGCAAATGGAGTCAGAGAAGAAAGATCTACAAGGTGATTTTAGGCAAGGACCATTCCTCCGTTTCCCCGAGTTCTGAATGACAGGTGTAAGATTGCCGTTTGACTTAATTTATGTTGTGAATTCCTTTTTATGATTATCAATGAGTTATCACATGAGTATGCAATCATAATAAAGAGTCAACTCCAGCAATTTCCTGACAAGTTATAAAACAATAAGATATTTCTAAATGACACATCACAGAAGACATCATTTTTATACCAGAGGTGTGGTAGCACCTATAAGCCAGCTAAACATTTCTCTTGAGATTCATATTCTTACTTGAAGTAACTAAAAGAAAAGTAAACAGAGGAAGTGCTCTTCAGAGGAAACCAATACAACTTTGGAGTAAACAAGCCTTGTGAAAGTTAAAGAAGACAATGATTTTCTGACTCAATTCTCCCGTCTTCTACGCTTTAGATCTGTAAAGATCTGAATAGATAGCAAGTGATATTAAAAATAGTTTCCCAAGTATCACCTTTAATCAGATATACAATCAAAATATAGGTCTTATTCATTTGTTAGAATGTTCTCAAATGAAGTCTGGGACTGAGGATGGGGGTGCATGGCGGTAGAAAAGAGTGTTAATCTAGATTTCAAAATAATAGTACTCACTCATCTCATCCTAGCTGGGCATTTAATCTCAACAATGGCACTTTACTATAGCTATTCAATGCATTACCTTTGGGTACATTATCAAGGTAGAGATGTCAGAATAAGCTCACTACAGATATTTTTTGATGTGTCTCTGCTTTAGGTATTAGCATGATGTTGGCTTCACTGAAGATTATAAAGAGGATTCCTGTGTCCTCAATATTTCTGAAGAGCTTTAAAAATATAGGTAGGGGGCCAGGCAGTAGCACAGCAGGTTAAGTGCACATGGTGTGTGTGAAGCTCAAGGACCAGCGCAAGGATCCCTGTTCAAGCCCTGGCTCCACACCTGCAGGGGGATTGCTTCACAAGCAGTGAAGCAGGTCTCCAGGTGTCTCTCTTTCTCTCTCCCTCTCTGTTTTCCCCTCTTCTCTTGATTTTGATTTCTCTCTGTCCTATCCACCACCAACAACAATAACAGTAATAACAACAACAAGGGCAACAAAAATGGGAAAAAATAGCTTCCAGGATCAGTGGATTTGTAGTGCAGGTGCCAAGCCCCAGTGACAATCCTGGAGGAAAAATAAAGTATAGGTATTAGCTCTTCCTTAAAGATTTTGCAGAATTTATTTTCAAAACCATCTGTGCCTGGACATTTATTATTGAGAAGGCGCTTTATAACTGTTGAAGTATCTTTGGTTGTAATTGTTCTATTTACCTTTTCTTGTTCCTTCTGATTCAGCCTTAGGAAGGTTATAGGCTTCTAGGAACTTTTTCATCTCTCCCAGGTTCTCTAGTTTGGTGGCTCAAAGTCCTTTCTTGATCAAAATACTAAAGAGAATGGGATTAGGTAGAAAATTCCTAAATCTAGTTGAGTCCATATTCAGCAAATCTACAAGCAGCATCATACTCAATAATAAGAAATTGAAAGATGGGGGTCGGGCGGTGGCGCAGTGGGTTAAGTGCATGTGGCGCAAAGCACAGGGACTGGCATAAGGATCCCGGATAGAGCCCCTGGCTCCTCACCTGCAGGGGAGTCCTTTCACAGGCGGTGAAGCAGGTCTGCAGGTGTCTATCTTTCTCTCCCCCTCTCTGTTTTCCCCTCCTCTCTCCATTCCTCTCTGTCCTATCTAACAACGAACAACATCAACAATGGCAATACTAATAACCACAACGAGGCTACAACAATAAGGGCAACAAAAAGGGGGAAAAATGGCCTCCAGGAGCGGTGGATTCATGGTGCAGGCACTGAGCCCAGCAATAACCCTGGAGGGAAAAAAAAAAAAAGAAATTGAAAGATTTTCCACTTAGATCAGGCACTAGACAGAGATGCTTACTATCACTGTTACTATTTAATATAGTGTTGAAAGTTCTAGGCATAGCAATTAGACCACAGAAAGGAAGTAAAGGGATAGAAGTTAAAGGAGAATTAGTAAACCTCACTATTTGCAAAGGATATGATACTATACATAGAAAGTCCTAAAGAATTCAGAAGGAAGGTCCTGGAAATTATGAAGAAGAAGGAGGAGGAGGAGGAGGAGGGAGGAGGAGGAGGAGGAGGGGGGGGGAGGAGGAGGAGGGGGGAGGAGGAGGAGGAGGACGGGGAGGAGGAGGAGGGGGAGGAGGAGGAGGGGGAGGAGGAGGGAGGAGGAGGAGGGGGAGGAGGAGGAGGGGGGAGGAGGAGGGAGGAGGAGGAGGGGGAGGAGGAGGAGGGGGGCGGAGGAGGAGGGGGGAGGAGGAGGGAGGAGGAGGAGGGGGAGGAGGAGGAGGGGGGAGGAGGAGGGAGGAGGGGGGGGAGGAGGAGGAGGGGGGAGGAGGAGGGAGGAGGAGGGGGGGAGGAGGAGGAGGGGGGAGGAGGAGGAGGGGGGGAGGAGGAGGAGGGGAGAGGAGGAGGAGGAGGGGAGAGGAAGAGGAGGTGGGGAGAAGGAGGAGGAGGAGGAGGAGGGGGGAGGAGGGGGGGGAGGGGAGAGGAAGAGGAGGGGGGGAGAAGGAGGAGGAGGAGGAGGGGGGAGGAGGGGGGAGGAGGAGGAGGAGGAGGAGGAGGAGGAGGAGGAGGAGGAGGAGGAGGAGGAGAAGAAGAAGAAGAAGAAGAAGAAGAAGAAGAAGAAGAAGAAGAAGAAGAAGAAGAAGAAGAAGAAGAAGAAGAAGAAAGAAGAAATCCAGAAACCTATCCCATTTACTATAGGAGCTAAACCAATAAAATATCTAGGAGTAATCCTAACAAATAAGTGAAAGTCTTTTATACTAAAAATTATGAGTCACTATTCAAAAGATTAAAAAAAGATACAAAAAAGAAAAGATACCTCATATTAAAGGATTAGAAGAACTAACATCATAAAAATAACTCTTCTACCTATAACTATATGCAGATTTATTGCAATGCTTATCACGGTGTCACCAAATTTACTTAAAATAATAGAACAAAAGTTTATTTGGAACTAGAAAATACCTAGAATTATCAAAACAATCTTGAGATAAAAAGAACAGGAATGGAAATACCACAGTTCCAGACCTTGAACTGTACTGTGGAATCTACCTGAATAAAAACTGCCTGTTACTAGAGCAAAAATATACATACTGAACAGTAGAATAGAACTGAAAACCCAGAAGTAATGCCTCATACCTATGAACATCTATTTTTTTGATAAGGAACCACATAATATTAAATGGAGAAAGAAGAGTCTCTTCAATATATGACACTGAAAAAATTAGGCTGAAACACAGAAGAATGAAACTGGAACATTACAACTTACCATACACAAAATTGAACTCCAAATATATCAACTATTTGGATGTCAGACGAAATAATCAGATATTTAGAGATAAAAAATGGACAGAACTCTTTCAGATCTGTTTTAAAGTGATTTTTGATGATCCAAATTCAGTCACAAAACAAAACACACACACACACACAAAAAAAAAAAAAAAAAAAAAAACATAAACCAATGGGACTACAACAAATTGAAAAGCATAGCAAAGGAACCATTGCCAAATCAGGGTGACATCTTATGGAATGGAAAAAGATCTTTACATGCTATATATCAGATAAAAGGCTAATATCAAAAATATATAAAGAGCTCGCTTAATTCACCAAAGCAATGGGTTCTGGAAAAGGAGGGCAGAAGAGGACTGGGAGTACTTTGGGGCACTAGTGCAAGATAGTGGAAAAGTGAGAGTATTTTGCAGACACCTATTATGGAAAGATGAGAAATTATACCCACATGTCAAAAACATTATTGTAAACCATTAACTTTCCAAAAAAGTAATAAAAGGAAAATATATTTTTTTAAAAAATAACTTAAATAATCTCACTTTTATACAATTTACACATGAATGCCTGTACACTATAATCATCCCAACTTTGCAAATCAAATTTATTTTCCTTCTTAGATTAAAGTTTCAGCTTGATTGAGCTCTTTGTGTAGAAATGCTAGGAGGAGGTCACATGGGAGAAAGGAAACAATGAAACTGGGAGGTAGTACACCTGACTGAGTGCAAACATTATAGTGTGCAAGGACCTGGGTTCAAGCCCCCAGTCTCTACCCACAAAGGGGAAGGTTCACTAGTTGTGAAGCAGTGCTGCAAGTGTTTCTCTCTCCCTCTCTTACCTCTTCTTTTCCTTTCAATTTCTCTTTGTCTCTATCCAAAGTAAATTAAAAATAAATAAAAAATTTTAAGAGAAAGGATACCATCACTAAGAATGTTTAAAATGAATTATTGTGTCTACTAATAGATTTATGGGAACATTGAAAAATATAATTCAGGGGCCAGGTAGTGGCGCACCTGGTTGAGCGCACATATTACAACGCTCAAGGACCCAGGTTTGAGCCCCCAGTCCCCACCTGCAGGGGGACAGCTTCGCAAGTGGTGAAGCAGGGCTGCAAGTGTCTCTCTGTATCTCTTGCTCTCTGTCACCTCCTTCCCTCTCAACTTTTGGCTGTCTCTATCCAGTAAATAAACAAATATAATAAAAACATTTAAAATCCATATATATATATATATACATATATATATAAATTCAAAGGTTTTATTTTTCAGAAGGTCAAAGTTAAACTATTTAAAAAATTTCTAGGAGCTTGAACAATTGTAATTCAGCTTTGATGAATTTTGGAGTGCAGTTTTCCTCGATTTGATTATCTAAAAGTATATTTTAAAGATACCATTTCCAGTTGGAGATTTGCATTCTTAAAGACACTCAAACTTGTCTCTCTTCTAAACAGAACAATACTGATGTGTTTAAAGCACTACCTTCACTAGCTTAAATGACATCAGCTTTCTCTTTCCCAGAGTTTAATAAAAGGATGCAACCTTTCTGCTAGAAGACTGTGGAGCTAATGTGAAACATGGTGACAGTAGTTGATGATCATCATCTTTTATATAATTGAAAGTTGCTAAGTTAAAATTTTAAAGTTCTCAGCAAAAAATAAAAAGGAAAATGGTAAGTGTGGGATAGAAGGACATGCTATTGATTATTTGGGGAGACTTTATGCATATATGAAGTCATCATGATTTCAGTAGTGTAAAGTCATCTGCCAAATTTATCTCAATAAAGTTGAAAGTGACAAACAGCACTGGAGAAAATCAGAATTGTCATTATAAATTATGTATCTACCCTTTGTTGAAATGAATACTATGAACAGAACTTCAATGAGTTATTCACAGATATGTTTTGGATAGACTTTATTTAAGAATATGAATACAGAATAATTTAAAGTAGTTAGAAATAGGAGTAGTTTTACTTTATTGGCTTTTTTTTTCTCCAGCTGCCCTCAATCTAAAAAGTCAGAGGAGAAAAATTTGAAGTATTTTATTAACAAAGTGCTACAGCATTTTCTGTCCTTTTTAAAGGAAACACATAGGTAATTATAGTTTTTGCAAGAGATTGAATAATTTCAATGACTGAGTGAGTCATCTATTATTCAATGCTTATTAGAAATTAGTGTTATTGAGTGTAACCTTTTGTGCTTTGTAGCTCATTTGTGAACATTCATGGTCTCTACAGCTTCATTTCTTTGATTTGAGTTCTGGCAGGTAGGTAGCAAAATAAAATCTAAAGTAAATAGTTATTCTACCTACAGGAATAAGATTACACTTCTCATATATTTTTTAAGCTACTTGTTCTTTGATTGGCAGTAAAACAACATTTTTAAGTTTCTGGATATCTTAGTGGTTACAATAATGCTGAAAATAATCAGCATAATATATATCTTAAATTTATCATGGAATAAATCCAGCTAATCTCAAAGTCTGTTTTTCCTCAATTAACATAAGGCCATTGAGATAGTGTCTATATGTAATTTTTATTTATTTGTTTCGGATAGATACAGAGAGAAGTTGAAAGGGGTAGAGAAGATAGAGAGGGAGCAAGGTGAGAGAGACACATGCAGCACTGCTTCACTGTTTGTGAAAACTTCCCCTCTGCAGGTGGGGAACAAGGGCTCGAACCTGGGTTCCTAGACACTGTAATGTGTGCACTCAACCAGGTGTGCCACTGCCCAAAGGACCAAAATATTCTAACAAGAGATTTATAGCTGTATAAAAAAGCATAACTGGAATATTTATATACATATCTACAAACATAATTAATAGTTCATGTAAACATACACATATCTGCTCCAATGATTATTTAATAACTATACTGACTATTTAAGGGAAAAAATAACCAGAAAGGCAGTAGGTTGGGAGATGTGAAATAACAATATGATACTATAAGCTAAACATTTTCCACATGTTTTTACCCTGTGCCCAGCACTTTTTCATGTTGTCACATTTAATTTTCACAAGCAATCTGGGAGGGCGGTTCATCTCGTTTAAATGTCAGGGGAATAATATTTGGGGAATTTCCATTACTGGACAAGATGGCCCATCCTGCTAGAGTTGAATCCATGTTTGTCCCAGTTTAAAGATGTTCTTCTATGATTCCCTGATCTTTTTTTTTATTTATATAAAGGAAACGTTGACAAAACCATAGGGTAAGAGGGGTACAAATCCTCACAATCCCCACCACCAGAACTCTGTATCCCCTCCCCTACCCTCATAGCTTTCCTATTCTTTATGCCTCTGGGAGCATGGCTCAAGGGACATTATGGGATGCAGAAGGTGCAAGGTCGGCTTCTGTAATTTCTTCTCCACTGAACATGGCATTGACTGGTCTATCCATACTCCTAGCCTGTCTCTCTCTCTTTCTCTAATAGGGTGGGGCTCTGGAGAAGTGGAGCTCCCAGACATATTGGTGGAGTTATCTGTCCAGGGAAGTCTGGTTGGCATCGTGCTAGCATCTGGAACCAGGTGGCTTAAAAGAGAGTTAACATACAAAGCCAAACAAATTGTTGAACAATCATGAACCTAAAGGCTGGAATAGTGCAGATGAAGAGCTGTGGGGAACTTCATTTTGTAGATAGCTAGTAGGCATATATTAGTTATATTCCAAAGGGCCTGTGGCTCTACTAGTTTTTTTGTTTGTTTGTTTGTTTGTTTTGTTTTGTTTTTTCCCTGAGCCTGAAATCTGATATGTAGGTGGTTCCAAGTTAATTGTCTGGGAAGATAATGTCATGGCTGGAAAAGGAACAAAAAGCTTCATCAGGGAAGAAAGTAGCTCCCTAATATGTGAAAGATGTATAAATATTGTTGACTATAAACCCCATCGATTTGATGTGATCTGGGGCCCATATTCAGCTTAGGAGTCTATGTTACCTCTGCATGCCTACAGATCTGAGCTCAAATTCTGTGGTCATGAGCAGAAACATTCCAAGCTGCCCCAATATCGACGACCCATCTTTCTCTGGTGTAGCATAGAGTATGTTGTCCATCCTCCCTTTGGAGGATGGAACATTCTTTACTGTTGTTGTTCCTGGTTATTATTTTTTTTCCCCACCACAGTTATCAGGGGCTGAGTGCATGCACAATAAATCTGCTCTCCCAGTGGCTATCCCCCACCTGTTTAAATTTTTTTATTTTATTAGGACAGGAGGGGGAGGTAGAGAGAAAGATAGATGCCTACAGACATAGTTAACTGCATACGAAGTGTCCCCTGTGCAGGTAGGGAGTGGGTCTTGAACTCTGGCTCTTGTGCATGGCAATGTATGTGCTCAACTGGGTATACCACTGCCCACCCCCCTCAGTTTACTTTTTGATGAACAGAAAATTAAATACTATGATTCTTCAAAAGTAAGTCAATATCACTTGAAGATCATTACTGAATTTAGAAAACTGCCCAAGTAGAAGTACTTACAGGGCTTATTATACAACTATAAATTTCAGTTCGATTTCTTGAGTTACATCTGCAACTGTGGATCAGGAGCAGACACATAACAAGACATCTTCTAGCCTGTTAGTATCCCAAGACTTTTTCCACTCCCCCCAACCCCTTCTTGTTGGTTGTCACTTCAGGCCAACTTTTATACATAGAAAAACATAGACACAAAGAAAAAGACACTACAGCACTGATGCTTCCTTCAGCCTCAACCTTAGGTCTTGTCTATGACAAAGTAAGATATCCAGGTGAACCAACTTGCCCTTAGTCCTCATTCTTCTTGTTGACAGGTTTATTGTCAGTAGAGTCCACTAAGTTTCTAGAGGTCATTCACATTCCCTGCTATCATATTCTTCTCCATCTTCAAACTAGCAATTAGTCAAGAGTCCATCTCATACTTCAATTTTTAAAAAATTTTTATTTAGAAAAATGAAACATTGAAAAAAAATTTGCTAAGAGGGGTACAGCTCCACACAATTCCCACCACCGGAACTCTGTATCCCCTCCCCTCCCCTGATAGCTTTCCTATTCTTTATCCCTCTGGGAATATGGACCCAGGGTCATTATGGGGTACAGAATGCGGAAGGTCTGGCTTCTGTAATTGCTTCCCCACTGAACATGGGTATTGGCAGGTCAATCCATACTCCCAGCCTGTCTCATTCCCTACTGGGGTGGGGTTCTAGGGAAGCGGGGCTCCAGGACACATTGGTGGGGTTGTCGTCTGTCCAGTCAACAATATATTTATATAGCTTTCCCATATTTAGGAGCTACTCTCTTCCCTAATCCAGCTTTCTGGTCCTTTTTCCAGCCATGACATCATCTCCCCCATACAATAACTTAGATCCACCTATATATTAGATGTCAGGCTCAGGAGAAATAAAAACTAGTATAGTGATGGGCTCTTTGAATAAAACTAAAATAGGCCTTCTAACTATCTACAAGATGGATACCCCCCAACTCTTCATATGAACTTTTCCAGCCTTTAGGTTCAGATCAGTCCACAGTTTTTTTTGGCTCTATATGTTAACTCTTTTTTCAGCCACCAGTTTCCAGATGCTAACATGATGCCAAAAGGACTCATACTTTAAATTTTTGACTTCCCTCAGCTACTAGTCAGAGAAGTCTCTGCTTTAAAGAGCTCACACAGTCAGTTAAGTTTACTAAAACAGCCCCCCTTTATTAAAGTCAGCTGTACATTAAACAGACTCATCATGCTCTAAGTAAAACCCATTTATTCACTTGCCTGGGCTTTCTGCCAGGGGGAGGGAATCTTGGTGGCTAACTGAGAACTGTGCCTATTACAGTACTATAGAGACACTGAGGCGATGTGTTTCACTGGAAGAACAATCCCTGTGGTCTCAGAAAAGAGAAATAGTGCAAAAGCTTGCTGGGAAATACAAATTTACCAGTGGGGAATGTCTTAAGGCCTCTATTTTATGTGTCAGGTAAGTGCAAACTTTGCTAAAAGCGAATGGCAAGGTTTCAGTTTCAAAGCTGAAAGGCATATGGATCACTTCTAAAACAGCTGCAATAGACAGTAGGGAGGCAAGAGTGGGGAGGGGGCAATGAAAGGAAATGCTGGACAGAGCTGAGCTCCCAGCAGGAGTTGGATGGGGCTCTGAAGAGCAGAGGTTTTCTATGTTCTATTCATGGGTGGTTAAGTCATGGACTAGAAGTTTCTTGAAGTGAGGAGAAGAGGGGGAAGCAAGCTTTTGAATCAGAGGGCTACTCCAAAAGAAACTTTTTTTTTTTTTTCAAAAAGAAGTCAGGTAAGGCAAATACCTAGAGCGGAAGTTAATTATTGTGCTATTTCTTTTTCAGTGTAAAAGGAAGTAAAGAGGGCTGGTGAAATAGCTCATCTGGATAGTGTGCTGGTTTGTCATGTGCATGACTCAGCTTCAAGCCCAAACTCCACCATGCTGAAGGAAGCTTTGGCGTGATGGTGTCTCACTTTCTCTGTCTCTGTCACCTATCCTTTGACCCTCAGGACATTTAGATTGGAGATGATACCACTGAGTTAATTTTTTTTTTCTGAGATGCTTATGAGAGGCACAAGATAATGCACTTCTGTCATATTCCATGGAGTAATAAGGCCAGTCCTGCAATTGCCAGACTCTTAGTGATGAGCCTCTTAAGAGAGTCACCATGATGATGTGCAATTATACTGAATAGAAAGAAAATGATTTTTACCTCTTTTCAGAGTTTATTACAGATAAGAGACTGTGAAGCACGACACTGACAAAAACAGCAGGTAACACCTCATCTGTTACACATTTCACAGGTTCAATAGCTTTAAGAGATTGCTCTTGTCCTTCACACCTTTTGCTCTGAAGCATACATCTTCATGACCAAGGAGAGAGAGAAAGCTTCATGTCTTGTCCATGGTGTTCACTTCAGTGTCAGAGACTCTGAAGTGGCCTGGTGCCATTTGACTTTGGGTTAAAGTAGACTGCCTTCATTGACTGAAATATAGCATTAGAAAATGTTAAACTGGTTCCTGATACATAATTTTAATGTAATGTCAAAATGCTACATGTAGGTTTAAACTAAAGAAATTATCTGGGAGACCCTAAGGGTATCATACCAGGGAGAGTACATGCTTTGCTATGCGTGTGTGGCCCAGCTTTTAGTGCCACAGGATGGAAAGAAATGGGGCCAGGCAGTGGCACACCTACTTAAGTACATACACTGTAGTCTGGAGAGTTCTCAGAATGCTACAACTGGACCTATCCTATGACTGACAAATTTCATTCTTGCAGATTTTTTCAAAGGCAAAAACAAACAAACAAAAAATACCTAGGCAAGGAAATATATGCACACCCATGTTCACAGTAGCTTGTACATGTGTAACATTTCTCAGTTTTCTACATAACAGTTCAATCCCCTCTAGGTCCTCCTCTGCCATCATGCTCCAGGACCTGAACCCTCCCCTTGTCACCCCAGAGTCTTTTATTTGGTGCAATACACCAACTCTAGTCCAAGTTATATAGCATCAGTTTGGAATAGCATAAACTTGGAAGCAACTCACATGCACAATGGCAGATGAGTAACTGAGAAACTTGTGGTACACAATGGACTATTACTAAGTTACTAAGATGACAAAGTCACCTTTGCCTCATCTTGGATGGAACTCAAAAAAATCATGTTGAGAAGTGAGATAATCCAAAAAGATTACTAGTGGATGATCTTACTCATAGGAAACTTTAAGAAACAAGGAAAGAGAAAAAGCAAGGTGAGCTTTGGACTTGGCATTGTGTATTACAGCACAGCAAAGAATTTTGGGGGAAGAAGATGCGTGAGAGAGTGAAGAGGGCATTGATTTCTCAGTGTATAATAGTGAAAAGGTCTTAAATTGGGGGTGAAAATGCTTTATAGACACCTATCATGGGGAGGTCAGAAATAATATCCAAGTGTCTATAACTGTATTATAAGTTGTTGCTGAAATAAATTTACTTGAAAATAATGTGGAGCTACCTTAAAACAGCTGAATAAGAGAAGCTGGGAGAAAGTTTATCCAGTACATCACACTCCCCAATGCCTAAAGACCTAGTTCAAGGCCACGTCATCATATAGGAACATTTGCATGGAGAAGGTTCATGAGAGGCAGAGTAGTGCTGTGGTATCTCTGGTTCTTTCTCTAGTTCTATCTTCCCCTTTGCCTCAAACCATCTATCTAAATGAATAATCTGCTAGGAAACATGAAATTGTGCTAGATAATAATAGTTATTATAATAATTATAATATACAAAATAAAAAAAAAACACAATTGATGGGGTGGGTGTTGTCAAATCTGGCAGAGCACACACATCACTAAGAATGACCTGGACTAATGACTCTAGTCCTCATCTGCAGGAGAGAAGCCTCATGAGTAGTGAATAGGGGCTGCAGGTTCCTCTTTTCTCTTTGTCATTCTCACGTACTTCCCCCTGACTCTCTCACATCAGTTAATCCCTACCATATTCCTGGGTTTCAGTTGTTGCATTGCTATTCTCTCTTTTTGCATTCTCTTCCTACAATATCAACATGACTTCTTTCATACACACACACACACACACACATATATATATATATATTTATTTATTTATTTATTTATAACTCAAATGTCACCAGACAGTACTTTAGCAATTTCCCTTTACCTTGCTTTAATGTCATTGCAGAACTTACTTCTATGTTTGCTTACTTGTTTGTTGTCTGTGTGTCTTTGCTTTCCCTCTGCATGACAATAGGATTTTTCTTTGTTCAGTGTTATGTGCTTTATGCCTAGAACAAAGCCTGCCATGTAGTCATCATGCCAGTGCTGTTGAATGGATATATGAATTATTAATGGCGCACACATCAAAGGGAAGCATGCATTATATGACTGGTCCCTGACAGTCTTAAGTTTAGCTCATGAAATTTTAGAGGAATTTACTACCAACCTTCAGTCTAGGAAGGGCTTTATAGAGAAAATACAATTTTGGAGAACAGATGAAAGGTTTTGATGTCTTGACATAAAATTTACTTTTAAATTTATTATTAGTTTTAAACCAGAGCACTCATTGCTTATGATGGTACTGAGGACTGAACCAATGTATTATAGTACCTATGGTATGAAAAGCTGTTGTGTTATTAACAGTCCTATATCCCTGGCCCTGATGCTAGCTTTAAGATAATAATGAGGGTTGTCTGAGAGGTGGCGCAGACACTATCATTCTTCATGAATAAATAAAAAAAAATATTTTTATAAGAGAATACTGAGAGCAAGAGAAACGTAAAGAGAAAGTAAAATGCTTTCAAGGAAAAAACAATGAGAAAACTCATTTGAAACGAGTGGAAGATAAAAAGACAAAAGGTAGAGAACAAAAATGTAGGTTATTTAAGGCCTATGATGGTTCACAGTTACCCAAGACTGAAAGGACTTTACATATGATATAAAGTGCCAGAAGCATCTACAGGTGGTTAAAACAGAAGATGCAACTACACAGTGAGAATGGCAGCCAAAGAAGTGTCCTGGTAATGATACTAACAATTTCCTTTTTTTTTAATTGATTCCACTGCAAGGCTTCATATCTCCAACACCTGACACACTATTTCATATACAGAAAATACTCAAAACCATCTTCTATGAAAAAGTTAATCTATATAATGTGACAATGTATGGGGTATTGTACTAAGAACTATAGAGAAGTTAATCTAGGGGCTGGATGGTGGCGTAACTGGTTGAGAACACGTTATAATGCACAAGGATCATGGTTTGAGCCACCAGTCCCCACTTGAAGGAGGAAAGCTTTATGATTGGTGAAGCAGTACTGCAGGTGTCTCTCTCCTCCTCTATTTCTCCCTTCTCTCTTGATTTCTGTCTGATTTATGTAATAAATAGAATTAAAAAATTAAAAAGCAAAAAAAACTTTTAAAAAAGTCAATCTTGGTCACACCAAGAATATCTACATATCTATATCTTTATATCTACATCTATATCTATCAGCAGGTGGACAAAATAGGTCATTGTTCAAGAGTACGGAACAAGTTTTAGTATATATTCAAGACACAGTGCCTTTGTGTTCTTTTTACCAATCCTTTTACTCCAGACTCTCTTTTTTTTGTTTGTTTGTTTCTTTAAGTCAATTCCTTTGCAAAGGAGATAATTTGTAATTCATATTTAAGGAGAAACTATATAGACTCTCAATCAACTTGGTTCATGTCAGAGCACTTTTATCATTATCTGCATCCAAGAGTTAAGACATTGACTTCTCAGAAGCTTTAGTCAATGAATCATGTCTAAATTGCATACTAATCACCATGATGATAAGGTTGTGCCTTCTCTGAAGATGAATGGGTCTCTCACACAGTAGCTCTGCAGTTGAAATTTACTGAGACTATAAACTGCACAAAAGATATTTTCTTTTACTAATAAGGGGCATTTTTACTCATTCTTATGATGAATGGTTCTGTCTATAAACTAAAAATGGCATGGAGTTACATATCTATTCTTTCAATATCTGTATTGAATAGTTTAAAAGTCTCTGGAGTGCCAGGCTAGCGTGGGGGTGCCTCTTCCTGGGCACATACTCTCTGGGTTGGAGAGAACGCAACCAGAGCCAGCCTGGGCTGCTACTCACTCAGTGACACAGGGGAGATGACTTAGAAACCAGGAACCAAACATGTGGCGACAAGGCAATGCAATTCTTTATTGATCAGAGAGCCAAAGCTTTTAAAGGGCAGACTTGGAATTGGCAATTCGGAAATGGAAATGGCTAGGAAAGGGGTGGAGAAAGGCAAAAGAGGGCTGGGAAGGTAGAAACTTCCTTAGCAACTGTTGCGAGGGTTTTAACTGGTAGGATTAATACTACCCTGCAGGCAGGGAGGGTCTTGAGGGTAGAAAGAATATCAAAGGAATGGAATGGGAGGGGATCTTTCAGGCAAAACAATGATTATGTAGATAATAAGTCTGATAAGACGAGAGGATGGATGTCCCCTCAAGTCAAGCCCTGCCAAGCTCAACCACATCCTCACAATTTCCTGACACTGGAGGGCTTTTGTTGATGTTTTGTTTTATTTTGTTTTTTACATCAGGACTTCTGTTACAATATGTCACGTGTTGATTGTGGAAAACCTATAGAATGTGGGAAAACTCATATCAATTGATCTCTGTATAAATTTCATTTTCTTAGTATCACAGCAGTGACCAATGAAAAACCAAGATCTTTGGATCAGTAGAGAGATTTTATTAAGAGTTCCCTGTTTGTTTGGTTAGGCTTGTATTTTCACTTTCTGGAAAAAAAATTCAGGAGTATAAAGATAGTCAAGTCAAAGAGCTAAGGATATCCAAATATGAAGTAATACTTTTAGTAATTCTTTCTTTTTGCATATTGTGTATTGTTTTTTTATCAATTTTTAGAGGTATACTTTTTTGTAAAGGGGAGGGGATTTAGAGGTATAATTAACATGCAGTAAAGTTTACCAACTTGAAATGTACAGCTTGATGAATTTTGAAAATATATATTCTTTAAAAAGTAACTACTATAGGGCCTGGGCAGTAGTGCAGTGGGTTAAACGCACATGATGCAAAGCACAAGGGCTGGCATAAGGATCCCTATTTGAGCCTCTGGCTCCCCACCTGCAGGGGATTCGCTTCATAAGCAGTGAAGCAGGTGTCTGTCTTTTTTTCCCCCTCTCTGTCTTCCCCTCCTCTCTTGATTTCTCTCTGTTCTATCCAACAACAGCAACAATAACAACAACGACAAAATGGAAAAAGTGGCCACCAGGAGCAGTGGATTCTTTGTGTAGTCACCTAGCCCCAGTGATTACCCTGGAGGCAATAAAAATAATATTAAAAAAATGTGACTACTATAATGGTAATTAAAGTATTTACATACATAATCACATATCCCTTGGTGTTTCTTTGTACTTGATCTCTTCCTGCCCAATTTAGCAGTTACAGGCAACAATAGGACTTCTTATAACAGTTCTACAATGAAGTATCTATAGAATTATCCAGTGTAACTTGAGTGTCTGCTTTTTATAAGTAGCAAATCTTTGAGGTTCATTCATGCCCTTGTACTTTTTCTTATTAGTAAACAGGGTTCTAATAAGTAAATCACACTTTTCTGATTGCGTTTCAATTGATGAAAAGTTTGGTTGTTAACAAAAAAAAAAGTTTTTATATTTAACTACACTTTTTTCTTTTTTTTTTTTTTCCATTGCCACCAATGTTATCGCTGGGGTTAGGTGCCTGGTTGACAAATACTCCACTTCTGGGGACCATTATCTCCTTTCTTTTGTTTATAAAGACAGAGAGAAATGGAGAAAGAAGATGGAAAGAGAGAGAGAGACACTTGCAGTACCACTTCACTACTCATGAAGCTTCTTTCCTGCAGGTGAGGACCAGAAACTTGAACTCAGGTCTTTGAGATTGTTAATGTGTGCACTCGACCAGGTCGAATCACTGGCACCTGAATACACGTTTTTATGTGCACAGATATTTTCATTTGGGTAAAATTTGTAAATGGATTTTTAATTATAAAGCAAGTGACATTTTGTCTTCATAAGAAACCACACATTGCACACTTATTTGTTCTCCAAGTTTGGTATGATCAGTCTCTTCAATTTTAAGCATTACAGAGGGGCACAGTGGAACCGCGTTTTGTTTCTTTCCTTTGAGCGTCTCTAATGGATAATAAGTATCTTTTCATGTATTTATATGCAGTCTTTGGTGAAGTTTCTGTTCAAATATTTTGTATTTATATCAAGGATATTTATGCTCTTGTATTGTTTATTTTGAAAGTATGTATCATAGTAGAAAAGTAACATAAATTAGGTTTCAAAGATTTATTTTCACCTGATGTTGTTGCTTTATGTTTATGACAGAAGCAACACCATCAAGTAACTCAACTCCCCAAACTAGGGAATCACTGCACTATGGTTCTGAGGATTAGAAACTTCAGTAGATAAAATGACATACTTCCTCATAGGGCCCTTTAAATGCACTTCCACTTCTCTCTTTAAACTTCAAAGTCTCTCTGAGAAACCCCAAAGGGAATATTTTTACCCCTTCTTTTTTTGTGCCCTTGCAAATCTTGTACTGAGGAGTGGTTTCTATGAAAAATCTGATTTATTACTTTACTAAGAATATTTTAGTGGCTCATAATTATTTTTTCTCCGTTTTTTATGCTTCATATCTATATGTCTGGACTTAGAATGTTAACAGTACTTCTTGCCAGTAAAGGTGCAAATTATATACTGTCCAGAAGTAAGAATAGGGCAATCAAATCAACAACTAATAATTTTGAAATCTATCTCAGTAACAAAATATAAAACAGACTGCTAAAAAATGGTCATGGCTTCACAGAAAAGTCTCTGCTGGTTTTCAACATATTAACGTCAGAAATCTGACTCTTCATTAAAACTATATGCTGGTAGGTCTGATAGTTCTATATTAAATGAAAGGATATAAGTGGGGGGGAGATTATAATAAAGCATGTATGTGTAGAATAGAACATTATTTCTTTTTTTCTTTACTTTTCTCCCTTCCACCAGAGTTATCACTGGGTCTCCATGTCCACACAATCCCATTGTTCCCAGTAGTCATTTTTGATAGTATGTGAAAAACAAGAGCATTAGAGAGGTAATGAGGGAAGGAAAGAGAAGGGGAGATAATGCAGCATTGTTCCACTGCTCAGGAAGCCTCCTCTTTGCAAGTGGGGACCTCAGCTTGAGCCCAGACTCTCACACATGACAATGTGTTCTCCACTGGGTGAACTTTCAAATGATCCCTTAGAACATGATTTTTAACTTTCTTAAACCAATTAAGCTACAGCAGCAATAGTTTAGACTACTTGATGACTGTACTACATTTAAACTGCACTGGTAATGACATCCTTTCCAAAGTCATCTGTTATCTTTTTTTTTCTTTTTTCCCTCCAGGGTTATTGCTGGGCTCGGTGCCTGCACCATGAATCCACCGCTCCTGGAGGCCATTTTTCCCCCTTTTTGTTGCCCTTGTTGTTGTAGCCTCCTTGTGGTTATTATTATTGCCACTGTTGACGTTGCTTTGTTGTTGGATAGGACAGAGAGAAATGGAGAGAGGAGGGGAAGACAGGGGGAGAGAAAGACAGACACCTGCAGACCTGCTTCACCGCCCGTGAAGCGACTCCCCTGCAGGTGGGGAGCCGGGGCTCGAACCGGGATCCTTACTCCAGTCCCTGCACTTTGCACCACATGCGCTTAACCTACTGCACCACCGCACGACCCCCAGCATCTTTATCTTTATATATAGCTAGAGTGATTCCGTGCGCAATATTCTTCTGACCTAGATCTAATTAGTTCAAGTGATATAAGAGGAAATAGTGTGTTACCTGTACCTCCATGGCAATTTTCTGCTAGTGCCCAGTAGGCAGATTTTATTTTACAACTGGGATCAACATCTCAGGATGCAACTTCTGACTGTTGGGAGATGTAAAAAAAAAAAAAAAATGAACCTAGATTTTTATCAGGTAGGTCTGGAGTCAATCTTGAAGAAGAGCGACAGAGCCACACCTGAAGCACTGCTTCACCACTTGTGAAGTTTTCCTCCTGCAGCTGGGGGCCTGGAACTGGAACCTGGGTCCTTGTGTATTGTAACATGCACTCAAGCTGGTACTACACCACTGGGCCCCCCATGTGACAGACTTTTTAAATGTTGGGGAAACAAGCACTGGTCCATTCCCCCAATACAGTCAGTGCTATGTTCAAATTTATATCTGCTCTAAATATCTTTTTTCTTTGAGTTACTACTAATGTTCAGCTTATGGTCAAATCACTAAAAGTATAAGATACAATCATACCACACATAAATATTTCTTATATGTGTACTCAACTATCTAGAAAAAAATAATAAAGAACCAGGCAGTGAAGCACTCATTAGAGCATACATGCTATAATTTTCAAGGATCCAGATTCAAGCCCCTGGTCCCCATGTTTGGAGGGAAGCTTCATGAGTAGTAAAGCAGTGCTGTGGGTATCTGATTTTCTTTCTTTTTTAATATTTATTTATTCCCTTTTGTTTCCCTTGTTGCTTTCTTGTTGTAGTTACTGATGTTGTTGTTGTTGGATAGGACAGAGAGAAATGGAGAGAGGAGGGGAAGACAGAGAGGGGAAGAGAAAGATAGACACCTGCAGACCTGCTTTACCGCCTGTTAAGCAACTCCCCTGCAGGTGGGGGTATCTGATTTTCTTTCTCCCTCTCTATCTCCTTTTTCTCCTCTCCATTTTCCTGTCTCTATCCAAATAAATAAATCAAATATTTTTAAAAGAAAAAAAATATATATATATACTAAATAGTGATGAAAAGTTCTATTAAGTGATCACCTGCAGAAAACCATCTCTACTAGCTCCACTGAAGGAGAGAGATTAACCATTACTACTAAATGAGAACAGAGTCACTTTATTATTATGAAAAACGCCCTGGAGTAAGAAGTAGGAGCAGTTTGATTCAAAGATTTGCTAATTCCTCTAGAACAGGTTTAAGTGCTCAGGGCATATTTATCAGTAAACAATGGAAAAAGTCCTTAGGCTGGTTTATATTGTCCAGCAATAGGGCAACAGCAGCACGGGGTGATAAAAAAGCACAGTCAACACTAAGGAAGAGGCCCTGTAGTCAGTCAGGAGCTATCAACCCCATATTGCAAGGCTGGAGAATATGAGTAAAAGGACATGTTGCACAATATTTAGTGGGAGAGTATTTCATGGCATCAGGGAGAAAGAACAGGAAGAACCAGGAGAAAGGTTTAAGGCTTTTTCCACACCTTATTGTTCTTTTGGCATTGGGACTTCATGGCTATGAGATCCCACTTGTCACAGTAGAGTTTTCTTTTAATTTTAAATAGAAAAGAAACAGGAGGAGAGAGAGAGAGAGGAAGAGAGAGAGGAAAAGAGAGGGAGAGAGGGAGAGGGAGAGGGACAGGGAGAGGGAGAGGGAGAGGGAGAGGGAGAGGGAGATGGAGGGAGAGGGAGAGGGAGAGGGAGAGGGAGAGGGAGAGAGAGAGAGAGAGAGAGAGAGAAAGGAAGAGAGGAAAAGAGAGAGGGAGAGAGGGAGAGAGGAAGAGAGAGAGACAGAGAGAGACAGAGAAAGAGAGAGAGAGAGAGAGAGA
Source organism: Erinaceus europaeus (assembly GCF_950295315.1). Classification (NCBI taxonomy): domain Eukaryota; kingdom Metazoa; phylum Chordata; class Mammalia; order Eulipotyphla; family Erinaceidae; genus Erinaceus; species Erinaceus europaeus. The sequence goes on along the minus strand of NC_080180.1, from coordinate 39,875,684 downwards.
GAGAAAGGGAGAGAGATACAGAGGACACTATATCACAGCTCCACCATTTAGGAAATTTCCACTGTGCTGTGCATTGAAGGAAAATATGCTGAGACCTGACTCCTTAATCTCAGGGAAGAGTTTATCCTGCTGAAATGGAAAAAAAAAAGTAAATCCCTGCCCACATCAAACATCTTCAACCAGAATTGAAATAATACTGAGGTCTAGGCTGAAAGGACTATACCAGATATTTCCAACTAGAATTGGACCATAAAACTTGAGACAATATCGAATTCCACAGACCTCCAGGCCAAAAGCAAACAAGTTGAACAATATAAAAATGCCCCCAACCTACTCTGGGTTCTCCACTCTAGGCTCCCTACATGGCCATGGAGAATATGCCACCCCTCTCCCAACACCATTTGACTTATTTTATGCCTCATAACTCTAACACTTTGCTGCCACAAGACCCTAACATGCATGATGCCCCTATGTGGTTGCAGGTGTTCTATAGTCTTGATCCATATGTCTCCCAAGTACTTAATTCAAATTCCATATGCAAAAGTTTTTTCTAATGTTTGGTTTCTCAAATTACTTCTTTTTTTTTTTTTTCCTCCTCCAGGGTTATTGCTGGGCTCGGTGCCTGCACCATGAATCCACCGCTCCTGGAGGCCATTTTTTCCCCCCTTTTTGTTGCCCTTGTAGCTTCGTTGTGGTTATTATTATTGCCCTTGTTGACGCAATTCGTTGTTGGATAGGACAGAGAGAAATGGAGAGAGGAGGGGAAGACAGAGTGGGGGAGGGAAAGATAGACACCTGCAGACCTGCTTCACCGCCTGTGAAGCGACTCCCCTGCAGGTGGGGAGCCGGGGGCTCGAACCGGGATGCTTACGCCGGTCCCTGCACTTTGCGCCACATGCGCTTAACCCACTGCGCCACCGCCCGACCCCCCTCAAATTACTTCTTATAAAACATTGTCTCCTTTCAATTGATATTCTTTTCAACCAGCCATTATACTGACAACAAAATGCAGTCTATGGCTTTACAACCAGATGTTTATAAGATGTCAAAGAAGTATAATCTTTACAAACTATAAAATAGGAGCCTGAGAGATGGCTCATCAGGTACAGTGCATGTCATACCAGGCGAGAAGTCCATGGATCTGATCCCCAGAACCACACAGGGTCACCATGGATAACATGAAGGGAACTCCACTGATGGTGAGCCACTGATTTGGTCTTACCTCCCTGACTACCTCTCTCTCTCTGTCTCTCTGTCTCTCTCTCTCTCTGTCTCTCTTTCTCAAAATGTTGACTGAAAATTGGACTGTAGAATTGACTCAGTAGTATCTTGCCATCACAAAACTGTATTTATGCTCTAGCAACACAATAAACAAAGAACCTCTCTAAAAGAGTTATTTGAGTTATACTGAATCCATAACTCTAGTATTACTAGAAATCAGAATCACATACTTTAGAACATTATTAAAAATTAATCATTCCAATTTATAGTTCTGCATTATTACATAGAAAATATAAGAAAGATGACATTAGTTATCCATTTTTATTAACCTACACTTTGAATTACTTCCTCTGCTTCCTGTACAAATTTCTACATTTTACTTATCTATTTCTTTTTGTTGTTGTTAGAAAGAAAAAAACATAGGTCACATATAACAACATTACCCCAAAGGTACTGAATGGCAGAAAAAGAACAGTTATTAGAGGAGACGGAATTTCAGATCCACTAAAGATGCCCAAATCCAAATACTGAACACCTGTGAATATATACATGGAAGAAAGAAGTTTGCACATGTGACTCAGTTAAGGAAGCTATGAGGGTGAGGTTATATTCTTATATATAATATAATCAAAAGGAAAGGTGCTGGAGTCAAGGAAGAAGATACAATCATGAAAGGAAAAGTCAGTTAGATATGTTCATTGATATTTACAATTACAGGGGCCGGGTGGTGGCACACCTGGTTGAGCACATGTTACAGTGTGCAAGAACCCGGGTTCGAGCCCCTGTCCCCACCTGCAGGGGGAAAGCTTTGTGAGTGGTGAAGCAGTGCTGCTGGTGTCTCTCTGTCTGTCTCCCCCTTCCTTCTGGATTTCTGGCTGTCTCTATCCAATAAATAAATAAAGATAATAAAGTATTTAAAAATAAACAAAGAGATATACAAGTACTGTGCTGCTGAATCGTAAGATGGATAAAGGGGCTTTGAGTCCAGGAATGCAGATGTCTATGTGGCATTATGAGCAAAAACTTAGTTTCCTGTTTCTCACTGATAAACTGATCTCCATGCCCTTCCCCATTACCTTCATCTGATCTTTAGCCTTCCACTCACTTTGCTTCCTTCTCATAGCCACCATTTTGTTTTCTCAAACTAAGAATTTGGTTCTGTTTCTTCTCCAGCTTTAGTGTTCTGCATTAATTTTCAAGCATACAGCTTTTAAAATTAGCAATTCAATATTGATTTACAAAATTGCATGTCAACGGGAATATAATTCCGCACCATTCTCACCATCACATTTCTGAATCCCAAGTCCTTCCTTCCATTGCAAACCATCACAGTTCTTCCAAGGTTGCAGACATGGGTTAACTGTCACCTCTACAACTATCTGTCTACATCTGCACATAATTGCTCCCTTTTTCTTCCAGGTCTAATCCTTTCTTCTCCTCTAAGCCACAGGTAACCCTATTACTACATCTAGATAGCTCTCTCCTTTTCATCCTCTCTCTGGGACCTGATGGCGCTGGGTTCAGAGCCCTTTTATCCTCTTCCTTTTATCACTTCTCCCCCACTGGGAGTCTGGATCAAAGTAGTTTTTGGGATGCAGAAGGTAGAAGTTCTGGCTTCTGTAACTGCTGGTTGTGGGTATTGGCAGGTCAATCCATACCCTCAGCCCATCTCTATCTTCCCTAGTGGGGTAGAGGCCCAGAGAGGCGAGGTTCCAGGACACATTGGTGAGATCGTCAGCCTTGAACAATGACAGAATTTTACATGGAATATCTATTATTCCTCCTTGAAATTTCAAATAAAATTTTAGTCTTCTACTTCTGGTTGTAATATTTTGAGTGAAACACTAACACTTTGTGGAGCCTAGAGGTTCAAGTTACAAAATGGGGTTTTCAATTTCAGTGTAGCTGGTATCTCAGTGGGTTTCTTTTTTATGTTTCAAATTAATTTAATTTCTTTTCTTTCTTTTCTTTTCTTTTTTTGCCTTCAGGGTTATTGTTGGGGCTCGGCACCTGCACCATAAATCCACTGCTCCTAGAGGCCATTTTTTTTCCTTTTTGTTGTCCTTCTTATTTTATTGTTGTTGTGGTTATTATTATTGCTGTCATTAATGTCGTTGTTGTTGGATAGGACAGAGAGAAATCAAGAGAGGAGGGGAAGACAGAGAGCAGAGAGGGGAGAGAAAGATAGACACCTGCAGACCTGCTTCACTGCCCATGAAGCGACACCCCTACAGGTGTGGGCGGGGGCCTCAAACTGTATCCTTAGGATGGTCCTTGAGCTTTGCTATGTGTGTTTAACCTGCTGCGCTGCTGCCTAACCCCCTCATATTTATTTAATTTCAATAAGATGAAGAGAGAAAGCTAGAAAAGGAAAGATACAAATAGAGAAACCAGAGCTCTGCTCAGTTCTGGTTTACTGTAGTGCTGGCGATGAACCTGGGATCTGGGTGCCTCAGACATGAAATTCTTTTTTTTTATTATTTATTTTATTCCCTTTTGTTGCCCTTGTTTTTTTATTGTTGTAGTTATTATTGGTGTCGCTGTTGTTGGATAGGACAGAGAGAAATGGAGAGAGGAGGAGAAGACAGAGAGGGAGAGAGAAAGTCAGACACCTGCAGACCTACTTCACCGCCTGTGAAGCGACTCCCCTGCAGGTGGGGAGCCGGGGCTCGAACCAGGATCCTTATGCCGGTCCTTGCGCATTGTGCCACGTGTGCTTAACCCGCTGCGCTACTGCCTGTTCCAGACATGAAATTCTTTTGCATAACAATTATGTTATCAAAGGAGCCCACCAGCAATTTTTTGTTCTTGTTGTCTTTAATAATCTGAGTCCTTTGACGCTTTGGCTATATTATAAAATACAAGCAATAAATACATAATGACTAGTTCATTATGTTAAGTAAGGAAATTATTATTATTTTTGTTTTCTTCCTCCATCATATATTAACTTTTTAGTATCATTTAAAACATTGCTTTAGGGTTAGCAAAGTAGTTAACTTGGATAGTGTCCCACTTTGCCATGTGCATGACACTGGTTTTAGCGCAGCCCTAAGCACAATGATGGAAGTTTAGGTTTTATGATTACTTTTCCTGCTTCTGCCTCTCTGTCTCTGTCAGGAAAAAACAAAGTCAAAGAAATGATTCATCAATTGTTTACAATTCAGTAGAGTTTCAGGTATAAGGTTAAATATGCACATTGAGATGTAAAGCTAGTAAGATGTAGAAATGAACCATGTAGATTAATAATATTCTTTTGTCTTACTCTTTCAATCTTTTCAAATGAACAGATAAATCTTGACTATTCTTAAACATGAAATCAAATGCCCTCAACTCTGAAAAAAACAGACGGCAGTGGCTTTTTAAAAAAATTACTCAGTGACCTGAATAGAAACTAATGATTTGATGGAAGAAAGAAGCAGAGATGACAAAAAATCCATGCCTTTCATCTAATGTAGCTATTAATAGGGTACATTTTCGTAAGGTATCAGAAGGCAGAAGATTTCATCTCTCTATGTAAATTTCACTTAGGTGCTAATAATGTCTCTTCAGCTATAACAAAGGCCTGAAATAAAAGTTAGCTGCACTTCAGGGTGAAATAAGACACAGCTTACCCTAGACACTAATTAAATGAAAGAAGAATTTTTAGAATACAGACACAGAAATAATGAGTCTGGACACTGCAGCAGCAGTGAGCATATATTTTCATCTTCTGATATGACAGGTAACCCAAAGTTGAGCCTACAGCACTGGGATCTGAGGACCTGCACAGGGGAGGGTCTGAGGAAGCTGAGGAATATGAAGTAGCTGTTTAAGACTCCATCTACTTTGTCAGTGATGGCAAGAGGTTGAAGACAGAACAGCTATAGTTACTGGGTAACCTGTTTGAAGTGACTGTTAGTACGCAAGGAGTGTAATTAAAGGGAAATATTTGTGCCTGAAAGTGTCACATTAATACCTCCTAATAAAGGTTCATTCTCCTTCAATGTATTTTTGAAAAGAAGCTGAAAAAGTGATTGATTCATCCCCCTAATTTTTACTAGATGGGAAAGAGAGAAAAAGAGGAGGGTAGATAGAGAGAAAGATAAAAAACATAAAGGGGGTTGGGCAGCACCAGGTTAAGCACACATAGTAGGAAGCACAAAGACCAGGACAAGGATCCTGGTTCAATCCCCCCAGCTCCCCACCTGCAGGAGGGTCACTTCACAAGCAGTGTAACGGGTCTGCAGGTGTCTATCTCCTGTCTTCCCTGTCCCTCTCAATTTCTCTCTGTCCTATCCAATAAAATAGAAAAAAATGGCTGCAAGAAGCAGTGGATTCATAGTGAAAGCACGGAGTCCCAGTGATAACCCTAGAGGCAAAAAAAAAAAAAAAAAAGGATATATATATAGATACATAGACAGACAGATAGGCAGACAGACATTGCTTATGAAGCAGATCCCCTGAAGGTGGGGAACTTGGGCTGAAAACCTGGTCTTTGTGCTTGGTAATATATGAACTTAAACAGGAGAACCTACTCCTGGCCCCTCATTCATTGATTATCTAGTGTAGTACAAGAGACCATTCAAATAATGAGTTCATAATAAGAATGGGCTGGAGGAACTTAGGGTCCTGGTGCATGATGGTGGAAAGGGACCTAAGCTGGGAGTAAGAGTGTTTTACAGACACCCATCATGGTAAGATGAGAATTTTTACCTATGTGTCAACAACTGTACTATTAACCATTAACTACCCCATAAAACTTTATTTTAACAAAAGAACACATATGGGATAATCTCACTCATAGACAGAAATTGAAAAACAAGATAAGTAGGGAAAATACTAAGCAGAACTTAGACTGGAGTTGGTGTATTGCACCAAAGAAAAAGACACTGGGGTGGAGGGGGGGAGGTTTCAGATCCTGGACCATGATGGCAGAGGAGGACCTTGTGGGGGTTGAATTGTTATGTGAAAAACTGGGAAATGTTATCCATGTACAAACTATTGTGTTTTGCTGTCAGCTGTAAACAGTTAATCCACTAATAAAGAAATACAAATATTATTTTAAAAAAGAATGTGAAAACTATAGCACCTCAAGCATTTTAAAGACAGAAGAAATAAAACAATATGGTAGAAGCACATTTACTCACAACTCCAATCAAGGTACACATAAACCTGTTTTCTTCTACTAGATGAAAATTAAATACCCATCCAAAAAGATATATGTACATATAGCAGCACAATTCATAATAGCCAAAACCTGGAAGCAACCCAGGAGCCCAACAACAGATGAACAGCTGAGAAACTTGTGGTATATATACACAATGGAATACTAATCATATGTTAAGAATAATGAATGCAATTTCTCTAATCCAAATTGGATGGAGCTATAAGGAATAATGTTAAGTAAGGTACGTTAGAAAGAGAAAGACGAGTATGGGATGATACCATTCATAAACAGAAATTGAGAAAGAACAGACAGGGGAAACCAAAGTAGAATTTGATGTAGTTTGAACTATTTCACCAAAGTAAAAAACTCTGGGTGGGAAGAGAGGGTACATTTTTAACTTCACTATAGGGAGTGGGGATGGGGACACAGACCTTTGGTGCTAGGAATGGTGTTAGTATACACTCCTATTAACTTGTAATCTTATAAATCACCATTTAATCAATGTGTGAGGGGAAAATAGATTGAAAATCTCAAACTTTTTTATGCATATACCCCAGTTCTGAGTATATATTCCTTCAACCTAAGCACTTAAGGTTTCAAATCAGTAACCTGACTGAATTTTAATAATGGGCTCAAATTTTAATGCATTTTGGAAGTCTGGAGGTAGCATAGCGGGTTAAGCACATGTGGCACAAAAACGCAAGGAACAGAATAAGGATCCTGGTTAGAGCCCCTGGCTCCCCACCTGCAGGTGGGGAGTCACTTCACAAGCAGTGAAGCAGGTCTGCAGGTGTCTATCTTTCTCTCCCCCTCTCTGTCTTCCCCTCCTCTCTCCATTCCTCCCTGTCCTATCCAACAACAACAATAATAACTACAACAGTAAAACAACAAGGGCAACAAAAGGGAATAAATAAATATTTAAAATTTTAATGCATTTATAATAATGACCGTTTAATTGAAATATTAAATCACCTATATTCTTAGACCAGGGAGACCAGAAGCAACTCCTTGTGCCATTACATAAGCTACAGCTACATGTAAATAACATCAAATAGCGTAATTCATGTTAAGGTCTTGTATAATACAGAAAATACTAACCATTGGGTTTCTCAAAGTAAACCAAATCCCCTAATAACTTGGTTACAATAATAAGGATTGCCTTCTTAAACTCCAAGACAGCAGACACCCTCCCCATTTTCTATAAAACCCATATTTCTCCCAGTCCTAGAGACTCCGTGGCATGGCTTGTCTCCCTGCACGATTCACTAGATCCACACTATTTGATACTATATCTGATGACCTCAACCAAATCAATGCAACCAGTACCATCTCTATACTTTTCACTTTGGATTGTGTCCAGAGACACCAGGTGTGGAATATCAACCCTTCAGCACTCTGCTGAGATCATTCCTAGCTCATAGAAATCCTCAATTCCATATCAGGTGTTGCACCTTCTAACAAAGCCACAGAACCTAGATATAGATCAGGGCCCATGAGACAGAACACTGTACACATGTACCCATAAGTTAGGGGGAAAAATATACACTTCAAAGCAAAAATGCACAATAGTTTACAGTGGCCGAAAACAGCAAGCAAGGAGCAAGATCTTACAAAAAGACACCATAAAATGATATTTATATACTGTTTCCATATTTGGGAGCTATTCTCTGCCCTGATCCAGTTTTTTAGTCCTATTTCCAACTCTGATTCCATCTCCCCAGACAATAGCTTTGGTCCATCTGCATGTTAGCTGTCATACTCAGGCAAAAAAAGTAAAGTCATGGGCCACTTAGAATATACCTAAAATAGACCTACTATCTTTTCCCAAAATGGAGATCCCAAAACTTATCTACTATATTCTTGCCTTTAGGTTCCTGACTATTAAACAATTTGGTCTGCTTTATATCTTAATGTTTTTTTCAGACACAAGTTGCAGATGCTACCATGATGTCAACCTGACTTCCTCGAAGAGAGAACCTCACCAATGTACCCTGGACCCCCACCTCTCCAGAGCCCTGCCCCACTGGGGAAAGATAGGGATAAGCTAAGAATATGGATTGAGCTGTCAATGCCCATGTTCAGCAGAGAAGCAAATACAGAAGCCAGACCTTCCACCTTCTGCACCCTATAATCACCCTGGATCCATACTCCCAGAAGGATAAAGAATAGGAAAGCTTTCAAGGTAGAGGATGGGATGTGGAACTTCGGTGGTGGGAATTGTATGGAATTGTACCCCTCTTATCCTATGGTTTGCTGATGTTTTTTATTTTATAAATAAATTAGTAACAATAAAAAAATCAAACCTACCCATAGTGGTATTGAAATTCTAAAGAATTTTTATAGTGAAATTAGTTTGAGGACTATAGTGTCATTTAAAAACAATTATATGACTCATAAAATCTTAATTTTCCTATGTTCTGGATGTTATGCATATTCATATTAACTTTTCAGAACAATTTGTCAATCAAAAATATTTTCGTGCTAGGTTGTGACATCATATCTGTTCAAAACACTCCATATGATTGACGAAGGTGGGTAAGCAGAGAACTAAAGATTGAGAGTTGACCTACTCTGAATGTTTCCCTCCTCTTTACAAAACAGATCTATTCAACTGGGCATATTTCCTTGGCTCTGGAACCAACAAAGCATTTCTTGAGCCAACATATTTCCAGATTAATCTTCCACCTTCTATTTGTCTTTTTCTTTTGACTTTTTTTCTGGATGCCTAGGTACATTTCAGGCTCTTAGTATCTAACAACACCCCTACCTGATTTCTACCAGGAATCAAGAGGAAAAAATAAAGCAAATTGATATTGTTCTTAAACGATTATGTCATTTCCCCCCCTGATATTAAAATAATTCTTTTCACTTGATGCTTTTTTAAAAAATAGGCTCAATGCATGCTTCTCAGTTTCATTTCTTTTTTTTAAATTTTTATTTATAAAAAGGAAAAACTGGGGGTCGGGCGGTGGCGCAGTGGGTTAAGCGCACGTGACGCAAAGCGCAGGGACCGGCGTAAGGATCCCGGTTCGAGCCCCCGGCTCCCCACCTGCAGGGGAGTCGCTTCACGGGCGGTGAAGCAGGTCTGCAGGTGTCTGTCTTTCTCTCCCCCTGTCTTCCCCTCCTCTCTCCATTTCTCTCTGTCCTATCCAACAACAAAGCAACGTCAACAATGGCAATAATAACCGCAACAAGGCTGCAACAACTAGGGCAACAAAAACGGGAAAAATGGCCTCCAGGAGCGGTGGATTCATGGTGCAGGCATCGAGCCCAGCAATAACCCTGGAGGGGAAAAAAAAAAAAAAAAGAAACACTGACAAAAACCACAGGATAAGAGGAGTACAACTCCACACAATTCCACCACCAGAACTCCCATTCCCATCCCAACCCCTGATAGTTTTCCTATTCTTTAGCCCACTGGGAGCATGGACCAAGGGACATTATGGGGTGCAGAAGGTGGAAGCTCTGGCTTCTGTAATTGCTTCCCCGCTTCTTCTTCTTCTAGCTTTTGCCCTTCTTCCGTAGCCAGTCAACAGTGTCGGGTTGAAAGCTATCAGGAGCTGCTTGTTGGCTTTGAAAGTGACTGGGATCCATGTGGATTCAGTCGGCTAGGAAGGATCGTCAGTTTCCCCAATGAATGGGTATTCAGGGATGCACCACGAGAAGGTTGATCCAATGCATCCCTGCTGAACACAGGCATTGGCAGGTCGATCCATACTCTCAGCCTGTCTCTCTCTTGCCCTAGTGGAGCAGGGCTCTGGGGAGGTGGGGCTTCAAGACACTTGGTGGGGTCACCTGCCCAGGGAAGTCAGGTTGGCATCATGGTAGCATCTGGAACCTAGTGGCTGAAAAAAAGAGTTAACATATAAAGCCAAACAAATTGTTGACTAATCATGAACCTAAATGCTGGACTATTGCAGATGAAGATTTGGGGTCTCTGTTTTGAAGATAGCTAGTGGGTTTATTTTAGTTATATTCTATAGGGCCTATGTCTATACTAGTTTTTTTCCTGAGTCTGACATCTGATATGCAGGTGGACCCAAGTTATTGTCTGGGGAGATGATGTCATGGCTAGAAAAAGGGCTAGAAAGCTAGATCAGAGAAGACAGTAGCTCCCAAATATGGGAAAGGTATATAAACATTGTTAACTGTTTCATTTCTATACTGTTTTTTCTTTCAAATAATCTTATTTATTTATTATTGGATAGAGACATAGAGAAATTGAGAAGGGGAGGAGGAGATAGAGAGAAAGAGACAGAGAGACACTGACTGGCCCCTCATTTTCATTTCTGTAATCACCACAGATCAACACTACTGCACTATAACATTAAAAATCTCAAAATATATTATAAAATCTCTTTTTACATGCAGTTATCTAAAATGTACATCAAAATATAAGAATAATATGATGTTTTAATAAATATTTATAGCTTACCAATAATTGATGGATCAGCTTAATTTTAATCCAAAGATTTGTTCTTTTGCCTTTCTGATCAAAATATCAAGTCAGCATAATTGAATACAAATATATTCAAATATTCAACACATGCTTCTGGACTTTCATAGTCTAATGTTCGCAATATAGACCTCCCATTCTACATTTGAAATTTGTATTAAAGTATAGATATGATTTTTCTTAGTGACACAATTAAGTCTCCACCATCTGTATAGCTAAATCCTAACTACTTAATTGGCATCATCTTCTAATGTATATGGCTTGCAATTAAAGCATTTGAATAACTATTTTAACTGAAAAGTACAACATAATCAGTCAATCCTGATTTAGATGCAATTTTCTATATATGGAGTTTAGAAAGCAACACCAAGAACAGCATCACACCTAAACAAGATGCATACTGAATAGATGCACTGATATCTCACAGTGTTGTTGGTTTTAGTGGGAGAAGGAGGGTTAGAATAAAAAGGCAGAGAGCAAAAGTGGGAAGTGAAAAAATGGAAGCAACTTGGGAATTAAGGACTCACAGACGTTGGCTCTATTGCTTCATGGTTTTTTACCTTAAGGAATAAGGTTTAAAATAAAGTCTTTGCAGAATTCTTGGAGGTCTGTATGGTATACATACAACTCACCTTAATACCTGCCACACAGTAGATATTAAGTCAATTTTAGTTTTCCCCTTTTGTATATATACTCCATCTTTTTTTTTTTCAGTTGTAACTGGTAAAGAAAAAAAAATTCTCCCTAAATGAAAGGCAGAATTAAATGTAGAGATGCAAGTTACCATGGCAATGCAAATATCATCTTATTTCTTTCTACTTTAATGGTAACAGAAATATATTTCCCAGGCTGAAAACTGCATTGAGAAGTTTTAAGTATTGCTGGCATTTGTAGATATGTAAAATCACCCAGTACAAGTCCTGCAATTCTCCCAGATGAGCTAAAAGAAAAAATACAGAGCTCAAAGGAAGATTTCTTAAACATTAAGAATTTTCCTCTTACTCTCCCTTGAAATACTTCTCAGGATACTTTCTTGGTTTTAAATACTAATCTGACTTTAGTAAAGGACGCCTGGGAGTGAGGGGAATGGAAGAGGCCTTGGAGTCCTGGTGCATGGTGGTGGAAATACCTCAATTGGGAAGGAAAGCATTTTGCAGAAACATATAATCGGGAGAGGAGAAATTGTACCCATATGTCAATAATGTACTGTAAACTAATAAAACTCCAGTAAAGTGATTTGGAAAATAATTGATTTTAGTACTAGAGGGAAAGAGCAAGGTAGGATTGACAAGTTATACTTCTTAGTTCAATATTACATCTTTTTTTCCTCACTAGCTCTTGAAACAAAGTTGTCATTTATGCAAACTATTGGGGGATGAAGAATTGGTTTATGGAAAACCTTTTGTATTCAATTTCAGTAAGTGACAGACTGAGCAGCACTGTGGTGCAGGGCACTAGTGAGTCACTGTACCATCACTTTGTAAATGTGCATTTCTTGTCCTGTCCCAGGTTTTTTTTGTTTTTTTTTTGCCTCCAGGGTTATCACTGGGGCTCTGTTCCTGCACTATGAATCCACTGCTCCTGGAAGCCATTTTTTCCACTTTTTTTGTTGTCCTTGTTGTTATTGCTGTTATTGTTGTTTAGGACAGAAAGAAATCAAAAGGGGAGGGGAAGACAGAGAAGGGGAAAGAAATTATGAAATTATGAAGCAATCCGCCTGCAGGTAGGGAGCTGGGGGGCTCAAGTGGGGATCCTTAAACCAATCTTTGCATTTCACACCATGTGTGCTTACCCGGTAGCTACTGCCTGTCCCAGTTTTTTTTTTTTTATTACATGTTATATATATATATAGTTAGGCTGTAAAATATCTGTTGCATTTTCAATTTTGAGTTTATAAAATATTGTTATTTCTGATATTGCTAGATCATCCAATTCTGTCAACTTTTGAAGTATATCCAATGAATATGCATTTTAATTTTTGTATTTTTCTTGTATATAGAAAAATATTTTAATATGTAGTAACACTTATTAAGTCATTTAATTTCAGATTTGTCTGATGCTTCCATACCCACATCAGTGATAATTTTTGTTTTGTTTTATTCTGTTTTGGGGACAGGAACAGGAGAAAACTAAAAGTGGTAATATTTGCTTTATGTATTCTTTCAATCTTATTTATTTATTTATTTATTTATTTTGCCATCAAGGTTATCACTCCACTGCACCTGGTGGCCATATACTTTTCCTGAGAGAGACAAAATAAAGGACAATAAAGGAGAGAGAGGGTAAGAGACAGTAATAGAAAGACATCTTCAGCACTGCTCATGAAACTTGTCCCCCTGCAGTGAACTCTGGGAACTGGAACCTAGGCCCTAACACTTTATCCACTTTATTATGTGCAATATTACCTCTCCCCCGCACACTTTTTTTTTTTTTTTACTTATTTGTGTACTAAAATTTTAGGTGTAGCCTTTAAAAGTAGCCCCTTGTAAGGTTTTCATTTCTTTTCTTTTTAAAAAATTTTTTATTTATAAAAAGGAAACATTGACAAAACCATATAATAAGAGGGGTATGACTCCACACAATTCCCACCACCAGAACTCCATATCCCATCCCATCCCCTGATAGTTTTTCTATTCTTTATCCCTCTGGGAGTATGGACCCAAGGTCATTGTGGGATGCAGAAGGTAGAAGGTCTGGCTTCTGTAATTGCTTCCCCACTGAACATGGGTAGATAGCTGTAGATAGCTAGTAGGCATATTTTAGTTATATTCCAAAGGGCCTGTGGCTATACTAGTTTTTTTTGTTTGTTTGGTTGGTTTTTGGTTTTCTATTAATAGCAATATTCCTATAAAATTTCTCATTTAATATGTGAATATATTTTATTTATATATTTATTGTGTTAATTTGGATTTGTCCATATCATTTTTCTGCATTTATTTTAGACTATTCTCCCCCTAATTATGTTCTTATTTGACCATTTTGGTAGTTATAAACTCAGTGTTTGATTTTTAGCAGTTATATACCTTTTGTCCTTTTACTTATTACAGAAAGAAGTATAGAAATGTATTCACCTTCCTCCTAAATACCAAATTACTTGAGAATGCTTTACATCTGATCCTATCCCACTAATTACACAAGGTTTGTCTAGTAAAATAGATTTATTTTTATTAATCCCACCAACTAGCTAGTCATTTGACTTCATCATATTAATTTTCTTCTTTATATTTTCATCTTACTTTTCATTTTACTTCTCCTGTGAGACTTTATTCCAAAAAGCTCATTCATAAGTCATACATAGAATCTGCATAGACCACTATAGGAAGGAGAATTAATTGTTGAATAGATTTTTTTTCCATCAGAAGGGAAAGAGAAAACAAGAATGGAGAAACAGAATCAGAAGTTAAGTATAGATGGATATACTATTTAGCCAAACAATGGATGAAATACTGAAATCGCAGGGAGGGAGTGAGGATATGAAGTAAAAGAGAGTAAGTGGGAGAATTTCAGACAAAAACAGAAGAAGAACTATACAAAAGCAACAGAAAACTCAACAAATGCCTAGGAGCAGTAGTAAAGGTTGACTAGTGAACTATATGGGAAAGAAGAAAGAAAGCTACTTAAGTAAAACAGTACAAGCTAGGTCTTTTTAAAACCTGTTACCAGTATTAGTTCTTTGGCCGTATTATTCTCAGGTAGGTACTGTTTTCAAGGGGATTCTACTTGACTTGTTTAGTCTAAAGGTACATTTTCTAATATAATTGTAACTGGCAGCATGTTAACACTTAAATTGAAATCAATAAAAAGAAAACATGTTACCCCTTATTTGTACCAGCCACACTGGGCTCAGTAGCTACATGTGACTAGCAGCTGTTACCTTTTAGATACCATAGAAAGAACATTTATTTATTTATTTATTTATTTATTTATTTATTTATTACTGGATAGAGAGAGAAATTGAGAAGGGAGAGGGAGATATAGAGGGAGAGAGACAGAGAGACACCACTCATGAAGCTTCCTCCCTGAAGGTGGGGACCAGGGACTTGAACCTGAGTCCTTGTGCACTGTAATGTATGCACCTAACCAGGTGCTTCACCTCCTGGGGCTCCGCTGGAAGAAATTCTTTTTTTTCTTTGTCACAAGTTTTAGACAGGACTGCTTTCATCTAGTGTCCCTTCAAAATTTTTTTTCTTTAAAAAGATGTGTGTGTGTGTGTGTGTGTGTGTGTGTGTGTGTGTGTGTGTCTGTGTGTGTGTGAGGGATGGGGAGAAAGAAGAAAAAAGAAAAGAAAAGAAAGAGAAAGTAAGAGGGGAGTAAGAGGGGAGAAGGAAGAAGAAGAGAAAGGTATCATTCTGTCATATATAATACCTAGGACAGAACTTGGGGCCCCAGGTATACAAGGAGCCCTCCACCTGCTGAGCCACTTCTCCAGGCTGTCAAAAGAACAACAAAAATCTTACTCTCATTTCTGATGATTCTAATAGAAATTATCTGTAATGTTTCTCAATTTCCAAGGTCCACTGATGAAAGGATGCATATATTTTAGCTAATTAAAACAAATAACCCGTGTGTACTTCAAAACCAAACTGAATATGCTATCTGAGGATATATTTCAGAGGCACAAAAACTTAAATATAATCTTGGGGGTCAGGCAGTAGCGCAGTGGGTTAAGCTCACGTTGGGCAAAGTGCAAGGGCTAGCATAAGGATCCCAGTTCCAGCAAGGGAGTCACTTCACAGGCAGTGAAGCAGGTCTGCTGGTGTCTATCTTTCTCTCCCCCCTCTGTCTTCCTTTCCTCTCTCCTTTTCTCTCTGTCCTATCCAACAACAATGACATCAATAACAATGGTAATAATTACCATAACAATGGTAAAACAACCAGGGTAACAAAAGGGAAAAAATAGCCTCCAGGAGCAGTGGATTCATGGTGTAGGCACTGAGCCCCTGCAATAAACCTGGAAGATTATATATATTATAATATATATAATATATTATATTATATATATTATATATTATATATAATATATAATATATATTATATATTATAATATATATAATATATAATATATATTATATATTATATATAATATATAATATATATTATATATTATATATATAATCTTAAATATAATTCTTTGCTACATCAAGCTAGTGTGAACTAAAATGAAATCAAATATATAAGTTATGCACCCCATAATGATCCTAGGTCCATAGTTCCAGAGAGATAAAGAACAGAAAAGCTTCCAGTGGAAGGCATGGGATATGGAACAATGGTGGTGGGAAATTTGTGGAATTTTACCCCTCTTATCCTAAGGTTTTGTAGATATTTTCTATTTTTCATTTTATAAATAAATTAAATAAAATATACAAGTTTCAATCAATTAAGATCTCATAAGAAGACATAAATCTAAACACACCCACACTCCATATATGTATATGTATGTGTCTGATATTTGAAACAAGATTATAGGAAAATAAATATCTTTAAAACATACCTTAACCATTGCTGAGTTTAAGGATAAGACACTAATCATCATTTGAATCTTCAGTGATGAAAAACTCAACTGAGAAATAGAAGAATGTTAATTTATATTTTCGTGTGTGTGTATGTGTGTGTGTGTGTGTGTGTGTGTGTGTGTGTGTGTGTGTGTATTCTACCACTCCAGGACACTTTTTCATTCAGATACAAAGAGGTATAGACACTATGGCAACAGGTTTTCGCCCTTGTCATAGAACCTGCCATGTGGTGCTAGGACTCAAACTGGAGTCTTCACAGAGTAAGCCATGCACCTTACCTGGTGTGCTAAATCTCAGACATTAACTTTCAATTTTTAAGAACAATTTCATTGTATGACATTATGAGCTAAAGCAGTATTTTATTATATTGTTTGCATGCATGATTTCTCTTCATTATCATTTGACATCAGTATCTTATTTTTATTAACACACTCAACATATGATCCTAAGGGCCTTTTTATTCTGTACTATTATATAATAAAAGCAAATAAATTATAGTCATATTAAGTCCCTCTTTATCACCTCCTCTGATGAATCTTACCCATGGAAAATTCTGGTAATAATAAAAAGATATGGAGACATCATTCTAGGCTATGTAATGCAAAGTACATTTGACTTTTTTTTTTACTACATTTAAGCAAAAAAGAACAAGTATCATCTGGCATTGAACCTTCAGATAACTGTAATGACATGCTTTGTTGTTTCAACTGATCTTTTTAAAATAGGTAAAAACTTTAAATTCTACGGGACACCAAGAATCATTAAAAAGTAATTTTTATGTAAATGTACTGTCATAAATATTCCATGTGTAAGTAAAGTCATTTCTGAATATTTTAAATCATTTTCTTTTTTAAATTTTTAAAAACTTAGTCTTATGAGAGAGACCAAGACCAAAGCGCCACTGAGTTCTGGCATATGCAGTGCCAAAAATCAAATTGGCACCTCATGTAAGCAAGTTCTATGCTTTAATGATGAGTTATCTTTCCAGTTCCAGAAATTTTCTCAATGTAAGGCAAAATAATTGAAGAATATGCCCAGTTCCCTCTCCTTGGTTCATATCTACCTTTTAAGGTTATATTTTGATTAGATTCATTGCATGTCAAATAATATTTAGCTTTGCAATCACACTCTCTCATGTCACTTTGTTTACAACTCAACCACAGTGCTCACTTGAGGCTATTATACTGTGAATAAAAGGTGGTTGGTACTTGTATTTGAAACTGAATCCAGTTATTTTCCTCCCAATGTAATGGCCTATTGTGTCTTTTTTTTGTTAAATTCCATGAGAGGTAGGTAAAAAGAAAGTAAATTGCAAAGTTAACAGTGTACTTTAACAAAATATTTATATATATGTCCCTGTCATGACATGGAAGAACAATGCAGGGAATCAGAGGAAAGCTCAATGAATGGTGGGGCAGTACTGTACAGCCTCTCCTACTGTCTGTCTCTGTCTCTTTATCTATCAATAGCTCTACATCATCTCTAGCTCTAATTTAAAAGTGGGGGGTCTTCCAGGAGCAGGAGAATTTCACAAGTATCAGATCCCAGTGGGCAAAAAAAAAAATGTCATTATGTCCTGGAGCCCCACTTCCCCAGAGCCCCGCCCCACCAGGGAAAGAGAGAGACAGGCTGGGAGTATGGATCGACTTTTCTGGTAGTGGGAATTATGTGGAGTTGTACCCCTCTTATCCTGTATTTTTTTTTCTTTCTGGCTCTTTTTCCAGCCATGAAATCATCTCCTCAGACAATACCTTAGATCCACCTGCATATCAGATGTCAGGCTCAGGAAAAAAAAATTAGTATAGTCATGGGCTCTTTGGAATATAACTAAAATAGGCCTTCTAACTATCTACAAGATAGACACCCTCAAACTCTTCATATGAACTTTTCCAGTCTTTAGGATCACGATTAGTCAACAATTTTTTGGCTCCATATGTTAACTCTTTTCTCAGCCACCAGGTTCCAGATGCTAACATGATGCCAACTGGACTTTCCTAGGCAGATGATCCCATCAATGTGGCCTGGAGCCCCACATCCCCAGAACTCCGCCCCAATAGAGAACGAGAGAGACAGGCTGGGAGTATGGATCGACCTGCCAATGCCCATGTTCAGCAGGGAAGCAATTACAGAAGCCAGACCTTCCACCTCTGTACCCCATAATGACCCTGGGTCCATACTCCCAGAGGGATAAAGAATAGGAAAATTATCAGGGGAGGGGATGGGCTATGGAGTTCTGGTGGTGGGAATTGTGTGGAGTTGTCCCCCTCTTATCCTATGGCTTTTGTCAGTTTTTCCTTTTTATAAATAAAAATTTTAAAAAATAAAATAAAATTGTCATTATAGCTCTCCAGCACTACTCATAGACATCTTCTCTCGAGAATAAAAATCACACTCCCAAAACATCTGCAAAGTTTCCATAGCAAGTAGTTAATATCTATAGATATCGCTCACTTTAGAATCCATCATTGAAAAATAACTGCAAAGTAAGCACATCTGGTACTTCTTTGTTAGTGTTACATGGAATCGTCTACTCATCAGACTAAATGAATATAACTAAATTTTTGGTCTTGCCACCTCTTTTGAGAAAATAGAAGAAGTGCCTCTCTCAAAAACACACTGGCTACCTACAATATATTTAATTTAATTTATTTATTTTCCCCTTTTGTTGACCATCATTATTGTTGTTTTTATTATGTTGTCTTTGCTGTTGGATAGGACAGAGAGAAATCAAGAGAGGAGGGGAAGATAGAGACGGGGAGAGAAAGATAGACACCTGCAGACCTGCTTCACCACTTCCCCTGCAAGTGATGAGCCGGGGGCTCGAACCGGGATCCTTGCGCTAGTCCTTATGCTTCACGCCATGTGTGCTTAACCTGCTGCGCTACAGCCCCACCCCCTGCATTATATTTGAGGGCAAGGTAGAAATTTACAAAGATTTATATACATATACATGTGGCCATTTCTTTAAAATAATGCAAGTGAAAATTTGATTAATATTAAAAATATAACTTCTAAAAGATTTAAATTCAAGCACTCATCAACTGTGACAATATGGTTCAGCATGGTGTGGGACCTCCCATTGAAAAGTAGGAGCCCGGATGGCACAACCTTTCTGTTAGTCTCTCTCTACTTGAGATCGAGCATGGAAGAAATTGACCACAATGGAAAAGTTCCCTCTATCAGCCTGTCTGCCTCACAATAGCCCTCTCCCTTATTATCTACATAATCATTGTTTTGCCTCAAAGTCCCTTCCCTACTTCCCCACCCATTCCATTCCTTTGATCATATCTGATCTATCTTCTCTCTGCCCTCAGGACCCCCCTCTGGCTGCTGGTTACTGATAACCTTGCTTTCTCATTTCTTTTTTTTTGATTTTTTTCTTAATATTTATTTTATTTATTTATTTCCTTTTGTTGCCCTTGTTTTATTGTTGTAGTTATTATTGTTGTTGGATAGGACAGAGAGAAATGGAGAGAGGAGGGGAAGACAGAGAGGAGGAGAGAAAGATAGACACCTGCAGACCTGCTTCACCGCCTGTGAAGCGACTCCCCTGCAGGTGGGGAGCCGGGGTTCAAATCCTTATGCTGGTCCTTGTGCTTTGCGCCACCTGCGCTTAACCCGCTGCGCTACAGCCCGACTCCCTTCTCATTCCTTTAACCAATTAAACCTCTTGCTCAACAATTACTGGGAAAGTCCTGACCCTCCCCAGACCTTTTGTCTCCCTACCATCTATGGTATACACATGTCACTTCCTCCTGCGATCCCTTATAAGTCCTCCTTTGCTGTTCAATAAATGGATCTGTACATGAAACATTCCCCTGGTGATCTCTGGTAGTGTCTCTTGCTACAAAGGGAAACATCCAGTCTGCTCACTCCTACTGCCCCATAACATTACTTCTGGGCCCCTGCATCTGGTATGCAACAGAGTAGGTAAGCCCGAAGTTTGTGCCCGGGAAGAGGCCTCTTCACCCAAGAGTCCGACGATCAACTTACGCAGTGTTACTGAAAAGACAAATTTGGTATGGCACTTCACAGTCCAAACTATTAGCTTTAGTTTTTCTTATAGCAATGGCAATGGAAAAAGAAGATGTAATGGTTAACAATTCAATTATATATGCTTAGTTAAGAAATAGAAATGAGGTCATTCAATTCAAAACTTATCCTGGGGCCAAAAGATACTGTATTTTGTTGGGTTTGTGCCTCTCCAGATGCAAACCGTGGGCTTGAGCTCTAGCACCACATGGGAGTGTCACAATACCTGAGGAAGCTTTGTGATGTCTGCACACTAAGAAAAAGAATGGCAAGATTCAGTCTGGAAGCAGTGGAATCACACTGACATGAGACCCAAGTATTGAAAGACAAATCAGTAGGCTACATTTTATGACCCTGGACATGAAACATGTTTGAAACCATTGGAGTAAGTAGCCCTATTAAGAATTCAAACATGAGTGAACATCCTACTGGTTAGTTGGTGTGGAGTGATCAGTAAATGCACCGAAAGGACAGAAGAAGTCCTTTAGGTAGAAGTCTCTCTCTTTTTCTTGTCTTTCCTTACCTTGTCAATATCAATACTTTTAGAGGACCATTTAAGGATTTTTATTCCCCTGAAACTATTAAAATCAGAGATCTTTCTAATTGTACTTTCATCTATTCATTTCCCAGGAAAAATTGCCTCCAAACTTGGAAGCACCTGCCCTTGGGGAGGTGCCTGAACTCTCTGCTCACTCATGACTAAGGCCTTTCCTGCTTTACCATTCCTGAAGACAGAGTTATCACACTCCAGGATGGGTTCAGTTTAGGAATTTCATATTGAAAATCTAATTGTTGGCCAACAAATATGCCGTTTTTCCCAACAGGCTTTATAATCACTATATTAATGTGTTAATTGCCATCTGTCTGATATTTTTCTTTTATGTTTCAGTTGGGTTGACATTCTTAGTGAGTGAGTATTCAGAGTGAGAGAGACAAGCATGAGCAGCAACCCATAAACACCAAACAGGGAACAAATCCAAACATAACACTGAAAGGAAATTTTCTTCTATTCATTATAGTTATTAATTTTTATTAGTGATTTAATATTGATTTACAAAATGATAAGATAACAGGGGTATAATTCTACACCTTTCCCACCACCAGAGTTCTGTGTCCCCATTCCCGCCACTGGAAACTACAGTAGTGTTCCCCAGGTCACTGATATGGGTTGACTATTCTTTCTTTCTTTTTTAATCTTTATTTTTTGGATAGAGACAGACAGAAGTCAAGAGGCAAGGGGGTGATAGAGAAGGAGAGAGACAGAGAGACACCTGCATCACTGCTTTACCACTCACAAAGCTTTGCCCCTGCAGGTGGGAACCAGGGGCTCAAACCCATGCCCTAGCACATTGTAATACATGCGCTCAACCAGGCGCACCACCACCCGGCCCCTTGACTATTATTTCTATAACTATCTATTTACACTTATTTGGCATTTTTCCATGATCCTGCCTTCTCCCTTTCTAAGTCACACCTACTACTTCCAACTTCCAAGTGTCCTTCCTTCTTTCCTCCCTTCCTTCCTTTTATTATTATTATTTTTTCTTCTTTTTCCTTTCCTCTTTCTGGGTCCTGATGGAATTGAAATTGGAGTTCAGAGCCCTCTGGTCATCTTGCCCTAATATTTACTCCTCTGGAAGTATGGGCTAAAATTCTTTAGGGGTGTAGAAGGTGAAACATGGGTGTTGACAGGTTGATTCATACCTCCCAGCCTGTTTCTATCTTTCTCTATTAGAGTAGGACTCTGGAAAGTTAAGGTTCAACGACACATTGGTGAGATCAGCAGCTGTCCAGGGACTTCAGGATGAAATCATCTTCAACTTGGTAGCTGTGGCTTAGTGACTTTCTAAAAAAATTCTGGTTGTAATTTGTTGAGTTTTCAGGTGATTTTTCTTTCAAGATATCAGGAGAACAATCTGAAACGGCTCCTACTCCATAGCCACACCTCCAGAAGTCCCCTGAATGGAACAGTTTACACCCATCTCAAAGACCTAATCTTTTTTTTTTTTTTGTCCGTCTTCTTTTTCCAAATAAATGAATTCAATTTTTTTAGATAGTAACTCCCTTTCCATATATCTTCCAAGTGATTCAGAGAAGGTTTGTTCAACTTACTACTCTGAACTTCTTTGACCACTGGACATGGTCAAAGATATGCAACTCATGATGGGACGACAGACATTTATAAGGTGACTTTAGCAGAGAGAGACTTAAGTATGATGGCAGAACTATGAAAATATAAGTAGATGTTCACCATTTCCCCACTGCAAGGAGGAAATGAAACTAGTGGGCAGTCAGATAAAAGCAAGCTCATCTCAGGTATGTTTCCCTTCCCAATTCTATGGGCCAATAAGCATGCCCATCTCAGTCTATATTTGTGTGGCCACTTCTGATGTAAATAGTTCTGAAAAATAAGACAGTGTTCAATCAATTAAATTCTGGATAGATTAAGAGAGAAGGGTAAATAAAATATAATAAATCCAGAAGATTATATTCATCATTAAATTCAAGAAGTTATATTCATTACAGCAATTTAAAAATATTAAGTGTAAAAAGAAAAGATGAAGAAAAATGCCAGAAGAAATTAAAAACACACACAAGATAAGCATTTCAGATACTGGGGTGATAGCTCAGTCTGTTAGAGAACCAACTTGTATGGTTGAGTTCCCAGAGACTATTGATTCCACTGCTCATATCACCTCATTCCAGTGCTGGACAGTCCTCCAAACTCTTTTTCTCTCCCTTTCTAATAATAAATTATTTTTTAAGTTTTATGTATGTATGAATGTATATATGTGTATCAAAAAATTTTGGGAGTCGGGCGGTAGTGCAGCAGGTTAAGCCTATGTGGCTCAAAGCACAAGGACCGGAGTGAGTAAGGATCCCGGTTCGAGACCCCAGCTCCCCACCTGCAGGGGTCGCTTCACAAGCAGTGAAGCAGGTCTGCAGGTGTCTATCTTTCTCTCCCCCTCTCTGTCTTCCCCTCCTCTCTCCATTTCTCTCTGTTCTATCTAACAGTAATGACATTAATAACAGTAAAACACTCATTGATGTATGTATGGATGTATGTATGGATGTATGTATTAGGATAGAGACAGGGAGAAATTGACAGGGAAGGTGTAGTCAGAGATGGTGGTGGTAGGGGTGGGAGAGAGGAAGAGAGGGAGAGAGAGAGATATCTGCAGCACTGTGTCTCCTCTTGTGAAGTTTCCCCCTACTGGTGGGGAGGGGAGGCCTTAAACCTGGATCCTCGTGTACTGTAATGTGGGTACTCTACCAGGTGTACCATAGTCTTCACTCCTCCCCACTTCTTATCTATCTTAATAAAAAAAAATCTGTAAGCTTGGGAGTGGTAAAACAGCATATGTGCAAGGCCTCAGTTCTGCAAATAAATAAATAAATAAACACTTGCCACTAATAAATGCAAGACAAATTTTAGATTTTAACCAAATGCTGTGTTATATGTATGTGTATGTATGCAATGTTACATGACACACATAAATGTGAAATGGAAATTCATATCCTTTTTCAGAAATATGAATTACTATTTTGGAAGCAATTTAGTACTTTTTCTAAGCAGAATTTACAATGTCCACTCCATTTATCATAACTTCATTTCAGGGACCTACTAAAAGAATATTATTAAAAAAATAGGTCCAAAGATTTTGTAGACGTAACAAACAAAGAAACTTTCCAAATATATTAAAACAGGGGCATTGTTAAGCAATATTTGACATAAGCATTAAAATATTTTTATTTAGCTATGGAAATACACTAATGAATAATTTATTCTAAAGACAAATATGGTTCTATTTCAATATAAGAATGAAAAATCAAGTACTTTGCATATGGAATTGTTTCATCTACATTAAATATAGATATGCAACGAACACTGCAACAAATACACCCCAAATTTAATGGTACATAACTCTTGGTAGTGAAATCTTAGGCAAGTTTTATTTGCTCCTTGTGTTTTTATGTACTTTCTCCAACAGATCTGTATTATTTTTATTATGAAAATGTATTAAGCAAAGGCTTAACACTTTTCTAACAGTATTTTTAAGTATTTGCTTCTAAATTACAGAATTGACACTGCAATGATTAGTTACAGGTTCCCTGGGTAATCACTGTAAAAGTTAAGTTCTTTTCTAGAATTGTGTTCCCTTCCTTCTGTCCAACACTTGTTTTCTACACTGTGAGCTTCCGTTTGGGCTATTTTGTGACACAGTATTTGGAGAAGGAGTTTTAAAAAATGCCATTAACATGCAGACACTGAGTAGCTTTAGTTTATTCTAAAGTATTTATCACAATGACAGCAACAACAAACCCAGAGCTAAATAAAACCCAATAATCACTCCTGTGCTCAGAAAATAAAATATCTGTTTTACTAATCATGTGATACCTGCAATGTTCCTTCTCCATGGTAACTATCTGGCTTTTGGAGATAAGCATTTCTGATTCAAGTGCACAATCAACAGCATGGTCCTAGCTTAGCTTGAGCTAGTTTAGTGGGATTTCTGTAGCCTGGATTTGAAATGCTGCAAGGAATTTCAAATTAAAGTATCAATTAAACTATCTTTCAAAGGCCAGTGAGATAGCTCACTGGGGCAGGCATCTGTTTTATGCTGTGTACAACCCAGGTTCAAGTCCCCAGGCAAACCACATGGGAGCACTAAGGCACTGTGAGACACTTCGGAACTGTGACTACTTCACCACTGCACCCTCCCAACTAACTCTTTTTGTCTCTCCTGAAAATGCGGGTCTAGAGCAGTGATGCCCTAGCAATAACAAAGAAAAAAAAATCTACAGGGACAAAGAAAACCATCTTTCCAATGTATACTTTGGAAATTTAATGTTGGCAAAAAAGTTTTTCAGAATTAAAGATTGTGTTTGTTATTATGAGAATGAGTGAACTTACCCTCTGGAGATGGGAATATGAGGGGAAGGACACATGGACCTGCACTTTTATTCCACTTTCTTATTTAAGGAGAAAATGAGATATGTTGCTTAAGTGAAACCATTTCAGTCATTTCACACAGAGTTGGAATTTCAACACAGCACTTCTCTGCCACTTCTCACCAATGACTTTCTCTTCCTTTCTTGTATTTCTGCACTTGGTCCCCAACTTTCCTTCCAACACCCCTCTCTCACATTAACTCTTTGTATCCTATGAAATTTAATCAACACAAAAATTTAAAATTAAGATTTCAAACTATAGTGCTATTTATGAGCAAACACTAGGTATTTTATGGGAAAATTTGAAAAGGCCAGGGACTGTGTAACTGAGTTTTTCTAATGCATTTACTAACAGAAGGAAAGCTATTCACCAGTGTTTCTGTTCATAAAGTAATAGTTTCAAGAAAAACCCAGCTGAGACCTCAACATCTAAACCATTCTGCTGCAATATTTGCATTTTATAATGACATCTATAATATTTCATACATTTTCTATTTATTTCAAAGTAGCACTTTTAGTCATAATACCATTTCTGCCAATCTCTTTAGTAAGAGAAAATTTCCACAAGAACTGAAAATGTTAAATTGCTGTTTGGTTCACTTTCTCCCATTATGAAGTCATCCATGATTTCAGAATAACTTAGAGGAAAAGGTCACAATTTATATTGAAAGTCAGGAATAGAGGAAGCAAATAGTATCTGCTGAAAATATTATGTGTCAAGTCCATCATTCCTATTGTTTTCTTCATACTTTATTTTATATAGCATATAAGTCTGTTATACATATGTTATAGAATATATGAAATCTGAACACACATTGTGAGATACATATTGTCAGATTTTGGCCAAAATAATAGTATAATTTAAACAATGCTCAGGACTAATCAGCTTTATAGTAATAATGTGAAGTGATAGTAGCTTGGCGATACGAGAATCCAGCATGAAGCCCAGCCAGTCTATCTTGGCGTTACTCTAGATCGCACTCTGTCATTTCACGAACATCTCATAAAAACTGCAGCAAAGGTGGGCACGAGGAATCACATCATTGCAAGACTGGCCAGCTCCTCATGGGGCGAGAGCGCTTCCACACTGCGATCATCATCTCTGGCATTATGCTATTCCACTGCAGAATACTGTGCCTCAGTATGGTTCCGTAGCCCCCATGTCCACTTGGTCGATTACAAATTATATTCCTCCATGAGGATAATTTCTGGAACCATCCGTTCCACCCCGGTTCCATGGCTGCCAGTTCTTAGCAACATCGCCCCGCCAGATATTCGTCGGGATGCGGCATCATCTAAGTTCATTTCCCACGTCTACGCTCGACCGGACCTGCCAATATACAGGATATCTTCGTCCACCCTGTCCAACGCTTGACGTCTCGTCACCCAATCTGGTCCCCTACGCCTACACTGAACTTCTCTGTTCCAGACTCTTGGAAACAGAGTTGGCAGTCAGCTGAGGTAAAGAACAAACACCTCATCACAGACCCCTGCAAGCGTCAACCCGGCTTTGACCTAGCACGTTATGATTGGGCCCTCCTCAATCGCTATCGAACAGGCCATGGCCGGTGCGCCGCTATGTTCCATCGCTGGGGAGCCAGAGACGACCCGAACTGCCCCTGCGGCTACAGACAGACTATGACCCACATAGTCAACGACTGCCACCTCTCCAGATTCAAAGGAGGTCTCGAAACTTTACATCAGGCTCAAGCTGATGCTGTTGACTGGCTACGGAAGAAGGGCAAACGCTAGAAGAAGAAGAAGTGATAGTAGGAAATAACACTATCGTTTTTTTATTGAGCTCAGGAGCTTTTACAAAATCTCACTTTTATTTTATCTTTGGTAGGACTTTTTATGTAAATAGAGGCATTGGAAAAGTTCTAAGCAAAAATATCAGACTGGGAGACTCTTCCAGTTTGAAGATCCAAATATCAAAATATAACTGGGAGAGAGCGCTGTAATATACTTGGTGATCCCCGGATAAGATCAAATTTATGGGGTTTACAGTCAACAATATTTATATCCAATAAAAACCTGAAGTTGTGCATTATAGTTTATTCTTGTCTTTAATCTTCTCTCACTGTGCTGCACATTCAAATTTACAGTAAGAAGAACCAGGTTCTAGGTATAAAATTACAATTATTTGTAATTGAGGAGTGTCAAAGATCTGCTGTTCATCTGATTCTTATTTTTTTTAATTTTCTTTATTTGTAATTGGATAGAGACAGAGAGAAATTGAGAGAGAAGGGGTAGGTAAGAGAGGAAGAGAGACAGAGAGACACCTGCAGGCCTGTTTCACTGCCTGTGAAGCAACTTCCCTGCAGGTGGGGAGCCGGGGGCTTGAACCAGGATCCTAACCAGTCCTTGCGCTTTGCGCCACGTGCACTTAACCCTCTGCGCTACCACCTGACTCCCTCAGTGTGTCTGGATTCTATATTAACAGTAAGGTATTACGCAACTCAAGTTTTTGCTAAGAGAGAGGGTATATTTTATGTTGTACTGTGTACTGTGCATGGGCAGAAACACACAAACCCAGGGACAGAGACTTAAGGACATTTCTGAGGTAACAGATACATTTATCCTTAATGATGGAAAAGGTAATACATATATATATATATATATATATATATATATATATATGTATGTATACATTTGCCAAAATGCATATATTAATTATATAGATATTAGTTCAATGAATCTTTTAAGCATCTGGTTACATGTACATGCTGTAGTGTGCAAGTACCCAGGTTCAAGCCCCTGGTCCCTGCCTGCAGGAGGAAAGCTTCACGAGTAACGAAAATGTCTCTCTGTCTCTCTCCCTCTCTATCTCCCCCTCAAAAAATTAAACATAATCAAGCACAATTGTATTATTTTATTATTTTCATAAATAAAAATATTAGTGGTTTAAATAAAAATATACATGGTTTAAAAAACTTTAATTTCCCCCTGTTTAAATAGAATACAAATATATTAAAATAATAATGAAGCAAAACAACCGACTTTCAAGAACTTTTTTTAACCAAAATTCAGCTCTCTGTTATGATATTATGGGGAAGGGGGATTGATCCTGAGACTCTGGAGCCTCAGGCATGAATGTCTATTTATTTAATTATTTATTCCGTTTTGTTGCCCTCCTTTTTAAAAATTCTTGTAGTTATTATTGATGTCATTGTTGTGGAGAGAGGAGGGCAAGACAGAGAAGGGGGAGAGAAAGATAGACACCTGCAGATCTGTTTCACCTCTTGTGAAGCAACTCCCTTGCAGGTGGGGAGCCGGAGCTCGAACCGGGATTCTTACGCTGGTCCCGCTGCACCACAGCCTGACTCCCGAAAGTCTTTTTTGAATAACCATTATACTATCTACCCCACCACTAGGCTATCCTAAATGGAATGAGTAAAGATCATAAACAGCACGAGGTCAGAGAAGGAGGGGTCTTGTAGTTAGCTGACTTGTAAAAATCATAAGGATTTCAGAGCTTGGTGGATTTAGAAACTGTGGGGATTACATGACAGGTAATGTAAATTACATAGATAGGTGTGTGAGTCTTGAACACTGGAAAGCTGATGTGGGTCCAGGCACTTAACAACACTCAGTGGTTCCAGACATAAGTAAGTCAATAAACAAAGAAATTTAGTAAGAATCACATTAGCTTTATCACAGAGCTTATCTGTAAAGTATCCAGTTTTGTTTTTCACCTTTAAATCCATGTTTGTTCAACCTCCAGTGAATTTATAGTGGGTATATCTAATCATTTTTTAAAAAATTTTCTTTTTTTTTATTTATTATTGGATAGAAACAGAGAGGGGAAGGGAGAAAGAGAGGGAGAGAGACAGAGAGACACCTGTAGCTCTACTTCACTGCTCAAGAAGCTTTCCCCTTGCAGTGGGAACCACAGGCTTTTTTTTTTTTTCCAGGGTTATTGCTGGGGCTTGGTGCCTGCACTACGAATCAACTGCTCCTAAAGGCTATTTTCTCCCTTTTGTCCTTGCGGTTTACTGTTGTTATTACTGTTATTGCTTTTTCTAAAACATTTTATTTATTTATTAATGAGAAACATAGGAGGAGAGAGAAAGAGGCAGACATCACTCTGGTACATGTGCTGCCAGGGACTAAATTCAGGACCTCATGCTTGAAAGTCCAATGCCTTATCCACTGCACCACCTCCTGGACCCTTTTTGTTATTGTTGTTATTGCTGTCATTGTTGAATAGGAAAGAGAGAAATTGAGAGAGGACAGGAAGACAGAAGGGGGAGAGAAAGACACCTGCAGACCTGCTTCACTGCCTGTGAAGTGAACCCCCTTGTAGGTGGGGAGCCAGGGGCTCAAACTGGGATCCTTAAGCCCAGTCATGCGCTTTGTGCCATGTGCACTTAACCTGCTGTGCTACCACCCGTGCCCCTTCATCTCTCCTTTCCTTTCCTCTCCTTTTGCTTTCCCTTCTCTCTCCCCCCTGTACTTTTCTTCCTTCCTTTCTTTCTCTTCTCTTCTCTTCTCTTCTCTTCTCTTCTCTTCTCTTCTCTCCTCTTCTCTTCTCTTTCTTCCTTCC
This sequence comes from Erinaceus europaeus, assembly GCF_950295315.1. Taxonomy (NCBI): domain Eukaryota; kingdom Metazoa; phylum Chordata; class Mammalia; order Eulipotyphla; family Erinaceidae; genus Erinaceus; species Erinaceus europaeus. The sequence continues at coordinate 39,845,817 of NC_080180.1, read as the reverse complement.
TTCCTTTCTTTCTTTCTTTCTTTCTTTCTTTCTTTCTTTCTTTCTTTCTGTGTTTTTCTTACAATAAGTCCCTTTTCTCCAAAGAACTCAATAGATTTAGGGCATATATATATATATATATATATTAATATTCTTCTCACTAAGGTTATCATTAAAGATCCAAACTTGCACAAATCCACCACTCCCAGTGCACTCTTGTTTAAATTTTAAGACATAGGCTGAAATAAAGACAGAGAAAGAGATATAGAAAAAGAGATAAGAAGCACTACACTAGCACTTGCAAAATTTCCTTTGTAGGTGCTCCCATGCGGAAGTTGGGGCTTGAATCCTGGTCCTTGCACGTAAATAAGTATACACTCTATTAAATGTATCATCTTCTTACTCCTCCATGTATTTTAACTTTTTTTTTTTTTTGCCTCCAGGGTTATTGCTGGGGCTTGGTGCCTGCATTCCAAATCAACTGCTCCTGGAGGCTGTTTTTTCCCTTCTGTTGCCCTTGTTGTTGTTGTTATTGTTGTTGTTGGATAGGCCAGAGAAATCGAAAAAGATGGAGAAGACAAAGATAGACACCTGCAGACCTGCTTTACTGTGTGTGAAGCGACCCCCCTGCAGGTGGGGAGCTGGGGACTCGAACTGGGATTCTTACACCAGTCCTTGCACTTTGCGCCACTGCTACTGTGCCGCCCCTGTATTTTAATAATTTTAATGCCGGTCTTTAACACTGTGTAAGACATCAGACTTTTCTAAGTGACGTTGCAGAAGTACCTAGTTCTTCACAGAAAAATTATGGAGATTATCTGCTTAATAATTAATCCAGAAAAATAAGCCAACTGAGTGAAAATAAGAAAAGTGTAAGTTTTTTTTTTTTAACACAATCATTTGAAGTCCCTTTTCATTTGCTTTTTTATGGCTGAAAAAAGTAAATACTATGTTCACATAATTGGTTCTGGGAATAACACGTGTATTTACCAAGAGCTAAGTAGTATACATTGTCTCTATGGGTAGTCAGAAATCACTTATTTCACAGCAACCATATTACACTCTGAGTTGCCTCATTTCTATCAAATGAACAATAAAATGCTGTTTCTAAACAGAATGTCTGGAGCCTGAGCAATAAGACTGTGCAACAAAGGAGACATCAGTGAAACCAGATGTTTGTAATTACATCTATACTGCTGTGAAGGCATGAACACTTGGCTGAGAAAAAGGAATAAAATCTGAAACTGATCAATAAGCAGGCGATTGCTTCTCATAGTCTTCTGTTTTTGGCAAATCATTGCTATGAATTACTCTGATCTTCAAAAGAGTACACTTACTACATCAGATGAGTGAAATCCCCAGTATGTCACTATTCATTCTGTTATACTTTAACTCTGGCTACTCTCCTGACATTCTCTCTCTCTCTCTCTCTCTCTCTTTCTCTCTCTCTCTCTCTCACACACACACACACATTTCAAAAGGCACATTATCTTTCCTCATCAAATTATACACTATTCACCATACAGTAGCAATTAGTTTTAGACAATTGTATATCATATGTTGACTCAAGAATATGTCTAGTAGCACAGCCACCAAAATATATATGCATCCAATTGGATTGAAAATGTAACTTACATATTGGTCAGGATTTAGTGGTATTTCTCTCAAGGGTTTACATAGCTTTTAGAAACTAATTGGTGATCATTACACAAATGTTTACTTTGGTCTTAAATAGTCTAATATTTAATTTTTTTTTTAATTTCATTCTTGAATGTTTTATACTGAGCCTTTTAAAGAGAAAAACTACAAATTCTGCCTTATATATCCTGTGAGGCCTTTTGTCCAACATTAATTTTAATTACACCTGCTAGGACCACTTAAAAAAAAACACTCTTGGGAATCCTATTTCCCTTTTTTTGCTTTGCTTTCTTCACTTCTTATTAATGCTGATCACCTATAGTTTTCATATTTCAATAACTCACTTCATGATGGTTCTGCCTCTGGAATTTTCACTGCACCTGCATGGAAAGACAATATGCCTCAGTGAAGCCACTTAACACCTGAGGTCTCCATGGATTAACCAGAGCTTCAGAACACTGAGGGAGTTTTACTACAGGTCAGATTAGTTCCATTAGAAATTATCCATTACCACTAAAAAAATGCCCTGAAATTCCTTCTGCAAACTGAAAAACTGCTCATGAATTCATCACAACTTTCCCCAAACTTTTTCAGTTTTATTAAATCTCCGGTAAAATTTTACTTCACCAAATCTCTCATATTTAACAGTGGTCTCCCACTTAATAAGGAAAGTGGAAATTTGCAGATAGATAGAAAAAATTTGATAGAAATTTTTTAAATTTACTTTTTATTTAAGAAAGGCTAAATTAACAAAACCATAGGGTAGGAGGGGTACAAAGCCATCATCATCAAAACAGCATGGTACTGGAACAAAAATAGGCACACAGACCAGTGGAACAGAATTGAAAGCCCAGAACTAAACGCCCACACCTGTGGACATCTAATCTTTGATAAGGGGGTCCAAAGGATTAAATGGAAGAAAGAGGCTCTCTTCAATAAATGGTGCTGGGAAAACTGGGTTGAAACATGCAGAAGAATGAAACTGAACCACTTTATCTCACCAGAAACAAAAATCAACTCCAAATGGATTAAACACCTGGATGTTAGGCCAGAAACAATGAAATACTTAGAGGAAAACATTGGTAAAACACTTTCCCACCTACACCTGAAGGACATCTTTGATGAAATAAACTCAACTGCAAGAAAGACTAAAACAGAAAAAAAACAATGGGACTACATCAAATTGAAAAGTTTCTGCACATCCAAAGAAACTATTAAACAAACAAAGAAACCCCTCACAGAATGGGAGATCTTCACATGCCATACATCAGACAAGAAACTAATCACCAAAATATATAAAGAGCTCAGCAAACTTAGCACCAAAAAAGCAAATGACCCCATCCAAAAATAGGCAGAGGATATGAACAAAATATTCACCTCAGAGGAGATTCAAAAGGCTAACAAACATATGAAAAACTGCTTCAGGTCACTGATTGTCAGAGAAATGCAAATTAAGACAACATTGAGATACCACCTCACTCCTGTAAGAATGGCATACATCAAAATGGACAGCAGCAACAAATACTGGAGAGGCTTGTGGGGACAGAGGAAGCCTTTTGCACCGCTGGTGGGAATGTAAATTGGCCCAGACTCTGTGGAGAGCAGTCTGGAGAACTCTCACAAGGCTAGAACTTTTTTTTTTAAATCTTCCCCCCAACTCCCTGGTATTCATGGCACCAGCATACAAACTAATTCACACATGCGGAACACACTGCCATTTCTCATAACGGCAACAGAGAAATGTACTTTCTGAAACAATTCCCTCTACTTCTGATTCAGTTTTCATTCTCTTGACTCCTGAAAACTCCAGGCTTGATATTTTCTTTGTGGAATACATCTTATTCCTTTACCTAAAGTATTCCCATAGTCCTAGCTTATATAACTTAATTAATAAAAATAAACCTAAATAATTACAACAATACAGAAAAATGAACCTATATTCCATCCAATTTAATGACCTTTTATTTTTTACTCATAGTCAAATTTCTGGAAAGGTGTACCAATGCTTTTTTGTTTTCTGTTTCCATTTTCTCACCTCCCATTTATTTCCCAGATTATGGCAATCTGACTCCATTTATACTGAGATAGTTCTTGCTGTGGTCAATGCTTCATTTACCTCATCAAACATAATAGGTTCTCATAATTCTTCTTGTCAGGCCTCTTAGTACCATTCTATAATGCTTACCTTGATGAACTTCTATACACACTCCTTTATATAAACCTTCCTGTCACAATCTTCTCCTGTTTGTTTCACATCTGTGCCTTCTCCTTTTGGCCTCTAATATCGATCCTTACTTATCTACTAGGTCATTAAATTTTATAATTACTGCTCCTATTATATATATATATATATATATATATATATATATATATATATATATATATATATACTTTAATCCTTTCTCCCTGGTAAAGTCATTCATGTTGAAAGAGTCAATGACATACAACTACCATGTCTAATTCAGGTCACTCCTTAAATTGCAAATCACTTTTCAAAATCAACTTACTTCTTTTTTTTTTTGATTGTTTATTATCTTTTATTTATTGGCTAGAGAGCACCAGAAATTGTGAGGAAGAGGAAGGGAGACAGACACCTGCAACACTGCTTCAGCAGTTGTGAAGCTTTCTCCCTGTAGGCGGGGACTGGGGGCTTGAACCCAGGTTCTTGCTTTGTAATATGTGTGCTCAACTAGGTGCACCACCAGCCCTAAATTACTTCTAATAGTAGTGACCCATTCAACAAATAAAGCTAGCTGGAAACCTAGGGTGATTTGAATCTTTCTTTCCATTTGATTCCATATTTCATCCATCAGTAAGCCTTGTAAAATTGACACTGCACTGCTTTATCATATAGTACTGGAAATAAAGTTAGGGACTGAGAATGCATGGTACGACTAAGCTGCTTCCCGTGCCCAGTTTTACAAACTTTATACTTCAGGCCTGGATGTGGGGCACCGAGTTGAGTGTACATCTTACTGCCTTCAAGGACACAGGCTTAAGTTCCCAGCTTCTCACCAGCGGGGGTGGGAAGCTTCACGAGAAGTGAGTCAGGTCTGCAGACTCCTGTATGCCTGTCTATTTATTTATCTTATCTATCTATCTATCTATCTATCTATCTATCTATCTATCTATCTATCTACCTACCTATCTATCTATCTTTCTATCTCCCATTCCTTCTTAATTTCTCTCTCATAAAAAAAAAAAAAAACAGGAATGGTTGCTGAGTAGTGGAGTCATAACTCATAAGTCATAAGTCATAAGGCTAGCAGTGAGTCACAGCGATAACCCTGGCAGCAATATATATATGGGCTTGGGGAAGAGATATCAAAGCACTGCTCCACTATCCATAATGTTCCCTTTGGTACTGTCTTTAGTGCTGTCATATAGTCCAGGGATTAGACGCAGGACATTTTGTATGGAAAAGCATGCACCCTCTCCACTTAGCCACATACTGGATTCCTGGCTTTACAGATTTATACACATCTACTTCCTACCCCAAGACCCTTTCCCACGAACTATCTATTCCTTGGGATATTAAAATATCCTTTTAAATGCTCTAGTCATATCTGTGCTTATGCCACTGTGCTTATACCATTATACAGAGTACAATTCTGTACTGTATGTTGAACTTGGGGGAAAAAAGTGAAAGTATAATACAAGCATGCCACTTAGAAGCTTAAAAATTCTTTCTTGCACTTGAGATAAAAAGAAAGTTCATTAGCTTAGCTTGTACTATCTATCAAGGTTCTGGCTCTGTCCTTCCAGCTTCTTCTGGTACCACACTTCACCAGCTCTTTCTGTTTCAGTCTTATTGGCCTTCTTCATACATATTATACACACTATAGTTCTTATATCCAGGGCATCTGTGCCTGATTTCTTATTCTGAGATACTTTTCCCAGTCTTCACTGTTCAATTAACTCTTATTACAGAGCTCAACACAATGGTCAATTCTTCAATGCATTTGTAACTACATATACTTTTATTACAACAATAACACTTTTTCTGGCATCCATAACAATTTCAATTTTATATTTCTCTGTGTTGGTTCTTTCATTAATGGCCATTTCTTCAACATAAAGTCAGGAACCATGCATACTAATCATACTGGGTTGGCAACAGTAGGAATTCCACAAAAATCTAAGGAGTAATATGAAATAAAAATCATTTTAAATGTCCAGGATGTCAAATTTTGTGGTAAATCAAATCACTGACACAGTAAGTTAAATCACAAAATTTATATAGGGTAAATACTTCAACATTCAATGATATCAAACTAATCATGATAATTTTCTGAACAAATTAAAAAGTGTCTGCCTTAGTTAAGGTTTAGGTATTCGCTAATTTTTCATTCCCTTTTCAGTTTCATTAGAAACAACTAACCTCACAAATCAAGACAAAGCTACCTTCTGTAAAACAAAAAGATCATGAAGGTGAAAAACTGCAGCCCCTTGGAATATACCTAAAATAGACTAACCTTTTCCAAAATAGAGACCTCAAATCTCATCTTCTATGGTATTACTGATTATCAAGCAATTTGTTATGCTTTATATCTTTATGATTTTTCAGCCAACAAGTTGCAGATGTTACAATGATGCCAGCCTGACAGATGACCTCACCAATGCACTCTGGAACCCCACCTTTCCAGACCCCTGCCCCATAAGGGAAATATAGAAACAGGCTGGGAGTATGGACTGACCTGCCAATACCCATGTCCAGTGGAGAAGCAATTACAGAAGCTGGACCTTCCACCTTCTGTACCCCATGAGGATCCTGGGTCCATGCTCCCAGAGGGATAAAGAATGGGAAAACTTCTAATGGAGGTGATGGGATATGGAACTTTGTTGGTGGGAATTGTGTAGAATTGTAACTCTCTTATCCTACGGTACTGTTGATCATTATTAAACTAAAAACTTAAAAAAAAACTACAGTTTCAAATTCAAAATCTTTTACTTAGCGCTGAGGTCTAACATAAGGTTTTCTCTTTAGATAGCTAAGAAAATAGAACTGCTCAGTTATAGCCTCACATAAGGAGAGTACTATCTGAGTTCTGGTGTCATAAAAAGACAACAGCTGAGTGGCTGAGAAAGTTGTGGTCTATATAAACAATGAAATACTACTCAGCTATTAAAAATGGTGGATTCACCTTCTTTATACCATATTGGATAGAGATTGAAGAAATCATGTTAGGTGAGATAAGTCAGAAACAAAAGAATGAATGTGGGATAATCTCACCCATAGATAGAAGTTGAAAAACAAGATCAGAAGACACTAAGCAGAACTTGGACTGGAGTTCATGTATTGTACCAAAGTTAAAGACTCTTGTGGGGGGAAGGGTTTGTGTCCTGGATCATACTGTCAGAGGAAGATCTAGTGGAGGTTCTATTGTTATGTGGAAAACTGGGGAATATTATGCATGTATAAACTATTATATTTTACTGTTGACTGTAAACTATTAATTCCCTAATAAAGATATTTTAAAAAAAAGAAGTAGGCTCCCACTAGGGAAAGATAGAAACAGGCTTGAGGTATGGATCTACCTACCAATTTCCATGTCTAGTGAAGAAGTAATTTAAGAAACCTAAACTTCTATCTTCTGTACCCCAAAATGAATTTTGGTCCATACTCTCAGAGGGATAAAGAATAGGGAAGATTACAATGGAGGGGATGGGGGATGGAGCTCTGGTGATGGAAACTTTATGGAATTGTACCCCTGTTATCTTACAAGCTTGCTAATCATCATTAAATCACTAATAATTTTTTAAAAGAGAAAAAAGTACACTTCAATGCAGTTTTACATAAAAATTCAGGTAAAGGCCAGAGAGACAGCTTATGGTGGGGCACAAGCCTTGTTATGCATGTGGCCCAAGTTCAAGCTCAGAGAACCACATAAGAGGTGATATGTCTTACACTAGATGAAGCTCTCTATCTCTCTACTTGAAAGAAAAAATTCCCTAAGGTCAAGGAGACAGTATAATGACTATGTAAGAAGATTTTTGTTGCTGAGGTCCCAAACACCTCAGGTTCAATTCCTAGCATCACCACAGTCAGAACTGAGCAATGCTCTCATTAAAAAAGTTTAAAAAGTCTTAATATCCTGAATTCTACCTATGGATCTGGAGGGGGAAGCTCTGTTATAATCTTTGGGTCAATGAATCCTTCCTTTTAGTGCTTTCTTCTTTTCATGATCTTTTAGATCCATGGTGGGGCCAAAACAAATAGTCTCACATTTACGTGTGTGTGTGTGTGTGTGTGTGTGTGTGTGTGTGTGTATGTTTTTGTGCACTCACACATGCGTGCACTTATTAAAACACTGCTCTGGCTTATGGTGGTGCTGTGTAGACTGAGCGTGAGTTTTGGAGGCTCAGGTATGAACATCTTTATATAGACACTATACTATTCCCCTGCCCTCTCTCATATCTACTTTAATCTTATGTTACTAGTATTTACATCACTTGCAAAGCCAACAGTATTTTAGAATACAGAGTCAGGGAATGAAGAATTGCCTAGACAACCCACATAAATCTAAACCTTCTAAAAACTCCTGATAGGAAAAGTTATATCAATTTTTTTTTTTTTGCATTCAGGGTTATTTCTGGGGCTCGGTGCCTACACTATGTATCAACTGCTCCTAGAGGCATTTCCCCCCTTTTGTTGCCCTTGTTGTTCATCGTTGTTGTCATTATTGTCATTGTTATTGGATAGGACAGAGAGAAATGGAGAGAGGAGAGGAAGACAGAGAGGGGGAGGGAAAAATAGACACCTGCAGACCTGCTTCACCACCTGTGAAGCAACTCCCCAGCAGGTGGGGAGCCTGGGGCTTGACCGGGATCCTTATGATGGTCCTTGTGCTTTGTGTCATGTATACTTAACTGGTTGAGCTACTGCCTGGCTCCGTATCAAAAACTTTGCACAGGTTATCCAATGAGGATGGTATACTTGCTCTCAAATGGCAGATGGATAAACTAAGTATAACAGAATCAAAAGCAAAATTTCTTCAATTAGGTCACTGGTAAATGGTAGAACAAGAAATTACATCCAAATTTATTAAATTCTAAACACACTTGTCTACTTCTTGAACTGTATTTAATGAAAGGTAAAAGGTACACATCAAGATAGTAAAGATCGAGGAAAGTTATTGCTTTTCTATTCTACAGAATTATTTTCTTGCCAAGTCTAAGTTATATCAAATATAAACCATTACTGTTGTTTTGAAAAGCAAATCAGTGATCATTAAGTTAGTTTTAGGTGATTAACTAAAACTGATAATTTCCATCCTGACTCATCCATTTTATAATTAACAATGCTAGAGCATAAACATCTACAAAGTAGAATGATCAGAAGTAATTATGTATACTAGAATAATGTAACCTAGAGAAAATTAATGCTAAAAATGATGAAATAACATTAAGACTCCAAGAAATTATATTTTTGTTTCCTGATTTCAATAAGGAAAATATTGTAAGAAAAAAATACAAGATACTTGATCTAACATACAGGCTTTACATTTCAACAAGTATCTTACTATTTTTGCCATATTTTTCACTTATATAGAATCTGAGCCTTACATTAATATATTATCTTCGAACACAATTAATTCTTTCTCAGTTTACAAACCAATTATAAAATGTGGAATGAATATAAAGTCCTATATAGCATTCAAATTTACTCAATAATTGATAATTTAACATAATTATTCCTCATTAAATATATTTCTCTTTAGGAGTCAGCGAGTAGGGGGGTATTGACTGGGAGACTTAACTAGAAATGATAATTCAATGCTTTTTATGGCAGAGGATGACAGTTTGGTGGATTATGAGGTATACTAACACCTATCTTTGGAGATAATAACAATCTTGTAAATCAATATTTCCTCAATAAAATGAATATATACATAGACACAGATATACATATATATACATACATATATAGTCCCCTAAATTATAGTAATTTTGAATATAATTAAAATAATAATCTGGTTCATATTCTAAAGTTTTATCAGTCACATCTTATATGAACATGGAAATTATTAGTTAAATAACTATACTATCCAGACACAGAACATACATACCAATAAATTGCCAAATGGAGCTCTTGAAGTGATGTGGTGTTGTTATACAGCATATAAACAGAACTACTTTTGCTTTTGAATGAAGATAGAAAGTGACATGTTGGGGCTGTATAGTCGTGTACCTAGTTGAGTACATATGTTGCCATGAGCTAGGACCTGGGTTCAGGTCCCCAGAACCCACTTGCAGTGGGGGAAGCTTCCCAAGTCATAAAAAAGTGTTGCAGTGTCTCTGTTTCTCTCTCCTTTGCTATCACCCCTTTCATTTCAGTTTTTGTCTCTATCCAATAAATAATAATAAGTAAAATATTAAAATAAATATATAAAATCTTTTTAAAATGAAAGTGATATGCTTTAGCTCATTCAATGCATCAAACACTCATTGGCTCTTAGTTTGTCCTGGAACTTTTACATCCATCAATTGCAGATATACGAACTAGGTGGAAAATCATATGCTTTTAGAAGATGCCAAAAATACATGATAAGACAGATTTTTTAGTTTATTTTTCATCTGTCTTAGTTTTTATTTCATTTTTATATACCTAGTTTAATTTATCTAGAGTATATAATATTTTGAATCTTTTTTGTAACAAATGTTATTTTTAGTACAATAAAGTATCAAAGATTTACTTGTACATTATAGCTCCAACAGCTACAACTACTTCTAAGATGATTACTAATATCCAACACCACCAGTTGAGGTCATTTCTTCTCTCTTTAGTTTAGAAACATCATTTTAGTACAAATTTAGGCAAGTGTAAGACAAATCATTAGTTATTTGAAGTTTATGTTTTCATTGATTTCTTGATAAAAATTCAAAAATAATTTTGTGTAATTTTTTTTCAAATTCAAACAGCTGTGAAAACTAATATCCGAAAGTTGTAAATAAATACGCTTCACTGAGCTCCAAAATGTTCAAGTAGTATGCATTCATTTAATTTGTTCATGTATTTATTGAGATTCTAAATATTCTATTAAAGCACTAAGGTGTGCTTAAGCAAAATCAGCCCCTGCCCTGATTCACAGAGTTCATGGGGGAAACATACAAAATATTGATATGGAAATCTATTAATTAGAGAACACAGAGCTAGGAGAAAACAACAGAAGCAAAGGAAATTAGGGAAAGGATTATAAAAGGTATAAAGGTTGCTATTAATGGGTAATTCAAGTAATGGCCTGGAAGTATATGGAGTGGTGCTAACAGATGTGACAACATGGTAAAAGGCAGCACAACAAGAAATAACATCAGCAAACCTAAGTTTATAAATGATACTATGAGATATTTTCACAATTCTCACAAAAGTGGGTCAACTTTATTGTTTCCTCATACTTAATACTCCTGAAAATTACTGACTACAAATTTTTTTCTGCAGTTCAAGATGACATAAATATGTTCCCACTTTTATGTAGAAGATAATGAAAAAATTCATTTGTTAAAGCAAAGAATGGAATCAGAAATAAAAACTGGGGCTATTTGGCTGTTATTTACAATGGGAACTTAAAATATTCATGCTATTCTCATTCTCTTATCAGGTAGAAGAAGTAGATAGTAGGTGGTGCTTATTTTTATCTTACACTGGAAAAATATTTAGTGGCTTAGAATTGGCTCTGTAAAAGCTTTTTCTATGTGTATTCAGGCTTTATTATACATTAATAGTCTTTCAGCAACCAGACTTCTGATCAACATATTAACTTGTTTTCCATATTAACTTTTTTTGATAGAAAAGTTGTAGCAGACAGAACTAGTCATTTCAGGAATTAAAAACTAGCTAAAGATTATAACATAACACACCAGTAGGGGGGTTTTCTAATTATTGGCATGGGAATAAGAGCCTTGTGAAAGTAGTTTCTTTGGTATAGCTGGACTAAGTTTCTGCTTTAATTGACATTCACTGGATAGATACGTTCGTTTAACTTATCTACCACATATATATAGATTTGTGAATCATTATGACATCAAATTCATTTTTTTTTTTGCTGTTGACTATAAATTCCCTTAAGATGGGAAGATTCATAAAAGCTGAGAAGCAAAGTAACTCCCATCTTAGTCCAATGTCTGCCTTGTGGTTAACATTCATTAAAGCTGCCTTAATAGAAAAACTCCAATTTCCTCTAGCTAGTGTCGATGAAGTTAATCCTGGATAGACTCCATGGGTGCTTTATAAGTTAGAGAAAACACTATTAATTCTTTGTGCATTTTGCATTAATTGAATCTTATTTTGCACTTTTACAAAATTGAAATCAAACAAAGCATGCAATTAGGCACACTGCCAATGAAAATAAGACCTTTCTTTTTTCTTCACTGCAGACTTTTAAACTGATATTGTTAAAACAAGCACAAAATTAAACTGAAGTCAGACTTGGGTATAAGTGAGCTCAGAGAATGCATGGCACCAATGTTGATTCAGTGGCTCTAATAATAAAGCACAGGGTATTCTACCTACATTAAGTATGTAGAAGCATGATCCTATGAACACATTGAGCACAGTTTCTCACTCTCTCTGTCTCTCTCTCTCTTTCACACACACACACACACACACACACACACACACACACACACACACACACACACACACACACACACACGATGATACTGATTATCCATCTTACTAAAAACCTTTGCTTTATCTTTTGTTATTGGAGGGTTAATGGTTTACACACAGACACATACACAGATAGACACATCCCTTCATCTCCCCTTTGTAAGTGTCTAAAAGACACACCAGGACCCCAATGTCCCTTCACCCTGTCCAATTCCCTCCTTCCCCAGAGTCCTTTGTTTTGGTGCCATATATCACATCCAATCCAAGTTTCACTTTATGCCCTCCCTTACTGTCCTTTATTCTTAAGTTCTACCTTTAAGTGACATCATTCAGTTCTGATCTTTCTCTTTCTGGCTTGTCTCACTCAACATTATACCTTCATGTTCTGACCAAGATACTGGATTCTCTTAACTTTAGAGAAATATCATGAGTGATACTGGATGAGGAAAATGAGGATGGAGACATTGCTGAGTCTTTATACTCATGTGGTGCTCTTACCAATGCTGACCTTTTATATTATCCTTCCTTTCTTCATTTTTAGCAAAACATAGTGATTTGAGAGCCAGCTCACTCAGTAAAACACAGGCCTTACCATGAAGTCATGCGTGAGTGATGACACTACCTGGGAACACCATGGGAGCTTCATGGAGGGTGACACAGTGTTGGGGTGTTGTCTTTTTTCTTTTTTCTATTTTATTAGGAGGTTAATGGTTTACAGCACAATTGTCTACAACATGGGCTCCATTCGCTCTGTATCATGGCTTCTGTATTTACTCTCACCCCCAACCTAGCATTCCAACTCTTTCCCTCTCTTTCATTCCTTCCCCCAAAGCTCCTTGCTTTGGTGCAGTACCTCCCCCCTAACCCCAGTCCAAGTTTCACCCTGCGTTCTCTCTTTCTGATTCTGAGTCCTGAGTTTAACCAAAGTGGGTGGTCAACCATTTCTCCCTCTCTTCTGACTCACCCCAGCCAATGATTTCCCTTCAGGTTCCAACCAAGGCGAGGCAAAGACTGGGATTTTAAGTTCTAATCTAGCATTTGGCCTTGGTTCACCAGCATTGTTCATATAACCCTATCCACTTTGTCCTTGCTTTTCCTATGTCTTTGCTTCTTTTGTTGATAGTGTTACTATTTCTGCTTTTCTTTTTGTCAATTTTTTTGTATTTACTTATTTTCCCTTTTGTTACCCTTGCTGTTGTAGTTATTATCGTTGTTGTTATTGATGTCGTTGTTGTTAGATAGAACAGAGAGAAATGGAGAGAGGAGGGGAAGACAGAGAATGGGAGAGAAAGACAGACACCTGCAGACCTGAATCACTGTCTGTGAAGCGACTCCCCTGCAGGTGGGGAGCTGGGGCTTAACCACCTGACTCCCTATCTTCTGCTTTTCTATCTCCTTCTCAAAATAAAATGAAAATAGGGACCCCAAAGCTGCTCAGTGTTATTGTATATGGCTAAAAGCCTTAGTTCATTCCCTACACTGCATTAAAAAGAAAAAAGAAAAAAAAGCAAGCATTATGAAAATTCATTGACTGATTATTTTACTTATACAAATATGGCGTCTATATAATTCAGCTCAATGGAGGCACAGCTAAAGGGATTAAACTGAATATTGTAAGGAAAAATGAGGTTAAATACATTCATTGATATGCTGGAGTTATTTTGTAAAGCAAGTCAAGTGACATCAAGAGAGAAATAAGGATTATTCATTTTAAAATAAGAAAATAGTTATTTTTAATACTTATATAGCCTAAAAAAAGTAACTAAAAAGAAAAAAAAAGTGGATGGTGAAGCAACTCACTGTGGGCTATAAACATCATTTAAATTTCTTCCTGAGCCCTGAATTTGCTATCCATGTGATTCTTATATTTTAGAAGAAATTGGGTCATAAAACAAGCACTGTAAGCTCTGGATATTTTTTAAAGATAAATTTATCATGTACAGCATGCATTTCTCTTTAGACAAAAATGAGAAAAATAGTCCACAGAGATTTTAGACAGAGAGTGCAGAGCTACTTGTACTTCAAAAGACTATTACCATGTACAAGGACCAAGGTTCAAGCTCACAGTCCACACATGAAGAGAGGAAGTATTGAGTGGTGAAGCAGTGCTATAGGTGTCTTTCTCCCTTTCTCTCTTCCCTCTCAATTTTCTCTTATCTTTTTCAAGCAAGCAAGCAAATAAATAAATAAATAAATAAATGTGATCACATATACACTAAGTCAAACTTTTTTTTTTCTATGCCACTATGATTATTACCCGGAAGACACCCAAATCCCCGGCTTCCATTTTATTTTGATAATGGATGAAAGACAGAGAGTAGAAGAGAGAGAGACAGAGAGAGACAGAGAGATAGTGAGACGCCGGGCGATGGTGCACCTGGGTAAGCACACACATTACAGTGCATAAGGACCCAGGTCCAAGTCCCTGGTCCCCATCTGCAGGGGGGAAACTTCACGAGTGGTGAAGCAGGGCTCCAGGTATCTCTCTGTCTCTCTTCCTCTCTATCCCCCTGCCCTCTCAATTTCTCCCTGTCTCTATCCAATAATAAATAAATATATAAATATTTGAAGAGAGAGAAGAGAGATATCAGCTGCAGAGTTTCATCCTGCATGAGCTCACCCTCCCCACCCCCCGAAGGCTTAATCCAGGGGGTTAACCCTGGGTCCTTGCACCTAGTAATGTGGATTCTCCCATCTGAGCCACTATCTGATGCCCTGCTAACCATTCCTTTGTAAGAGCTGCTTCTTCCAGCACTACTTTTGGTCAAACAAATACATACAAGTTTTAATTTTTTTTTCCTTGTAAGTCTGTTCTGAGGGAAATGGAAACCGCTGTAACTATATGTAAATTAATTAGATAAACAATAGAGACCTCTCTGCACAGAGATGATAACCCTCTGACCTTTTCAGGCAGGCAGGTTAATTATATGGTCATAGCTGATTTCCTAATTTTTCAAATAGCAGACTGATTATATCTGGACAGGCCAGTATTATTTTTCAGTGAGTAAAACATGTTGTCCAGCCTGAATGCCACTGAAATGTCAAGATACTGTGAGTAATTTCAAAATGTAAATAATTTCACTAAAGAATTCAAACGTTTAATTCAAACTGTATTACAAGAATGTGATTAATTTCATATTCAACCTCAAGTTTTTATCTGCTTTATTATTTGGAAGATCAGCACATACCAGATCAAATGTTGTCTTTAAGCTAACATAGGTACACACATATTAGCAAGAAACACGTCATCTCCTTCTTTTCTTATTTTGTTATCACTGGGACCTCACCACTCTGAGCTGACTATTTTCAGATAGAAACAAAAAGAGGGGGAGATACCGCAGTACCAAAGCTTCCTCAAATGTTTTATGGGCTGAGTTTTATATTTTGATTCCCGTCTCCATGTGTTATTTTTCTGTCTGTCTGTATGTGTGTGTCTTTATCAGTAAAATTATAGAATATTGTCCAGAATATAAGTATAGAAGTCTGACTCTCAGAGGATTAGCACAAAGCCACATAAGGAAAGATACTTAGCACTTTGGATTGGTTTACCCAATTTCCACACCTCCCTCTTCTCACACTTAGAAAGCTAACAACTATTGGGACCGGCTGTGGCACACCTAGTTGAACACACATGTTACAATATACAAAGACCTGGGTCTGAACCCCTGGTTCCCAGCTATAAGGGGAAAGCTCTGTTAGTGATGAAGCAATGTTGCAGATGTCTTTTTGTCTCCCTCACTATCACTTCCTTCCCTCTTGATTCCTGGCTGTCTCTATTCAATTAATAAATAAAGGGAGTTGGGCTGTAGCACAATGGGTTAAGCGCAGGTGGCGCAAAGCACAAGGACCGGCATAAGGATCCCAGTTCGAACCCCGGCTCCCCACCTGCAGGGAAGTCGCTTCACAGGCAGTGAAACAGGTCTGCAGGTGTCTATCTTTCTCTCCTCCTCTCTGTCTTCCCCTCCTCTCTCCATTTCTCTCTGTCCTATCCAACAACAACAACAACAATAATAACTACAACAATAAAACAACAAGGGCAACAAAAGGGAATAAATAAAATACAATAAATATTAAAAAAATTAAATTAATAAATAAAAGTAATAATTTTTCTAATAAAAATAAAGAAAAAGAAAGCTAAGGACTATTTTTCCAATTATCCTTTGTAGCTAGTATTTTTAAATGTTTTTATACATAGATCTTTCTGATAGATGTTTCTGTTTCCTTTGGATAAATACCCAGGAGAGAAATTAACTGGGTCACATGACAGATCTAGTGTTCTGAGAAATATCCAGACTACCTTCCACAAAGGTTGTACCAATTTACACACCCTCCAGCAATGCAGATGTGTCCCTTTTTCTCCACATCTTCTCCAACATTTGTTATGACTGTCTTGTCTAGTATTTGACATTCTCATAGGTGTAATGTGCAGCTTGGCGATACGAGAATCCGGCATGAAGCCCAGCCAGTCTATCTTGGCGTTACTCTAGATCGCACTCTGTCATTTCACGAACATCTCATAAAAACTGCAGCAAAGGTGGGCGTGAGGAATAACATCATTGCAAGACTGGCCAGCTCCTCATGGAGCAGGAGCGCTTCCACACTATGATCATCATCTCTGGCATTATGCTATTCCACTGCAGAATACTGTGCCCCAGTATGGTTCCGTAGCCCCCATGTCCACTTGGTCGATTCCAAATTATATTCCTCCATGAGGATAATTTCTGGAACCATCCGTTCCACCCCGGTTCCATGGCTGCCAGTTCTTAGCAACATTGCCCCGCCAGATATTCGTCGGGATGCGGCATCATCTAAGTTCATTTCCCACGTCTACGCTCGACCGGACCTGCCAATATACAGGATATCTTCGCCCACCCTGTCCAACGCTTGACGTCTCGTCACCCAATCTGGTCCCCTACGCCTACACTGAACTTCTCTGTTCCAGACTCTTGGAAACAGAGTTGGCAGTCAGCTGAGGTAAAGAACAAACACCTCATCACAGACCCCTGCAAGCGTCAACCCGGCTTTGACCTAGCACGTTATGATTGGGCCCTCCTCAATCGCTATCGAACAGGCCATGGCCGGTGCGCCGCTATGTTCCATCGCTGGGGAGCCAGAGACGACCCGAACTGCCCCTGTGGCTCCAGACAGACTATGACCCACATAGTCAACGACTGCCACCTCTCCAGATTCAAAGGAGGTCTTGAAACTTTACATCAGGCTCAACCTGACGCTGTTGACTGGCTACGGAAGAAGGGCAAACGCTAGAAGAAGAATAGGTGTAAAGTGGCATCTCATTTTATTTGCATTTTTCTGAAAATCAATGACTTTGAGCACTTTCCACGAATCTGTTGACTCTCTGGATCTTTACTTCTGTAAGGTGTCTTCATTTACTTAACCCATCTCTTTATGAGGAACCTAGTAATTAGGAACAGGGAAGGAGAAAACAAAGTGAAACATGAACCGGGCATGGTATGTTGCCTCAAAGCAAGGAGCACTGGGGGGAGTAGGGGAAGGGTGGAAAAAGACTGCAGGGGCTTGAAACATAGTAAAATTATCTGCATGTGATGATGACTGTCTGTAAAGCATTAACCCCCCTCAATAAGAAAAAAAAAATTGTATAGAGACAGAGAGACATATATAAAGAGAGAGAAAGTGAGAGAATGAAAGAGACAACAGCACCAAAGCCTCCTTCAATGCAGTGGGGAGTTGGAAGCAGACTCAAACCTGAGTTGAACACATGGCAAAGCGGACCCTATCCAAGTGAGCTATTTCACCAGCCTGTCTGCTAGGGTTTTTGATACGAAATAGATCTGACAATTACATTCTGCCCTGATACTTCAGAAAGTCAAAATGCAGATGTCTTCCTGGTGTTTAGCCATCAGATGCTGTTTTAAGTCAAGGTTGTAGAAAGGGAATGGTTCCCCAACAGCCAGCAGCAGGATCAGCAGATCATCCATTATCTAGTGTAGGAGATGCTAGGAATACTCATGCCAGCAGAAGTGGGGAGCCTGTTCCATGAATGGTCTTAGCAGTGATTTCAGGTTTAGTACCTTGTATTTGGGTCATCGAATGCATTCTGTGGATGTTTCTTCAAGAAGCTCAGCTAAAAATCTCCTCAGTTTTTGCAATGAAGGAACTCCCTTCTTATTTTACTTTCAAGAGTGAATTCTAAAACTTATCATCCTGACTGATACTTGGATCAGACAGCTCTCAACTAAACTCTTACCATTCAAATCATATTATTTTCCCCACCACAACACTCTAAGGAATTATCAGACTAGAGTCAATTAAAAAAAATAAAGTCAAAGGGCTGGCAGCTGATTCACACAGTCAAATGCACAGGTTACCTTGTGCAAGGACCTGGGACTGAGGTCCAGCCACCACATGGGAACACCTGTGGGGTGGGGGTGGGGGTGGGGGAAGGCTCATGGTAGTGGAACAGTGCTGCATTATTTCTCTTCCCTCTGTATCTTACACTCCCCACCCCTTTTTTTCACCCTCTATCTAGAGAAAAAAAATGGCTATGGGATACAGTATAGTTATGCGGGCACTGAGCTCCAGTAAGCACAAAAGTAATAATAATAATAATAATAATGGCAAGCTATATACTAAATATAATTTCAAGAAATCATAAACAGAAAGACAAATTGTCCAATTAAAGAGTTTTAGGGGAAAGTAAATCAGAAAAATTAATCCTTGAAGACATTACAAGATAACAGAAAATGCTCCAGAGAAATTTGTCAACTGGCAGTCAGTATTTCCATGGCCTTGTTTTCTGCAGTGTTATGAGACAATTATTTTGTCTTGTAGAGCTTGAGTCATGATAGTAAATACAGAGCTTGCCTACTAGGTCCCCATTTATAAAACACATAACAGACTGCGAGCTCGTGTTTAAACAATGCTGAGATATCAAGAACTTTAGAACACTGGATTTTATTTATGTTTTGAAAAGATAATAATAATTTTCCTCTCTCTCTCTATATATATATATAATTGTCTTGAGTATAATTTTCCTCTATAATATATAAAATTATCTTGAGTATAAAATGAGTTAATGTGATTAAATCTTAAGTTGTTTTTTATGACTTATTATAAGTCATCTGACAAGTGTACAAAGGTCTAGTAAAAAATTCCTAAAGTTGAAAAATCAAATTTAACTGTCTCCATCTGTAAAACTTGATCCAGATGCTGGCAGAGTGTACACCTTACCATGCTCGAGGTTCCAGGTTCAGACTCATAGCTCTCACCTCCCAGGGGGAAGGCTTCAGGTGAAAATATGCTGGTTATCTCTCTCTCCATCTATATTTCTCTAATTTTATTAGAAAGTAAGGCACTTAAAATGGGAGAAAAAAAAAAAGAAGGCCAGCTGACAGAAGTCCTGGTGCCAGCACCTAGACTCAGAGACAAGCCTGGTGTCAAATAAAGCAAAAATACAAAATGTCATCTATTGTTTTGACCTTAGACTATGTGCTCTGGTCTATGAAAAGAGAACAATGTAGAGTAGGTTGTGTTATTTTATTTAGAAAGATGTCTGAATATAGTAGGCATAATTTTATTTTATTATTATGATGATTATGATTATTATTATTGCCTCCAGGGTTACTTCTGGAGCTCGGTGCCTGCACTATGAATCCACTGCTCCTGGAGGCCATTTTTTCCCATTTTTGTTGCCCTTGTGGTTTATCGTTGTTGCTGTTATTATTATTATTGTCATTGCTGTCATTGTTGTTGGATAGGACAGAGAGAAATTGAAAGAGGAAGGGAAGACAGAGATGGAGAGAGAAAGATAGACACCTGCAGACATGCATCACCTCTTGTGAAGCAACTTCCTTGTAGGTGGGGAGCCGGGGGTTCAAACTCGGATCCTTATACCAGTCTTTGCGCTTTGAGCCACGTGTGCTTAACCCACAGCACTATCGCCTGGCCCTCCAGATAATTTTAATAATGATTTCAAGAAAGATTTTAATAAAGGTGATAATTACCAAGAAAGAATGTTTATCAGTTTATTGTGCACATTTGTGTCACCTCAGTCAACTTTCTTGATGTGATAAGAACCCAATTTCAACATTAGGTACATGTTCACATGTTCACATGCGTAAAGCAAGGGGAACCCTGTCTTCATTTTTCAGGCATTCTAACAAACAAAAGACAACGGGCACGAGCCACTTTACACATTGTCTTGTTATATCAGAAAAAAACTGCAATATGCTTTTGTGCTCTGTTTCTTTGTTTTCCAAGAAAAAGAGACAGCATTTTTTTCTAAAGAGCAAAACAAAACAAGACATTGTACTTATAAATAAGTGCCTGTGCTATATTCACGTGTGAAACAGAAATAAATGCATCTTTATTTACTTTCGTTGATCTTTTTTATGGTTTTCTTATTCTCGATGTTATTGATTTCTTCCCTAACTTTAGTGATTTCTGTCCTTCTGGTTGCTTTAGGGTTCCTTTGTTGTTATTCTTCTAGGTCTTTAAGATGTGCAATCAGGCTGTTTATTTGTGCTTTTTCTTGTTTCCTAATGTGTGCTTGTATAGCTATGAACTTCCCTCTCAGTACTGCCTTAGCTGTGTCCCAAATATTTTGATAGCTTGTGTCTTCATTTTCATTGAACTCTAGAAACATTTTGATTTCTTCCTTGATTTCCTCTTTGACCCAGAGGTTGTTAAGTAGTGTACTGTTGAGCTTCCACATTTTGGGACTATTACTAATCCTTTGTTGATTGTTAAGTGTTAGTTTAATTCCACTGTGGTCTCAGAAGATGCTTTGGATGATTTCAGTGCTCTTGAATTGGCTGATGCTGTCTTTGTGGCCTAACATATGGTCTATCCTTGAGAATAACCCATGTGGATTTGAGTAAAATGTGTATTCTAGCTTCTTGGGATGAATGACTCTGAAAATGTCCAATAGTTCTAGTTTATCTATCTCTTCATTTAGCTCCCTTATGTCTTTATTGATTTTCTGCCTGGATGATCTGTCAAGTTGAGAGAGTGGGGTGTTGAAGTCCCCTACTATGACTGTGTTGCTGTTAATATATTGCTGTAGCTCTTTCAGTAGACGTTTGATGTATTTTGATGGCTTCTCATTGGGTGCATAGATGTTAATATTTTTTAAGTCCTCTTGATTGACTGATCCTCTGAGCATTAAGTAGTGTCCATTCCTATCTTTTTTAATCTTATCTATTTTAAAGTCTATTGTGTCAGATATGAGAATAGCTGTTCCTGCCCTTTTGTGAGGGCTATTGGCTTGTATGATAGTTTTCCATACTTTCACTTAAGTCTGTGTTTGTCTTGTTGAGTTAGGTGGGTTTCCTGTAGACAACATATTGTTGGGTTGTATTTTCTGATCCATCTTGCTACTCTGTGTCTTTTAATCGGTGAATTCAAGCCATTGACATTTATTGATATCAAAGATTGAAGATATTTTAACGCCATTTTTGTAGAGTTTTAGACTGTTCTGATATATGTCCTATTTATGATGGTCTGATTGTTTATAGAAGATTTTTCAGAACTTCTTTCAGGGCAGGCTTGGTGATAGTTGATTCCTTCAACTATTGCTTGTCTGAGAAGGTTTTGATGCCTCCATCTAGTCTGAATGACAGTCTAGCAGGATATAGTATTCTTGGTTGAAAGCCTTTCTCATTGAGCACTCGACAGATATCTTGCCATTCTCTTCTGGCCTGTAGTGTTTGTGTGGAGAACTCTGCTGCTAATCTTAAGGGTTTTCCTCTGTAGGTGACTGTTTTTCTCTTGCAGCATTTAGGATCCTTTCTTTATCCTTATTCCCTTCCATTCTAAATATGATGTGTCTTGGTGTCTTTAGGTCTGGGTTAATTCTGTTTGGGACCCTCTGGGCTTCTTGAATCTTTATGATAGTAAATGAAAGAGGAGATATAACAACAGACACGACAGAAATTCAAAATATCATGCGAGGCTTCTATGAATAACTATATGCCACCAAGCTAGAAAACCTGGAAGAAATGGATGATTTCCTAGATACCTACCAACTTTCAAAACTAAGTAAAGAGGAAGTGGATAACATCAACAGGCCCATCACAGCCAATGAAATTGAAACAGTTATTAAAAACCTCCCCAAAAATAAAAGTCCTGGACCAGATGGTTTTACAAATGAATTCTACAAAACCTTCAAAGAAGAACTAATACCTCTACTTTTAAAAGTTTTCCAGAAGATTGAAGACACTGGAATACTTCCTGCCAGCTTCTATGAAGCTAACATCACTCTGATACCAAAAGCAGACAGGGACACAACCAAAAAAGAAAACTATAGACCAATATCTCTGATGAACATAGATGCTAAAATACTGAACAAAATTCTAGCCAACCGGATACAGCAGTATATTAAAAAGATTGTTCATCATGACCAAGTGGGGTTTATCCCAGGCATGCAAGGTTGGTTTAATATACGTAAATCAATCAATGTGATCCATCATATTAACAAAAGCAAAACCAAAAACCACCTGATCATATCAATAGATGCAGAGAAAGCCTTTGACAAAATACAACATCCCTTTATGATCAAAACGCTACAAAAAATGGGAATAGATGGAAAATTCCTGAAAATAGTGGAGTCTTTATATAACAAACCTACAGCCAACATCATACTCAATGGTGAAAAACTGGAAGCATTTCCACTAAGATCAGGTACTAGACAGGGCTGCCTGCTATCACCATTACTATTCAACATAGTGTTGGAAGTTCTTGCCATAGCAATCAGGCAGGAGCAAGGAATTAAAGGGATACAGATTGGAAGAGAAGAAGTCAAACTATTTTGCAGATGACATGATAGTATACACAGAAAAACCTAAGGAATCCAGCAAGAAGCTTTTGGAAATCATCAAGAAATACAGGAAGGTGTCAGGCTACAAAATTAACATTCAAAAGTCAGTGGCATTCCTCTATGCAAACACTAAGTTAGAAGAAATTGAAATCCAGAAATCAATTCCTTTTACTATAGCAACAAAAACAATAAAATATCTAGGAGTAAACCTAACCAAAGACGTGAAAGACTTGTATACTGAAAATTATGAGTCACTACTCAAAGAAATTGAAAAAGACACAAAGAAGTGGAAAGATATTCCATGTTCATGGGTTGGAAGAATTAACATCATCAAAATGAATATACTACCCAGAGCCATCTACAAATTTAATGCTATCCCCATCAAGATCCCAAGCACAGTTTTTGGGAGAATAGAACAAATTCTACAAATGTTTATCTGGAACCAGAAAAGACCTAGAATTGCCAAAACAATCTTGAGAAAAAAGAACAGAACCGGAGGCATCACACTCCCAGATCTCAAATTGTATTATAGGGCCGTTGTCATCAAAACTGCTTGGTACTGGAACATGAATAGACACACTGACCAGTGGAATAGAATTGAGAGCCCAGAAGTGAGCCCCCACACCTACGGACATCTAATCTTTGACAAAGGGGCTCAGACTACTAAATGGGGAAAGCAGAGTCTCTTCAACAAATGGTGTTGGAAACAATGGGTTGAAACATGCAGAAGAATGAAACTGAATCACTGTATTTCACCAAATACAAAAGTAAATTCCAAGTGGATCAAGGACTTGGATGTTAGACCACAAACTATCAGATACTTAGAAGAAAATATTGGCAGAACTCTTTTCCCCATAAATTTTAGAGACATCTTCAATGAAACGAATCCAATTACAAAGAAGACTAAGACAAGTATAAACCTATGGGACTACATCAAATTAAAAAGCTTCTTCACAGCAAAAGAAACCACTACCCAAACCAAGAGACCCCTCACAGAATGGGAGAAGATCTTTACATGCCATACATCAGACAAGAGTTTAATAACCAACATATATAAAGAGCTTGCCAAACTCAACAACAAGACAACAAATAACCCCATCCAAAAATGGGGGAGGACTTGGACAAATATTCACCACAGAAGAGATCCAAACGGCTGAGAAACACATGAAAAAATGCTCCAAGTCTCTGATTGTCAGAGAAATGCAAATCAAGACAACAATGAGATATCACTTCACTCCTGTGAGAATGTCATACATCAGAAAAGGTAACAGCAGCAAATGCTGGAGAGGGGGTGGGGTCAAAGGAACCCTCCTACACTGCTGGTAGGAATGTCAATTGGTCCAACCTCTGTGGAGAACAGTCTGGAGAACTCTCAGAAGCCTAGAAATGGATCTACCCTATGATCCTGCAATTCCTCTCCTGGGGATATATCCTAAAGAACTCAACACATCCATCCAAAAAGTTCTGTGTACACATATGTTCTTGGCAGCACAATTTGTAATAGCCAAAACCTGGAAGCAACCCAGGTGTCCAACAACAGATGAGTGGCTGAGCAAGTTGTGGTATATATACACAATGGAATACTACTCAGCTGTAAAAAATGGTGACTTCATCGTTTTCAGCCGATCTTGGATGGACCTTGAAAAAATCATGTTGAGTGAAATAAGTCAGAAACAGAAGGATGAATATGGGATTCTCTCACTCTCAGGCAGAAGTTGAAAAACAAGATCAGAAAGAAAACACAAGTAGAACCTTAAATGTAATTGGCGTATCGCACTAAAGTAAAAGACTCTGGGGTGGGTGGGTGGGGAGAATACAGGTCCAAGAAGGATGACAGAGGACCTAGTGGGGGTTGTATTGTTATATGGGAAACTGGGGAATGTTATACATGTACAAACTACTTTACTTACTGTTGAATGTAAAACATTAATTCCCCAATAAAAAAAAAATCAGGAAAAAAAAAGAATTAGGTTTTGAGAAAGCTTATGAGTGCACGAGAGAATTGAATCTAGAGCAGACTGGGGTAGCATAATGATAAAAAAAGAGAAATAAATGCATCTGAAAACAACAACAACAACCACCTTATGTGTTATGTATATCAGAATTGTGACTTGGGCAAATAGTAGCAGGTAAAAAATTGTAAAAATTTGACAAAGAGCTTTAGCAAATGGGAAATCACAGAGACTGATTTTTATTCTTTCAAATATTTTCTGATATGAATAACTAAAATAGAACACAAATTTATTGTGTTTTCTTGATTCCTATTAAGTTGTATGAATGATATATATATATATATACCTATATGAAGCTGGGTGGCAACCTACCCTATGTAACCCACTTTATTACCATGTGTGAGAACCTGAGTTTAAGTCCACAGTCCCCACCTGCAGGAGGGAAGCTTTGTGAGCTGTGAAGCAGTGCTGCAATTATCTTTCCTTATTGGTCACACTATATCCATCTCAAATGAAAAGACATAGTTGCTGGGAACAAGGGAGCTGAAAGGGCACTGAATCCCAGTGATATCATAGGTAGCAAAATAAATAAATAAGTAAATAAAATACTTTTTACTTCTTGGTTTCTATGTCAATCATTTTTATAGTTGCACTTCGTCCTTGGCTATACATGTAGGTCAATGCAGCTTTTTTGGATGGTAGTTAATTATTACATTAATTTACTTACAGCAAATGAAATCCAGGATTAAAAGTATTAGTTAAAATCATTCTTGCTATTATTTTTAACAACTGTATAGACACAGTTAAGGCTATCTCCTGAATTTTAAAATTATTTTCTTTTTAAAAATGCTTTTATTTTTAATTGTCTTTATTTATTGGATAAAACAGCTAGAAATTAAAAGGGTAGGGTAGATAGAGAGGGAGTAAGGTAGATTGCTTCACCACTTGCAAGGCTTTCCCCTGCAGGTGGGGACTAGGTGCTCGAACCCAGGTCCTTGCACATTGTAGCATGTGTGCACCACTTGGCCACTGAATTTTTAAAATCTTAATGAAGGATTCATATAACAGCACACTTGGAGAAAGTACTGCTTTGCCATGTGCACAGCCCAGGTTCAAGCCCAGGCCCAATGTATTGCAGGAATCTTTGGTACTACTATGGTCTCTTTCATTCTCTCTACCACCAGGCCTCCTTGTCTCTATCTAAAAAAAAAAAAAAGTAATGAATCTTTCTAAACAGATGAATAAGCAATTTCAAACTGGAAGACTCCAAATTCAGTTTATAACAATGTGTTTATATAGTCACCAGAATGAGAAAATGCAATTTTGTTCTTATTTAATAGCTAGGGAAAATCGGTGTGTGCTATCAGCATCAGTTTCCCTACCAATGAATGAAAATGGATCTATGTATATAATCTGTTCCTTAAAAGATAAAAATAAGCTCTATAAATTCTGTTTAACTTGACATAGTTTCCTTTGGACTTTACTAGGGAAGGGGATCTGATCGTGCTCTTAAGAAAGATTGTGTGAAATATTTCTTTCTCCTTCTATTGCCAGGGATTAGCATACAATCCTCTTCATAATTCCGATCCGATTGTAAGGAAGTGGCCACATAGTAACCCATTTTCAGATTCATACCCAAAGAAGAGCTCTAATTTATCTTTTGGTGAAAACTTACTCTAAGCTCTGAATTTCATGCATTATTATTTGTTTTTTAATTTTATATAAAGAAGCAGAGAAATGGAGTGAAACAGAGCACAGCTTCTTTTAATATGGTGAGGACCACGATTTAACTGCGGTTGCTCACAAAGCACAGAAACACAGTATCCAAGTGAGCTATTTTTCCAGTGCCAGGTTTAATATAAAACATAACTTGGTCCCTTTGCTCTAGAGAACAAAGCTTCACTCTGGGTTATACTAGACAAATACAAAGAATGAAAGGGGCCCTTTGGCCAGAGCTAACAAAGTGGCAGAAACACTAATTCTCATAAAAAAGAAATTATCTCTCAAAGTAGTAATACAGAGTAACCACTAGCATATAGGGACCTTATTAAAGATAAAAATTCAAGAGAATTGTTTATGAACTCATGTGAAGTAAGTGCCCTGGAAAACTCATATTTGAGGAGACTGAATTTTTGGCAAGCTAGTTAAGCTAACCATTCAAATACGGGTTTAATACTTGCTCTGCACAAGCTACAGGAGAGATAAGAGTGCATTTAGAGGTATTAAAAGGTTATGAATACAAATATAAGATAACTATATACTTCCAATCACAGGAAAGCTACGTAACATAGAGACACATCACTAGTCAATGGTGGATTCAGAATTAAAAAATTCATGAATAACAATTTGAGTAGGGTTGGAAACTGAAAGGTTTGAGTTCTTGATTTAGTACTATTAGATGTGTTTGAATCATTGAACAGTCTGAACTTTACCTTGCCATCAGCATATATGTAAGAAGAGCAAGAGATATGGTTCAAATTAAGGTCAAAGACACAACTGGAACACATGGAAAAATAGTATAGTTGACCTGAACACCAAAATTAAATTCATTCAACTTAAAATTAATAGAACACGATTTGAAAATAAGAGCTATAAACTAGCTATAGAATGTATGCATAATGATGAAGGTATAATAAACAATCTATGTTATGTAAAATCCAACCAAAACTACAGCGAAAGTAATCCTAACATTGAATTTAAATAAAGATATACTGTCCTCACTTGCAGAGGGAAAGCTTCATGAAGCAGGTCTGCAGGTGTCTCTCTGACTCTATCCCTCTCTAACTCCACCTCCTTTCATAATTTCTCTCTGTCTCTATTCAACAATAAATAAATTTATATATAACAGAAAGATACACTATTCATTACAGAAAATAGCTTGGCATTTTTCTAAATTGTTAAATGTTGAGTAATTGAGCATATGACCAATTAGTTTATTTGTAATTATCAAGAAATTTAAACTGTTTATATAGGAATGCTTATCTATGGACACTCATAACATAAAACCAAGAAGTAGAAATAACCTCATGTGTGAACTGTGGATTACAAAATGTGGTACAGTAATACCAGGAAATACTATGTATGTGACAATAAAAAAGGAAAGGAGCACTGATACATGCTATAACATGGAGGACCCTCAAAAATATTATGGTGAGAGAATTCAGTCCTAAAGACCATATGTTGTACATTTCCATTTGCGCGAGATATTGAGAACAGATAAATCTACAGAAACAAATTATATTAGTACATTAGTTGTCCTGGTCTAGCAGTATGGAGTGAGGACTATTGAATGGTAGTTAATTGATAAAAAGCTTCCAGGGGCCAGGCAGTGGTGCCCCATATAAGCACACATATTAATGAACTAAAGGACCTGTATTCTAGCCCCAGATCCCCACCTGCAGGGGGTCCACTTCATAAGTGAAAGACTTGTATACTGAAAATTATGAGTCACTACTCAAAGAAATTGAAAAAGACACAAAGAAGTGGAAAGATATTCCATGTTCATGGGTTGGAAGGATTAACATCATCAAAATGAATATATTACCCAGAGCCATCTACAAATTTAATGCTATCCCCATCAAGATCCCAAGCACAGTTTTTAGGAGAATAGAAAAAATGCTACAAATGTTTATCTGGAACCAGAAAAGACCTAGAATTTCCAAAACAATCTTGAGAAAAAAGAACAGAACCGGAGGCATCACACTCCCAGATCTCAAACTGTATTATAGGGCCATTATCATCAAAACTTCTTGGTACTGGAACATGAACAGACACACTGACCAGTGGAATAGAATTGAGAGCCCAGAAATGAGGCCCCACATGTATGGACATTCTAATCTTTGACAAAGGGGCCCAGACTATTACATGGGGAAAGCAGAGTCTCTTCAACAAATGGTGTTGGAAACAATGGGTTGAAACATGCAGAAGAATGAAACTGAATCACTGTATTTCACCAAATACAAAAGTAAATTCCAAGTGGATCAAGGACTTGGATGTTAGACCACAAACTATCAGATACTTAGAGGAAAATATTGGCAGAACTTTTTTCCACATAAATTTTAGAGACATCTTCAATGAAACGAATCCAATTACAAGGAAGACTAAGGCAAGTATAAACCTATGGGACTACATCAAATTAAAAAGCTTCTTCACAGCAAAAGAAACCACTACCCAAACCAAGAGACCCCTCACAGAATGGGAGAAGATCTTTACATGCCATACATCAGATAAGAGTTTAATAACCAACATATATAAAGAGCTTGCCAGACTCAACAACAAGACAACAAATAACCTCATCCAAAAATGGGGGGAAGACTTGCACAGAATATTCACCACAGAAGAGATCCAAAAGGCCGAGAAACACATGAAAAAATGCTCCAAGTCTCTGATTGTCAGAGAAATGCAAATCAAGACAACAATGAGATATCACTTCACTCCTGTGAGAATGTCATACATCAGAAAAGGTAACAGCAGCAAATGCTGGAGAGGGGGTGGGGTCAAAGGAACCCTCCTGCACTGCTGGTGGGAATGTCAATTGGTCCAACCTCTGTGGAGAACAGTCTGGAGAACTCTCAGAAGGCTAGAAATGGACCTACCCTATGACCCTGCAATTCCCCTCCTGGGGATATATCCTAAGGAACCCAACACATCCATCCAAAAAGATCTGTGTACACATATGTTCTTGGCAGCACAATTTGTAATAGCCAAAGCCTGGAAGCAACCCAGGTGTCCAACAACAGATGAGTGGCTGAGCAAGCTGTGCTATATATACACAACGGAATACTACTCAGCTGTAAAAAATGGTGACTTCACCGTTTTCAGCTGATCTTGGATGGACCTTGAAAAAATCATGTTGAGTGAAATAAGTCAGAAACAGAAGGATGAATATGGGATGATCTCACTCTCAGGCCGAAGTTGAAAATCAAGATTAGAAAAGAAAACACAAGTTGAACCTGAAATGGAATTGGAGTATTACACCAAAGTAAAAGACTCTGGGGTGGGTGGGTGGTTGGGGAGAATACAGGTCCATGAAAGATGATGAATGACATAGTGGGGGTTGTATTGTTAAATGGGAATCTGGGGAATGTTATGCATGTACAAACTATTGTATTTACTGTTGAATGTAAAGCATTAATTCCCCAATAAAGAAATAAATTATTTAAAAAATAAATAAATAAAATTAAAAAAAAAAAAACAACCGTTCAGGGGCCAGAAAAAAAAAAGCATTAACCTGAGAGTAAAGTAGACATTTTAGTAAAAAGGCAAGCATTCAAAGTAAAAGGTGATTTAAGACACTTTTAATTTTGTAAGAGAACATCTCTTGGTCCCTTTTAAATAAGAATTAGAAAGCATACTTAGAGGCTCTATAGTGGAATTGACCAGTCAACGCCCATGTTCAGCGGGGAAGCAATTACAGAAGCCAGACCTTCCACCCTCTGCAACCCACAATGACCCTGGATCCATACTCCCAGAGAGATAGAGAATGGGAAGGCTATCAGGGGAGGGGGTGGGAGGTGGAGATCGGGTTATGGGAATTGTGTGGAATTGTACCCCTCTTATTCTATGGTTTTGTTAATGACTCCTTTCTTAAATAAATAAAAATAAATAAGCATACTTATTTTTAATCTCTGCTCTGTATTTACTTTTTTGCTGCAAAATTAATGTATTACAGTAATTCAAACATCATCAAGCACATTGCATAGAGACTAAGTTAAAGAAAGTGCTTTTTAAAGGTCTTCCACTAAATGTATGCAAGAATTAATGCAAGCAAATGGCAGTGGAGTGTAGTTATAAGATACTGCAGAATACAGAAGAATAGGATGGCCTTGGATTGCAGAACATAGAAGAATAGGATGGCCTTGGACTCTGATAAAACACAATACACACAAGTGCACTAATTTTTAAGTTTATTCAGACACAGTAGGAGTCAATAACAATACCAACTATGTTATTCCCACTGAATAGTCCTGCTTTGTTTAATCTCCATAGGTGAAATTACTAAACCCATGAAAACAAGACAACCAATTCATCTTTGAAGTCTCTCCACAATATATGTAATAAAATTTGGTTGGTGTGACAATGTGTCTGTGACAGTTGATAAGTTGGTAACTGCAGTGTGAAAGCTATTTCATTTATTATCTTTAAGGAACTACTGGATCGTTAAATTAAATTTTATTCCTGTAGGCTGCATCAGAAACATAGAAACCAGGTGTCTTAAGTTCCCATATCTGCATTTGAGTCAATGGTTTCCTAATGTGGACTCACAAAGCTGAACTCATGGATTATTTCATCTAATAATTACAGTTGGTAATTACTATGGTGATACAGAAATAATTTAACAGGTCATCAACTAAACAGTTGCTTTTGGCCTTTAAACTAAGGAATTTTCTTCATGAGTTGAGCAGACTTTTTTCAGGAAGATGTGATAAATAATTAAAATAAATTATGACTACAGAAGATGACTTATTAATCTCTCTAGCCCTCCCTCCAGACATAGGAGTGGTAATTACTAATACCCATGAGGATAATCAGCCTGGCAAACATGCTAAATATAAATTGAACAGGTATGCTTTTCATCTCTAATGTAATTTCTTAAAAATATTTAAAACTATATTCTATTTTCACTTAAATGCTTAGTAGGTATAAATATGAATGTAAGAAGAGATTACTATTTACATATAAATTTAATAAATTGAATTACTTCCTATCTTGATGACTCTTCAGGCAAAAAGTTTAGCCAACACCCATATTTCCCTATCTGTGAAATGGTGAATATTAGAGGGTAATTGGAGAATACACACACACACACACACACACACACACACACACGCACGCACATACACACACACACAATTATCAACAAAACGGGCAGCAAGTTCAGATTTAAAAGTGAATCCAAATAATAAATTAGAATTCTTATCTTTATCTTTCTGACTTAGCTCACTAAACATAATTCCTTCTAGTTCTGTCCAAGATGGGTCAGATTAGGTGGGCTCATTGTTCTTAATAGCTGCATAGTATTCCATTGTGTATATGTACCACAGCTTTCTCAGCCACTCATCTGCTGTTGGGCACCTGGGCTCCTTCCACGTGTTAGCTATTATGAATTGTGCTGCTATGAACATAGATGTACACACATCTTTTTGGTTGGGCATTATGGAATCATTGAGGTATATCCCCAGGAGAGGAATTACTGGGTCAGAGTATGGGATGTCCCCACTCATCAACAGAAGTTGAGAAAGAAGAACAGAAAGGGAAACTAAACACAGGATCTGATTAAATGGAGAGCAGGGCACCAATGTAAAAACCCTGTGGTGAAGGGGAGGGTGGCACACAGTCTTTTGGTGGTGGGGGTGCTGTTTATGTACAATCCTATTAAAGTGTAAACATACAAACCACTATTTAATTAATATGAGAGGCGAAAAAACTGATGATATGTCTAGAACTTCTTAAAACACAGACTGAGTCTTTTTAATACATAGGCTGTCTTTGATATGTTGTCTCTCCCAAAAGCCTAGACCAGGGAGAACAGAAGCAACTGGTAGCACAGCTATATACAAGATGCTGGGTATTATACCCCAAACCCTAGCAAAGGGACTTTCCAAAGTTAACCCTATCACCAAATAATGTGACGATAACAATAACTAGCCATTGTCTTCTTGAACCCTAAGACAACAGGAACCTCACATTTCCACTATAGAGCCTATATTTGCCCCAGTCCTGGAACTTTAGGGTGGGGCCCACTTTTCTGCATGCTGCTCTCAATTCAAATAAAACAATATTGCATCCGCGGATCACAACCTAATCAACGCAACGAGTGTCACCCCAGCATGCTTCACTTCAGACTGTGACCAGAGACTTCAGGTGTGGAATGACAACCCTTCAGCTTCATCACTCGAGTGAGACCTTTCCTTTCATAGTATTCTCTAATTCCATTCCAGGTGTTCCACTCCCCAATAAAGTCCCCAAATCTAGATATAGTCCAGGTCCCCTGAGATAGAGCACAGGTTCACCCGTGCACATAAACTAGGGGGAAAATATATACCTGAAAGCAGAAGTACACAATAGCATGCAGGGAATACCCCCAACACTTCATTGCACTATTCCAGTCTTTATATCCATGATTGTTCAACAATTTGTTTGGCTTTGTATGTTAACTCTCTTTTCAGCCACCAGGTTCCGGATGCCAGCAAGATGCTGACCAGACTTCCCTGGACAGATGACCCCATCAATGTGTACTGGAGCTCCACCTCCTCAGAGCCCCACCCTACTAGGGAAAGATAGAGGCAGACTGGGAGTATGGATCAACCAGTCAACGCCCATGTTCAGCGGGGAAGCAATTACAGAAGCCAGACCTTCCACCCTCTGCAACCCACAACGACCTTGGGTCCATGCTCCCAGAGAGACAGAGAATGGGAAGGCTATCAGGGGAGGGGGTGGGATGTGGAGATCAGGTTATGGGAATTGTGCGGAATTGTACCCCTCTTATTCTATGGTTTTGTCAATGTCTCCTTTCTTAAACAAAACAAAAAAATTAGAATTCTTTTGTCGCTGTTCTATTTTTTTGTGATCACTGGTTGTTATCACTATGAGGCAATATCCCCCGTATTGTATTATATGACTTTCCCACTGTGTACTAAACCCGGAGAGCAAATATTCAATACAAAAACAGTTACCTGCTTCCTTCCAAATAATATGTTTTACTGCATGGCTCCTCTTCACCATCACTGTGGAGGTTCATTGTTTTCACAAAGAAACTTACCTTCATGAGACTACAACATTATTACAAGTACTTCTCCAGCCTACATATAAACACATCAAATACTGAAGCTGGCTAACTCTCTCTCTCCCCCCACTGTCAATAAAAAATACAGTAGTATATTATTTTAAGTGTACAACTCTAACACAGTTCCTGAATATCGTTATACTTACTCATAACATCAAAAAGGTAAGCAGAATACAGAAATATAATTTCAGATGATAAATGGTTTATACATTCATAGAATGGTCCCTCTGCTTCTCTCTTTACAACTATCCTCTTCTTAGAGTCACTGTTAGTGGTCCTAGGGAACACCTAAACCCTTATAGCTGGGTTAGATAGCCATAAAAGGGTGTTTTCTAATACCATTTATTTACTTCCCATTTTACTTTTGGCTTATTCACATTTTCTTCCTATGATTATTAATTTTGAGCAATATGTAGTATTTGTATTTTATACTGTACATTCGTGTATGGTATAGTATTTGGAATATAAACTACTTACAATAGAGAGAAGAGAAATAAATGAGATGCTTTCTAAAACAGGTGAACAAATAGTTCTGCATGAAGATACATTAACTTGCTTGTTGCATTTGTGATTAACTTCCCCAACTTTGTGTCATGATAATGTTCAGCACTACAACTAAAGAATGTACAACCCTGGGTAGAAAACAGTTTAATTTTTAGTCAGGGAAGTAACCATAATTGTGAATTTGTAGACTAGCTGTGTCAGGTTAAAAATCTTCATGTTACCATGAACCTATTAAATTTTATATAAATAAAATATTCTCTATGAGGGAGCATGTAGCTTTAGAAACATTCAGGATTCTGGATTCACACTTAGTAACTTTTCTAATCTTTCTCAACTTTAGCTTTTCCACATAATGGGAACAGCAAAAAGCCTACTTCCAGAGTTACTATAATGTTTGGCAATGCACTCTTCAGCTTATAGTAGGCATCAAATCATGTATTATTTTTACAGGTTACAAAAAGTTTATTAGAATAAATAAATTTAGAAATAGTGACCAAAAGAAAGGGCAGACAGTAAAAAGTACTCATTTACCTCAAGAATGAGACAGAGGGTAACATGTCAGCAGAGAGAACCAATTTCCTCCAAATATTGTATTATTATATTATTATTTCCTATATCTTGGGGTACAAATTTACCCAAGGACTCTGTTTACCTTAATTGCTTTCTAAATTAGAAGTCTGCAGAGAAAATTATCTTTGAATTCTTCAAGTCTACTCTGACCTATTCCACTTGTCAGGCACATTTTTTACTCTAAGGCAAAAACAAGTTGACTCAATAAATATCAACTTAATTTGTCCTGCCTCTGCCCATTCTATAAAGCATAGCAACATTCTCACAAAAGCAAGGATAAAGAAGATATCTTTGTCATCTCTGAATTGTGAGGGGAAAAAAAAGAATTTCAAGTCTATAGGCATGTATGAGTACTGTGCGCTCACCGATCCTTAGGAAATTGTGTGTTTAAAAAGGAATGTGTTCTAAAAACTCTAAAGATAGTAAAATTAAACAACTACTAAGAGTTAGAAATGTGAGGGGTTCATAATTTAATTTTTTTTTTCCTCCAGGGTTATTGCTGGGCTCAGTGCCTGCACCATGAATTCACCGCTCCTGGAGGCCATTTTTTTCCCCCTTTTGTTGCCCTTGTTGTTGTAGCCTGGTTGTGTTATTATTATTGCCATTGTTGATGTCTTTCGTTGTTGGATAGGACAGAGAGAAATGGAGAGAGGAGAGGAAGACAAAGAGGGGGAGAGAAAGATAGACACCTGCAGAACTGCTTCACTGCCTGTGAAGCGAGTCCCCTGCAGGTGGGGAGGCAGGGGCTGCAACCTGGATCCTTAAGCTGGTCCCTGCGCTTTGCGCCACATGCGGTTAAGCCACTGCGCCACCGCCCGACCCCCCACAATTTAATTTTTATATCTAAATGAAAGAGAAAGACATAGGACATTTTAATAAAAACCAGCCACGAATGATGTCATGCTTTACTCCTTAAAATAAAGACCTCTTTATTCGAGGAACATTTTCAGATCAATTATTACTATTATGAATAATCATGATTTGACACTGTTCAGTAGCTATACAATTCAAGTTAGCATTCTATTTTAAGGTGTGCAGAAAATGCAGTTTTTTATGATGTGATATTTAAAGCACTGGTCTCCTCTTTGTATTCTTCAGTTCAATCTGTTTCCATAACAACCATTGATATATATTTTTAATTTGGTTTTCTTATAAAATTCAAAGCTCTTATAAAATTCAAAGCATAATATATTGTATTTCACTTCACTCGTTTGTATTTTATAGTTGCACTACTAAAAATCTAGCTCTAATCACTATTCCCTTTGGCAGTATTTCAGGGTTTTTAATTTCAATTGAAATAACTTATCAATGATCAAATATAATCTCAAGGAAGAAGAAAAGGAGATCTAACATGCTATCTAGTCTGACATTATTTGTTTTCAGAATTTGGACAGGTCATTGAACAATAATCTGGCCTACTTGAAACTAAAAGAAATAAAGGTGAGCCTGTCAAAAACAGTCAGTAGGATTAATAAGAAATTTAATATACTCAAAACTCCCTCTGTTCACTTCTTATTTGGTCTCTACATGAGGTTATACTGGGGGGGGGGGATTCTAGTTAATTTGCTGTAGGCAGAGAGATAATTTCCTTTAGCCTGGTAAACCAGAAGTAGAAGATGAGGCTGAGACGACTCAGGGAATTACCAATTGTTGAATTCAGTTTCTTAATAAACACACATTTATATTTATTGTTATATGATTAAATTTATACTCAAGGCAGAATTTTAATACAATAGAACATTTATTTATTTATTATTTTTTAACTTTAAAAATATATTTTATTTATTTATTTATTTATTTTGAGAGAGAGAGATGCAGAGGGAGAGAGGAACAGAGAGAAACACTGGAACACTGCTCAGCTCTGGCTTAAGCTGGTGTGGGGGACTGAACCTGGGACTTTGGAGCCTCAGGCATGAGAGTCTGTTTGCATAACCATTATGCTATCTCCCCCACCCAGAACATGTAGTTTTGTAATAATGATTTTTAATTTCCAAAACTTTCACTATGGTAATTTTTATTTCTTTATTTGTTTTAGTTATCGAAATCATCTCAGAATTGCTTGATCTTGAGGAGTAATTTTTGCATGTTTTAAGGAAATGGTAACAAGGAAATTAATGATTAAATTCATATACTTAATGTGACTCTGTAAAATAAAATCTTGCTCTCTCTCAGTTCAAGTTGTTTATATATACCATGAATTTATTAAGCTCCTATTATGTTAAAATATAAGAAATTTAGAATTGCATAGAATTGATCTTCCATTTTTATCTTATATCCTAGACTACAAAACCAGAAAATAATCATGACTCGGCATAGGAAGTGCATGAGTAAAAATATAGTTGGCTGTGATTTTTGTAGCAACTCTAACTGACATTGTTATGATAGATATGCCAACTTCTGGCTAAAGGGACAGGTCACTAAAGATGCAGGGAAAGACTTTTAGGAATATAATCTAGATCCATTAAGGAAATATGTGTGGACCTCATATTGATGTTTTATATTTATATATTAAGCATTATTTAAATATTACTAATTTATGAAGTAGATTATTATCTTTCAGTTTTATTATTGTATGTACACAAAGATGATTGGTCTGAATTTTTTTTTTAGTCACTGACAAAAAAAAAAAAAATTTTTAAATGCCTCTTTAAAGCCACTAACATAGTGAAAGACAAGACAATGTTCAAATTATATGAAAGAAAATATATATACTTTAAGCTACCTGCAAAAAAAGATTTTTAATTCACATCTATTAGTTGAACTAAATATACATAAACATTGCAATATAATATAAAACAAATACTATCATAAACAAAAAGGCTTACTTAGGAAGTCACCCCTCTCTATTTCTTTAGCATTCTAGTTGCATACAAGCCATTTTGAGGTAAAGTAAGTTTTCACTCACCAATGTGGAGGTTTGTGAGACATCAGTCAAGTCCCCTGAGACCTCTGGTGTTCGCGTGTTGTTTGGGATTCTGTGAGGGTTACGGGCTATCGCTTCACACCAGCCCAGCATTTTTCTCCTTCCTCTTAGCCCTTTTCAATTTCTGAAATTCTGAAAATAATTTACATTCCCTGAAACATGCCACTTATTTCAGTTGTCTGGCTTTTCTTTTTTTCATTTTGGAAAATGTGCAGATTAAAATTATATGTGCAATTTAGTGGAATACTGATAGTGACATTTAATTTTAACCTGGCATTATGAGGAGGGAAAGGAAAGAATATGCCGATTACTAAAAATATAGCAGTTCCACAAGAAAATGTAATCTGCAAACCTGTATTCAAAAGTTTGAACATCTTTTACAACTCAATTTGTGGTATATATATATATGTATATATATATATATATATATGTGTGTGTGTGTGTGTGTGTATACATACATACATATATATATATATATATATTTGCTGTGGAAATTTCTATGGACTGATTTTCAGTATTACTTTCAGGGATTAGTTTATAAGAAGATGCTTTCACCTTGAGAACTAAGCACAGATCCAGAGCATAAAAGCAAAATATTTCAGTGGCGATCTATAATACGGCATAGGAATCAGCTGAATGTCAAAGTTATAGAATAAATTGAACACATATATGTGATAAAAATCACTCATTCTGGCATGGTCATTATTATTTCTCTCATAAATTTTTGCCAACGAGAAGAGGCAAAATATTGTAGGAATGTTAAATTTCATATATTACATCCATCACTATTAAATCAATTCTAAAGCAACTATTTGGAAAATCTTTTGAAATCATGAGTAAAAATATTCCATGACTCTTTCTAGTTTCTCAGAATTTTTCATCTGGGGAATTTCTTTAAAGTTGCCTCTGAAAAACTGCATCAACAATGGCTTTTAATGTAATGGAGATAACATTGTTTATTTTATCATGTTTTACAGAACACTTTTCCACTCCACCACCCTCCGTAATTAGAAATAGTATATTGCAAGTCTTTAGTTAAATTCATTACACTGTCAATTAAATATCAAAAATAATGTGTAGTAATTATTTTGCACAGCATCCAAAGCAATTAGCAATCTGGCAGTTTATAACATTTCAGGGATTTAAAATAGCACATTTCACAGCAATAAGAAAAGTAACATAAAGAAAGATTGCATTAGCACATTGATGAGTTATTATTCTAAATGACAAAATACACAAGTTAGATGGGTCTGAACAATGTAAATATGAAAATGACGAAAAACCTTCATAAGAACTATACCTAAGATACTCAATGGAATAAATTTTGTCATACAACTGGTAATCTGATATGTGTGAGTCATTCATTTGAGGTACAGGAAAGTAGTAATGGGTGCTTGAAAACAATGGCTTGAAAGAGTCACAAATTATTAGTGCTGGCTCATTCAAATACATTGACATTTTATAGCTCTTATCTGTGTAATAGGAAATCTGCATATGCAACTAATTTGGACTCCACAGAAAATAAATATTTCCATACTCTCGGTGGGAAGTATCTCGGTTACTCATCATCTTTTAATTGCATTTCTTGAAGAGTGATAAAAGTAAATGAAAATGAGTATCTTTATTCAAAGGCAAGTAGTGAAATGATACATAATGGCCAAAACAGTTTAATCAAATATAAACAAATGCTCTGCTTGTAACTCATTTGCCATTTATTTTTTTAATGTTCACTCTATAATTAAGTACCATTTTAGTACTTATAATAAAACCTCAAATTCATACATTAATCAAAAGCAAAATAAAGTGGTCCAAGTAACTATGGTATCATCAGTACCCACTCTTGCATATGCTTTTGAGGATAGCCGAGTTCTTATTAAGTTTCTGAGATTTTAAATAAGACAGTTTAATTTCATTTACAACATGATTTCCTGGTGGTTATCATAGCTGTGTTCCTCCTTATTCAGTCAAAATTAACCCATATGTATTTATTGAGTTCTCAACGGAATGCAGATATTGAAGTAAATTTGAAAGAGCTCTAAGGTAAAGATTGTTTTCATTCCAAGTTGGATTCAGTGTAGCACTTTCTGGAATTTTAATATTCAAGATGGATTCTCTAAGTTTTGGATTTGTAAAGTTACTTGCTCAAGTATAAAGTAACTTCCCATTCTTCTTGATCTTCAGTGCCTTTCCCCATGTTGATTGGTGCAAAATGCTGAACGGCTGCCAGCAATTCTGTGAGAATTCTTAAGCTTAGCTCTACCTATTGAGACAATATAATGTCAACTATCTTATACTTCCCACTGTCATATAACAGTTATTACCATAATTTGAGACTGATTAGAAAGGTTAAATAAATCAACAAGTTAATATACATATTCTTGCTTGCCTAAGTAATGCATTCATAGTAATCATTGCATTTTCCATGGGTGCTATGATTTTATGTGGAAAAATATGAGACTTGACACCTGGCTAAAGATTGGAAAACTGGAAAGCTTAGATATCATTTGATCTTATACTAAAAGGAATATTTACCTTTAGTCATGTGAAATGATAAGAGCAATCTAACTGCACTTCAGCTTTTTATTATCATATATGAGAATATCAAAAGGCTTGTGAAAGTTACATTGCTTGTGAAAGTTACAAGGCTTGTGAAAGTTACATAGCTACATCATCAGAGAGAAACTGTAGCGACTTGCACTAGTATCAGTTGATTTTACTTGCTTCTTTTAGAACTAAAATGATACATCCCAAAGAAAGCAATATGTAAATGTGTTTCTAAAGAAGGCATGGGAGGAAGAGGAGGAATAGAGGAGTTGAAAAGGAGACAAAGAAAGAAGCAGGAGAAGCCAATTGGCTCATTCTTTATATTTCTGTGGTTAAGAAATTGTGATAGCTATTCACCATTACATGGTCTTTTCCATTATCACAAAGCATTCAGACTTTAGGTGCCATATGAAATAAGTCTCTTTTTTTAAAGTCACTAATTCTAAAACACAGATTCTAGAAATAGTTAGGGTGACCTCAGAGAACTGAAGGGTTAATAGTGATGAGTGCTGAGTCTCCCTAGA
The DNA here is from genome assembly GCF_950295315.1 of Erinaceus europaeus. Lineage (NCBI taxonomy): Eukaryota > Metazoa > Chordata > Mammalia > Eulipotyphla > Erinaceidae > Erinaceus > Erinaceus europaeus. Next base: position 39,804,994 of record NC_080180.1, on the reverse strand, counting down.
CCTGTCTTCTTCCTACACAGGTCTAGAGTACTTAAAAATTCTTCTTCAGTGTAAGAATGTTCTGTCACTCAGAAGAGCTGACAAATTATAAGCATTTATAATTAACTCTAACACACTTTAAACTGTAAGTATCATCAGCAATATATCAGACTAAGAAAGTGGTCATTAACCATTCATGTTAATTACTATCTAACTATTGAACCAAGCTAATAGGAGATGCAGTAATGAGCAACTCATATGATGATCACAGGAAATTGAGATTTAACTAAGCTTAATTTTTAATATGCTACTTCAAGCAGATATTTAATTTAATAAATGTCACAGTGCATTCTCTCTGAACTAAACTGACAACAAATTAAAATTAGGGAGGAAAAAAAAGGCAACTGGGTATATCTCATGGAGAATAATTTACTTTTCATTCAGGAAACATTTACTGAATATTTGCTTTGTGCCAAACCTCATGCTTGGAACTACTGCTGCAGAGATTAAAGAGACTTGGAGCTAAGAGACAGCAGGTGAGAAAGAAAATTAGGCTAATCTTCTATAGTCATACAAAGAATACTAGGAAAACTTTGAGAAAAACTGGCAGATAAGGCTAATTTTGAGACTCTCTGAACAAAATAAAATGACAAATAATTTACATAAAAATTAAAGTCATTACATCTCAAAGACTTCTGTTAACTACCACCTAGTTGCACAACTCCGGGGGTGGATCTTTTGCATTGTAACCCATGTACACAGTGCTATGCTCCAAGGTGTGCTCTCCTCATAAAACACAATGGAAATGATTCAACTGCAGTTGTGAAACCTGGAGAAAGCCTAACAGATTTCTCCAAGTGAAGCTTATTAAACTTACCATTTTTGGAAACAGCAAGTCAAATGTAAATTAATCTTAAAATAACATTTATCTCCATGCAATTGTTTCTATTCTACACCTCCTCAATTATTTCCATCCTAAAATGTGCACACTCCATATCATGTCCAACAGAGCTTAGTGAAGGGCCTAATGAAATGCTTTTCTGTTCACCACCTACACATAACATGAAAGAATCCTCTCCTTCAACAGTATAGGCTATAATTTTCAAACTTGAATTTTGCAAATAGCCCTTATCTAAAAATTCAATAAAATTTTTCAATGGAAAGTTTTAGGAAATTTTATGTGTATTTCTTTAGCCAAAATAACTGTTATTAAGAAACTTGTGGCAGGAGGAGGAGGGAAGCCAATGTGGTGACTTGGAGACAACACCTGGCATGAGCTCTACAAGGAGGCTGCTTTAAACCTGAGGAGTTCCTGTGAGGGTAGGAGTTCTGAGCCAGTGGTGGAGGAGGAGTACAGGGGTAGGCCAGCTTGGTACCCAGGAAGAGCCCTATAATTCACCTTTGGGCTGGCAAACAGAAGCAGGAAAGGACATAGGTGGGAGTAGGGCAGTAGCTCACGGGGTTAAGCGTAAGTGGCATGAAACACAAGGACCAGGAAGGATCCTGGTTTGAGCCCCAGGCTCCAGCCTGCAGGGGAGTCACTTCACAGGCGGTGAAGCAGGCCTGCAGGTGTCTATCTTTCTCTCCCACTCTCTGTCTTCCCTTCCTCTCTCCATTTCTCTCTGTCCTACCAAAAAAAAAAAAAAAAGAAAGAAAGAAAGGAAGAAAGGAAGAAAGAAAGAAAGAAAGAAAGAAAGAAAGAAAGAAAGAAAGAAAGAAAGAAAGAAAGAAAGAAAGAAAAAAGGAAAGGACAAAGATAACAGGGACTCAGCTGACAGTCTTTGGTTTTGCTATTTCCCTTGGCACTCCCCCAGCGACAAGATCAACCCCCCCACCCCCAGGCAGCCACTTCTGGTGGGCCTCCTATGGAGCTAATTTTTTTTATCAAGATTCCTGGTTCAGAAGGAGGATTATCTAAATGAGGCAGATATAGGATATTTCCCCAAGCAAAGGTTTGTTGTTGTTGTTGTTGTTGTTGTTGTTGAAAGGGCTGGAGCTCTGTCTGAGTGACAGAATATCTGACCAATCAGGACCTTGGTCTTGCCTGGGTTAGCTTACTGGTCTTCCTTCCATCTATTTCTTGAGCTTGTTTGATAGTTGCTTCTTATAATTGTTTTTGCTTGGCTTGGGAAGGAGAAAAAGCTGTGTGGAGCCAAGATATACTTTTTCAATCTGCAGACTGACAGGGTTTTTTATTCTATTAAGTATTATTATTATCATCATCATCATCATGCACTTGCCTCTTTTCCCTCCTCTCCAAGTTCACCAAAATTAGCTGTTGTTGTTTTTTCCATTGATAGGTGATTAGGCTCCTACCTATTGTGGGAGGAACTTACTTCTCTCTCTCTTTTCCACTTTTTTTTTCTTTCCTCCTAGCTGATCCAAAAAATCCCTTTCATTTTCTGGATTTTTTTTTTTTTTTCTCTCTCTCTCTATATTCACTGGCACACGTTTGTGAATTATCTTCTGGAAGAAGTCTGACTCAGAGTAGACTCTAACTCTCTCTCTCTTTCTGCCTCTCTGCATGTGTTTCTTCTCTCCTTTCCTTTCTCTTCCCACTATCTCTAGAATTAAAAGTTGACAGTTAATTTTCATAATTCTCTATTCTTGCTTCTTATTTTTTCTTTTTGATTTTTTTGTTTTTATTTCTAGAGTAGAAGTATTGCTTGGCTACTGGTTTTGGTTGAACTGCATTAATCTTTGCTTCAGTTGCTGTTATTGTACTTTTGGAGGTTTGTGACTTCATTTGTGAAAAGACTTTAGTTTAGTGTGGCTTATACTCACACAACACAACAAATGAAGGACAACAGGACAGAAAAATACAAGCCACACTAATAAAAAAAAAAAACACATAGTTAAATCGAGAGCAAATAAAACTTCTACCACAATGAATCAGAACAGAAGCCCAGAAAAATTTCCAAGTAAACCAGAAACAACTATAAGTAAGGAAAATATCCAAATAATAATTGACTGAATAATCACAGAATTGAGGACAGCTATTGAGGAAAAGGCTAACAGAAATAGGGAAACAACAGATTAGACCTTTATGGAGAATACTAGCTACCTTGAGGTAATTAGAGAAGTGAAAGCTGAAATAGCTGAACTAAAAGGCCAACTAACAGAACAAGCTAATACTGTAACTGGGAAGGAAAGAATTCAAACTCTATTTGCAGATGATATGGTAGTATACATATAAAAACCTAATGAATCCAGCAAGAAGCTATTGGAAATCATTAGGCAATATAGCAAGTAGCCAGGATATAAAATCACTGTATACAAATCAGTAGCACATTTCTTTATGCAAATACTAATTCTGAAGAAGAGGATATGCAGAAATCACTCCCATTCACAGTCACAGCAAAATCAATAAAATATCTAAATGGAGAAAGGAAAGTATCTTCAATAAGTGGTGTTAAACAAATTTAAGTTGAAATATGCAAATGAATGAAACTGAACCACTACATTTCATCAGACACAAAAGTAAACTCCAAATGGATCAAGGATTTGAATGTTAGATCCAAAATCATCAGATACTTAAGAGGACAATATTGGCAGAACACTTTTCAAGTTAAGTTTTATTTGCATCTTCATTGATACAATTCCAAATGCAAGGAAGGTAAAATAATAATAATGATAATAATAATAATAATAATGGAAATTAATGGGACTATATCAAGTTGAAAAGCTTTTGCACAAAGAAACCACCACCTAGACAAAGATTCTCCTTACAAAACGGGAGAAGATCTTTATATACTATATATCAGACAAAAGGCTAGTAACCAAAGTTTACGAAGATCTCACCAAACTCAGCAGCAGCAGCAGCAACAACAACAAAATGACGCTATCCAACTGTGGAGAAAGAATACTAATAGAATATTCACCAAATAAGATGAACATAGATGCCAAAATATTAAACAAGATCTTGGCCAACTGGATACAGCAGCATATCAAAAAGATTGTTCATTACGACCAAGTGGGATTTATCCCAGGAATGCAAGGTTGGTTCACATACGTAAGTCAATCAATGTCATTCACCACATCAATATAAGCAAAGCCAAAAACCACATGATTATCTCAATAGATGCAGAGAAAGCTTTTGACAAAATCCAACACCCATTCATGCTCAAAACCCTACAAAAAATGGGAATAGACAGAAAATTCAGTCCAAGAATGAAAAATTGATGTTAGCATTTATTACCATTATAAGCTTTGCAAAAAACAAAATGAGAGGATAAACCACAAATTCAGAGAAAATATCAGAAAAAATCATACCCACTATTTTTTTGCATATAATGTGTCCAAAGACTTCTAACAGCTCAATAGTCAGCCAAAGAGAAAAAGGGAAGAACTAATCCAAACAGATACCTCATTAAAGAAACAGGTGGTGAGTAAGCCTAAGAAAAATGTTCAGCATCACATGCCTTTAGAGGACTACAAATAAAACTGACAATAAGATACACTACACATCTATTAGAATAACTCAAGCCCAATAAATCATTAATACCAAATGCTGGCAAGAGTGCCAAAAACTCACATGTTGCTGATGGTAAAGCAATATGTACACCCACTTGGGCATGCTGTCTGATACTTTCATACAAAGGTAAACATAGACTTGTCATATGATCCTACAGTTGTACTTAAGGCTGCTTACATATGTGATTTGTGCAGGGATATTTTCATAAATATGTAACCACAAATGTTTGTAGTGGATCTACACATAATTGTTAAAATCTGAAAGAAGCTAGAATATTTTGATATGTAAATAGATAAATAAATTGTGGTACATCCATATAATTGTGTGTCATTCAGAAATAAAACTGAGCAGTCAAGTCACAAAAAGGTATGAATCAATCTTATATACACATTAATAGATTAAAGAAGCTGGTTTAAAATGGGCATTGTGGAGAAGAAAAAATTACAGCAATAGTTAAATTATAAGCAGTAACGCAGGGCAACTTCTGCATTGCAATATAGTAGTGAATACATTAGATTATACATTTCTGGAAATCTATACTTCATTTTAAGTGTGAAAAATATATGATTTTGAGAGTTTGGGGGATCTGGGATCTGGGAATGTGAAGAGCATTATCTGTGTATCTTATAAAAGTATAAAATCATCTCACTGAGGTGTGAAAAAATTTTCATTTAAGTAACTTTAGAAATGAGCGGGGGGGGGAGGGGGACACACGTGTAAAACAACATTTCCACAAGGAAATATAATAAAAATGAGTGGAGCTGGGCAATGGTGCTCTCAGTTGAGCACATATGTTATAATGCTTAAAGACCCAGGTTCAAACCCTCTGTCCCCATTGGCAGAGAGAAAGTTTTGAGAGCGATGTAACAGTGCTGCGAGTTGTTCCTTAGTCTCTCTCCCTTTCTATCTCCTAATCCTCTCTTGATTTATCTGTCTCTATTCAATACACAAATTTAAAACTTTTAAAATAATTTTTATTAATATTTATTTATTCCCCTTTGTTAACTTTATTTTATCGTTGTAGTTATTATTGTTGTTGTTACTGAAGTCGTAGTTGTTGGATAGGACAGAGAGAAATGGAAAGAGGAGGAGAAGACAAGGGGGGAGAGAATGATAGACACCTGCAGACCTGCTCCACCGTTTGCGAAGCGACTCCCCTGCAGAGGGGAGCCGAGGGCTCCAACCGGGATCCTTATGCTGGTCCTTGCGGTTTGTGCCACATGAGCTTAACCCACTGCTCTACAGCAAGACTCCCATAAACTTAAAACTTTCAAAACAAGTGGAGTTTGTAAGATTAAACCAAATATTCAAACGCATGAAGCACTTCCGCATAGAAGCAAAACCTGAGAATCTTTCTGTGGATCTAGGACCTCATACATGGGTGAATTCACTGTTTTAGGCTGACTCAGAGAGAGAGAGAGAGAGAGAGAGAGAGAGAGAGAGGGAGAGAGAGAGACTACAACACTAGAGCTTCCTCTAGGTCCACAGTACCTCTCATGTGGTGCCAGCACTAGAATCTGAGCTGCTTGCTTGGCAAGGCAGGTGTCCTATACAATGATCTCTCTGTCCTGTGCTAAACATGTTGATAGGTATGAAATAATAAAATAAGTGATTGGGAGACAATGATGATCGGGTTTCTCTGTACTGGGGAGAGATGGAGGTTACAGATAAGGAAGAAGAAAATGGTCCATGTTCCCAGAGGGATAGAGAATGGGAAAGCTATCAGGGGAGGGGATGGGATATGGAGATTGGGTAGTGGGAATTGTGTGGAGTTGTACCCCTCCTATCCTATGGTTTTGTTAATGTGTCCTTTCTTAAATAAAAAATAAATTAAAAAGAAAGAAAATGCCCCTATCATTTGCAATTGGAACTGGAGACATCAATATGACTAGATGTGGAGAAACTATAATCTCATGAATGAACACATGGTTAGTTGCATTCAGACATATCTAATTACAAATAGAAATGTTTATTTAAAAGTATATAGGCATGGGTTAGTATATATACAAACATCACCTTGTTTTATCAGCTAAGAGGGTCTAGAAGCATGCCATTCCAGTAAGAATAAATGTTCAGATTTTGGTTACTAATAAATGATAGGATTAAGTAAAGACTGGGATAGGACATGCCCACCATGAGTATGGGACAATATAAGTGTGAAAAAGTACTTAGAAATAAGAAATTTTTTTGCTTCCATTTGCTGGTGCTCTGTACTGGGACTAAATATCCACTTTTTCTGGCTGCCTTTTTTTTTTTTTAATTCGACGGGACAGAGAAATTGATAGGGCTGAGTAGACAGATGGAGAGAAAGATAAACACCTACAGACCTGTTTCACCACTTGTAAAGCGACCCCCCCCTTGCAAGTGGGGAACCCAGGGCTCAAACCTGGATACTTGTGCAGGTCCTTGTGATTCATACTATGTGCACTTAACCTGAGCCACCACTTAACCCCCTACTTCTTTTTTTCTTTATTGGGAGATTAATAGTTTGTAGTCGGCAGTAAAATATAGTAGTTGGCACATGTGTAACACTTTTGTTTTTCGCATAAAACTCTAACCTCTCTGCCATCATATTCTAGGACCTGACCAACTCCCAGTCTCCCACTCCAGAGTCCTTTACTTTGGCACAATACACCAGAAACAACTCTTTTTTCCCCAGAAAATCTGATACTTTAGATAAGATCGTTTCCTTCTTTCTTTCCTTTCCTCCTTCCTCCCTTCCTCCCTCCCTCCTTCCCTTTCTGAGACTAGGATTATTATTGGGGATTGGTACCTGCACAATGAATCCACCCTTCCAGAGGCCTTTTTTTTTTTAATCTATAGAAAATATTTGTAGCGTATTTTTTTCTTTATTGGGGGAATTAATGGCTTACAATCAACAATAAAGTACATCAGTTTGTACATGTGTAACATTTATCAGCTTTCCACATGACAATTTAAATCCCTCTAGGTCTTCCTCTGCCATCATGTTCCAGGACCTGAACCCCCTACCCCCACCTCAGAGACTTTTACATTGGTGCAATACACTAAACCCAGTCTCAGCTCTGCCATGCATTTTCTTATTTTTCAACTTTTTATTTTATTATTAGTGATTTAATAATGATCGACAAAATTGTGGGACAAGATTATGAGATAAGGGGTACAACTCATATAATTCCCACCACCAGAGTGCCATATCCTATCCCCTCCATTATAAGGATCCCTATTCTTTATCCTTCTGTGAGTATGGACCAAAGATCTCTATGAAGTACAGAAGGTGGGAGGTCTGACTTCTGTAATTGCTTCTCTGCTGGACATGGGCATTGACAGATCAATCTATACCCCCAGCCTGTCTCTACCTTTCTTTCCCTAAAGACCACTTTTTCCTTTTGTTTATTTCAATTTGTTTTTATTAGATAGGAAGCATAGACTGAGAGGGAGGGAAAAACAGAGAAAGATCTGAAACCCTTTTTCACTGTGCATGAAGCTTCCCACTACAGATGGGGCATGGGGGCTTGAACCCTGGTCTTCATGCATGTGCATTTCTAGGGCTGGAGAGATCCTGAGATAGCTAACTCAGGAGAGTATCTGTTTTGCCATGCACATGACTCTGGCTAGGCCCTTCAGTGCTCGGTCCTGTGACATTGAGGGAATCTTTAGTATTGTGTCTTTTCCTCTCTATACTTGTTCAGATCAGTGAAGCCCCAGTGAACTAAGTAAATAAATAAATCTCTTAATTTCTTGGGGCTTAAGTTAAGCATGTATAAGGACCCAGGTTCAAACCCACATTTTCCATTTGTAGAAGGGAAGTCTCATGAGAGATGAAGCAGTGCTGCAGGTGTCTCTCTCCTGCTCTATCTCCCCCTTCGTACACAATTTCTGTCTTTACTAAAGAAAAAGAAGAAAAATGATAAACATCCTTTAAAACAAAAACAAAATCCCTAATTTCTTCCCTATACTATGTCATGTCGTTTATACTAGATTACTTTCATAACAATCGCTTTTCATTGCTTGCCTAATCACTTACTAGCTTCTCTGTCTGTTTGAACTTTGTAGTTAATTTATTCCACCATCAGCCTGCCTTTTTGCATTGCATGTAATATTTGTGATTTGCTGTCTGTCTCCCCACTACATTGATATTACCCTAAGAAATTAATGATAATGGTTTCCAATGGATGGCTTACATGTCCACAGTGAAGCACAGATTATAGTATTGAGCAGACAAACATTAACATTCAGTAGATAACAAAACATAAAGAATAAATGTCACAGGTCAAAATCTTATATACAGTACTGAAAATCACATATGTATGACCCAGTAGTGTGCAGTCCTTAAACAGTGTCTACATGCAAATATTTTATAATATGAGCAAAATTAAGCTCATAAGGAGAAAAGGTCCCTTTTTTATGTGAGACTAAAACAGGAATGACAAACGTAATGACAAATGGGATGTTGGCACTAAACCAGTGAATATAAGATATATTGTGGGGAAAATACTCAACAGTTGGTGCTAAAAGAACAAAACACAAGCAGATTTGAATGCATCAAAATAGTGAGCTTTTTGTGTGTGTGTGTGGATTTCTAATGACATAGTCTAACTTTACAAAAAAAATATATAGATGTAGAAATAACTCTAAAAAACAAATGTGAAAGTTGGACCTGATTCTTTAAGAGCTAAATTGGGACATGTGAATTATATTTTTTGAAACAGCATCTGTGAAGATCCATCTTAAAATAAGTTTGATATTTAAAATGTATTCTTCATTGTGTGGAAAGCTAAATCGTGATTAAAAGACAGACAAAAGAGAGTAAAAATGTTGAGGTTCTAACATACTAAAGTAAGAAAAGGATGTTGTTGAGCTTAATAGACCTTTAAAAACTATGTTAGGCCAAGGAGATTGCACAGCAATTTATGCAACAAACTTTTTTTGAACCAGAGTTATTATCACCAGGGCTCATGCCAGCATTACTAATCTAGTGACCCTCCCCCCCCCCATGTAGATGACGAGCTGGGGTCTCAAACCCGAATCCTTGTGTGGGTCCTTTTGTTTCATACTATGTGCATTTAACCCGGTGAACCAACGCCCAAAACCCCTTTGGGGTTGTCCCTAGAGTTCAGTGCCAGCACTACAAGTCCACTGCTCCTGGTGGCCATTTTTTTTCTCCATTTTATTGGATAGGAGAGAGAAAATGAGAGCAGAAAGGGAGAGAGAGAGAAAGACATCTGCAGTCCTGCTTCAACACCCGCAAAGTGTTCCCCCTGCTGTTGGGGATCCAGGGATTCAAACCTGGCTCCTTGCTCCTTGCACTAGTACTCTGTACACTTAACCAGTGCACCACTGCTGTCACCCCCCTCCACAACAGACTATAATGTCTAAGGTTCAGCCATCCTAGATTCAATGCCAAGTATCACCATAAACTAGAGCTGAGCAGTGCTTTGATAAAACAAATAAACAACACACGAACACATAAACATATGCACAAGAATATACACATTTACACAGCACTTATACATATGATCCAGGCCACACCCCCCAAAAATGACTATGTCATGACTAGCAAGTACTATTCAGCTTCAGAGGACATCACCCCTGGAGGGGGGTTGTGGATAGTCATATGAAATCTCCCTTATTCGTCTCAATTTCTTTCTGTCCTATCAAACAGAAAAACAAAAAAATAAAGAAAAACAAAAGAAAAGCCTGGTCATCAGGAGTGATTAATCCTAATGATAATCCTGATTATAGATAATAAGTATGGATCAACCTGCCAAAACCCATCTCCGGTGGAGAAGCAATTACAGAAGCAAGAACTTCTACCTTCTGCATTCCATAATGACCTTGTGTCCACACTCCCAGAGGGATAAAGAATAGGCAAGCTTCCAATGGAGGGGCAGGGATATGGAACTGTGGCGGTGGGAAGTGTATCCCTCTTATCCTATGGTCTTGTCGATCATTATTAAGTCAATAAATAATACAAATAATATATTTTTTAAAATAATTAAAAATATGTCACATTGTACTCTGTTGCCTTACTTCAGACTATACATTTCAGCAGCACCGAAGAGTCTTCATAAACTTAAACAGCTCTTACAAATTAATTAATAGCACATGAGAAATGCCTGAAATTTTAAATATAGTTCAGGTGAAGCAGTATTACCATAGCCAAAGGAGGGACAAAAAGATTTCAAGAAGCAAAAGAAAACCAAAAAGGAATGTTGTCCTATAAGAATCCCATAAGTGAATTGAGTAACACTGAAGTTATCATGTTTTATTTCCCCAAACATCATCTAATTCTGTGATAACTTGGATATTTCTGCAAGCTTAACTAGGGCTTCAGAGCAGTCAGATATAAATAGCAGACTGCTCTTTAGGGAATTCGTTATAATGATGTTTTATGACCTTTGGCAATGGTAAATCCCAGTAACAAGAGCAATACAACACATCTGCTCAGACAATAGCAAGCAGACTCAATTTTGCACATCTTGTAGGTTGTAGAAATGAAGCCCTGACCCGAGAGACTGCAATTCCAGAGCAAGTGTAAAATCTGCCTCAGGGTCATTAATCTGTCTCATTCTGTGACCCCAAATTTAACATCAAATAGGAATGCAAATAACATATTATATGTTGCTATGATGAAATTCCTTTGTGATAGTTTCTATCAGACAACCAAAAGGAAGCAGTAAAACCTTGAAATAAAGAAGCATTTCTAAGAAATTTACTTCTTAAAATTATAAATGTTTATTTTTAAATTAAGACAGCACTGTTAATATTGAACTCTGTCATGCAAAATCATGTAGTTCTATTTATGATCTTTTCATGATTTAAAAAAGTTTACAATATATCTTGTCCAAAGTTTTCCCTCTTAAATATCCTGACTCTTCTTGTCAATGATGTGTATTTTTGATCACCTAATACACACCAAAATCTCAAACTGATAACTTTTTCAACATGTAAGCAGATTGGTGAAATGATAATGGGAAGTGGTATCTTACTAAATCATAAGCTGTCTCAAAGCAATCTTGAAATAGGAGAGAAATGTAAAACCTAAGATATTTACATAGATATTGATTGGTCTTGTTCTAGGAATTTGGAATTCACTGTAGTGGCTGATTCAAAGGTTGGATACACATTTTCATTGTACAAGAGCAATGTTCTGACTAAACAGGACTTCTATATGGCTCCAGTATAATAATAGAAAGAAAATAATAATTCATAATAGAATTACTTTCCAATTATCTATTTAGAATTTTTCTAAATTTCTATCTTATACTTCAAATGCTTACGTGCTCTGAAAGTTTACTGCCATTAAACTGTGTCAGAAACATTTTCCACTTGAAAAGTTTTATAATTGAAACAGATATTGGAAAAATGTGACAGCAATGATAAAACAAATGTTCAGTTAAGATTCTCTGTCATATAAATTAGTTAATCATACATAATATATCCATTCTTTAGTATGTAAGATACCATTCACTAGTCCAATAAACTAAACCAAACCAAAGAGAGGTTTTGGATGCTACAGAAGAAACACAACATTTCTGCTATGATTTCCACATACAAAGTATATATGGATAATTGAAGAGCAGTTGAAAATTAAATTGATCTCAATTATAAAACTTTTCAAGTGGAAATGGAATGATTAAAAAGAAACTGTCGGGGTCTGGCGGTAGCACAGTGGGTTAAGTACACATGGCGCAAAGCTCAAGGAAAAGTGTAAGGATCCCAGTTTTAGCCCCCAGCTCCCCACCTGCAGGAGGCTGACTTCACAGGCAGTGAAGCAGGTCTGCAGGTGTCTTTCTTTGCCCCTCTCTGTCTTCCCCTCCTCTCTCAATTTTTCTCTGTTCTATCCAACAATAATGACAGCAATAACAATGATAAAACAAGGGCAACAAAAGGGTTAAAAATAGCCTCCAGGAGCAGTGGATTGGTAGTGCAGGCATCAAGCCCCAACAATAACCCTGGAAGAAAAAAGAAAAAAAGAAAAACAAAACAAAACAAAAAAAGAAACTGTCAAGAGGTGTTGTCTTTCTCATTGTAGTTCAAAGAAATATTAAGGCATATTGAATCAAACAAAGCAATTGATAAAGCATAACAAACTTTCATATGTGAGAGGAATTAAGGTAAGGTTCTCTCTCATAATCATATCTGTGTAAAATAGCATAAATAAAATTCTGACCTGGAAAAAAATAAGTATTCTCTTGCTCATCATGCTATATAGGGCTTATTCAGAGGATTCAGAATACATATCTTTGCTTAGTAGAGTAGTTCATAGTAAAAGGGATAGAAAAGTAAAAAGCAGGAGAGAAGAACGAATTGACTCAGAAGACATGAATGTTTTTATTTATTTTTTAATTTATGGATTGGAGAGAGAGAAATTGAGAGGGGAGGAAGAATGAGAGAGACAAAGAGACAGAGAGACACCTACAGCCCTGCCTTACGACTCCTGAAGCTTTACCCCCACAGGTGAGGAACAAGGACTTGAACCTGGATCCTTGCATACTGTAATGTGAACACTTAACCCAGTATGCCACTACCTGGCCCTTGACATGAGTGTTCTAAAAAAATGTGGCTTATTGTGTTAAAGTGTATTTGTATGACGTTATGAAGTCAAGCTTAGAAGATAATAGTCACAGGATGTGCACTGACTATATCCATTACATTACACAAAAAATATTTTTTACTACATACTATGTCTCTACAATATATGTTCTTTTTTTTTAGAAAAAAATATTCAAGTCCAGGAACTCTCAGTTAATGAATTATCAAAAATCACATGCCAGAAACAGTTTGTTCCCATTTATTAAAATGACTAATTTAACTATCTACAATGTCCAAAAATCTTAATTTTGTTAGCCAAAGAAAACATTTGATTCTGACAATTGTTATAATTAAGTTTTGTTAAGTAGCAACTTACAGTGCTTCAGATAAAGATGTGTAAAACAAAATTCAGCAATAATAATAATATCAACCATTAGATGAAGTTGAACATTTTGTTAGACATTGTATATAGAACAAATTTCTAAATATATCAGTGCAGGTGACATTTAATTCTTATTCAAAATAACCTTCAGTATTCTGCATTTCTTTGACCAGTTCATTTGTCATATGTAAAGTAACTGTTCTCTGGGGCTGTCATCAAGTTTATCACCTTGGAGTAAAAACTAAGTTGATTGCCTACCCAGAGGGAAGACAAAGACAACACTTGATTATAATAAAATGCTGAAGTACACTTAATTTTTAATTTAAAAATACACAAATGGACTCTTGAAAAATATTAAATCTGTACCCATAATAGAAGATGAAACAAATCTCAGGAGAGTTGAATAGAAACTAAAAGCTTTTAGCAAAGGTTTGTTTGACATAAGGAACACTTGAACACCATGCTTGCCTTTTCTATAATAAATAAGTACAATGGTAGGTAACATCTTTAATTTACATAAAAAAGAGAGTGTTAGTGAAATACTAGATCTCTAAGTAAAACATAAAAATGTTCAACAACTACAACAAAAAAAACTATATTCAAGTCGTGGTTTTGCCAAAGCATTTACATTATGTTTTCTTTTTTTATATTAGTAAATTACAAAATAACAGGGGTTCAATTCCACACCATTCCTACCACCAGAGTTCTGTGTCCCCATTCCTTCCAGTGGAAACTGCAGTGGTTCTCACATGATCACAGATATGGATTGACTATTATTTCTATAACTGTCTGTTTCTCTGTCTGTCTCCCCATTTGCTCCATGATCCTGCCTTTTCTTCCATTTTAAGTCACACCTATATAGATTAATATTTCCAAATGCCTTTTCTTGTTCCTCTTCTCTCTCAGGGTCTTGATGGAATTGTGCTTCAAGCTCTCCAGTCATCTTCCTCTGAATTTTTCTCACCCTCCCGTAGTATGGACCAAAAATCTTTACGGGGAGCAGAAGGTGGGAGACCTAGCCTCTGTAATCATTTCTTGGCTGGACATGGGCATTAGCTGGTTGATCCACGTCCCCAGTCTGTTTCTATCTTTACCTAGTGAGGTAGGGCTCTGAGGAGGTGAATTTCCAGTGCACACTGGTGAGGTTGTCTGCCCATGGAGTCCGGGGTGGAATTATATTAGTATCTGCAACTTGGAGTCTGATGTGTTTTCTTTTAAAATGTTATTTATTTATTTGTTTATTTATTGAAAATAGACAAGGAGAAATCAAGAAGGTAAAGGAAGATATATTTCCTCCTGTAGGTGGAGATTAGAGCTTAAACTCTGGTCCTTGAGCATGATAATGTGTATGTGTTCCACCCGCTGTACCACTGGAATCTAGTGTATATCAAGGTAACTATAGATGATAATACTGTATTCGTGAAATTTTCTGAGGGTAAATTTTAAGAATTCTCATAACTGACAACTTCATTAGGTGATGACTCTCTTGATTAACTTGATTGTGGTAACCATTTCACAATGGATGTCTACAGCAAATCACCACTCTATATATACACTTTAAATATACACGGCTTTATTTGTCAAGTATATCCACATGCTACAGTATTTCTCAGCATTTATTTAAAAGTGAGAGTTACTGCATTGTTCCTGATAGAGATGACCAGTAACAATGGAGAGAGGGATTTATTCAAGGTCTAGGCCTATTTTGTCTGTTTGGGAATCTCAGTACTCCCCTACTAGGGCCCCAGCTGATGGAGTGGCCTGATAGTGACTAAAGAGGCATCATTAAAGTATGCCAGTCTCTTGCCCTTATTCAGCTTTTGTAGACCTTACTTTGATAAGGTTAGTTTCCAGTGACTGAAGGAAGTGTAACAGGAAGTAGGTGAGGAGGGTATTTAAGTCTAAGTAGAAACTAGTTCATATGAACTTTATGGTGTCTTTTTAAGTCTTTCTACTTGCTTGCTGTATATACTGAATCACTGCAGGCTATTGTGCACTTTTCCTTTCAGGTATATATTCTGCCCTAATTTATAGATACATGTGAACATATGCCCTATCTCATGGCAACTGGTCTATATCAAGGTTTTGGGACTTTGTTAAGAAGTGAACCACCTGAAATGGAATTAGAGAATCCTATTAAAGGAAAGGTCTCACCCAAGTAATGAGGGTGAAGGGCTGATATGCCATGCCTGATGTCTCTGGACACAGTCTGAAATGAAACATACCGAGGTGGTTCTCATTGCATTGATTAGGTTGAGATCAGCAGGTGCAATATCATTTGGTATGAATTGAGAGAAGCATGCAGGAAAGTGATCCCCACCCTAGAGGTTCCAGAACTGGGGTAAATATAGCCTCTATAGAAGAAGCGAGAGGTTCCTGCTGACTTGGGTTCCAAGAAGGCAACAGATAGTTATTGCTGTAATCAAATTCTTTGGCAACTGGTTAACTTTGAAAAGAACATGGATCAACAATGGTAGAGAATGTTCCATCCTCTGAAGGAAGGATGGATAATATACTCTATTTTTCACCTGAGGAATATGGGTTCTGAAATTGGGGCAGCTTGGAACGTTGCTACTCATGACCTCAGAATGTGAGCTCAGATCTACAGGGATGCAGAGTTCACATAAGCTCCTAAGCTGAATATGGGCCCCAGATCACATCAAATCGATGAGACTTGCAGTCAACAACATTTATACACCTTTCCTATATTTGGGAGCTACTCTATTCCCTGATCCAGTTTTCTGGTCCTTTTTCCAGCCATGACATCATCTCCCCAGACAATAACTTAGGTCCACCTGCCTATTAGATGTCAAACTGAAAGTAAGATATAAAGACACAGAACTTTGGTGGTGAGAGTTGTGTTGAATTATACCCCTATTATCTTATAATCCTGTTAAAAATATTCCCTGGAACCCCATCTCTCTGGAGCCCTGCCCCACTAGGAAAGAGAGAAACAGACTAGGAGTATAGATCGATCTGCCAACTCCCATGTTCAGCAGAGAAGCGATTATAGAAGCCAGACCTTCCACATTCTGCACCCCATAATGATCCTGCACCCATATTCCCAGAGGGATAAAGAATAGGAAGGATTCCAGTGGAGGGGACGAGATATGGAACTCTGGTGGTGGGAAATGTGTAACCCTCTTATCCTATGGTTTTGTCGATATTTTTCTATTTTATAAACAAATTTAAAAAACTATTCAGTTATTAATAAAATAAAATCTATATAAAAGAAAGTTATATGAAGAATCTAAAAAATAAAATCATATCCCAAGGTGATGCTCTAGTATTCAACTTTTTCCTTCTAGCTTATCTCGAACAACATGATCTCACTCACAGACAGACTCTAAGAAGCAAAGCAAAGGACACAGTACAGGTTGAATCCTCAATGGTCTGTAGTCTACCACAGCAACTTGAAGACTTAATAGGGGTGAGAGGGGACTGCCAAGGAGAGTTTGGGCACCTAAGTCCCTGTAGTAAATCAATGAAATGACTGGCTGAGAGTGAAAGGTACTGATACTTGTTTTGGAGACATATGGAAATGTACCCTTGTGCCAGAATCATCTGGTGAAAGAAAAGCCACTCCTTTAATTTTACTCCCCATCAGAATATACAATAAGAACTACTCACAAATCTCACAGCACAAGCAATCCCATTTGATGATAAGACAAACGTTAGGTTAATGAATCTTTTCTTAGTTTCAATGAAATGTTGAAATCTATATTTGTTTCATTGCAGGAACTAATGTGCACAAACTGAAGTCAGATTTTCCACACTGAAAGTAAACTGTAGAAAATTTATTGAAGTGAACTGCCTAATTCAGTTGCAAATTCTTAAGATTCATGTCGTGGCATGCTGGGTGATAGTGCACTCCATTGAGCACACACAGTATTATGCACAAGGTCCTGGGCTCAAGTGTCCATTCCCCCACCTGCAGGAGGGAAGTTCCACAAGCAGTGAAACAGGTCTGCAGGTGTTTCTCACTTTCCCTCTGTCCCTCCACCTTCATCTCAATTTCTCTCTGTCCTATCAAAAAAATAGAAAGAAAAAAAAAGGATTCATGCAGATACTAGGGAAAAGGCCATAGATTTGGTAATTACTGACACAGAAGTAATATCAAAATCATGTAAATAGATGGTATTGTTCAAAAGAGGAAACTTAAGGAAAAAAGATACAGATAGAAATACAAGTGATATCATTTGCTATTTGTGTAGTCTACTGATGCTTTTCCCCACAATCTTGCATATAAATGTGGAATATTTTTCATCAAATAACTAACTGAATCATAAAATTAACTTCCAGATATTTATAAGGAGAAAAACTGATAGTCAAGACAGCCATACAAAGGAAAATTCTAGTTATGTTTTATGATTAATAAGTTACAATTAGAAGATACCTTCATGTTTTCAGTAATAGATTATGCTAAACTACCCTTGAGTTAATACCAATTTTCTCTAACCTTTAGGAAGCAAAAAGTGGCCCCAAAATAGATTTTTAATAGTCCACAGGTTTCTGAATAATGATTGGCAAACATGTATAGAATTTAGCTAAATTCTGTGCAGTAGTATACACTTTTGGCAGCAACATTCCAGCTACAAGTCTATGTCAGTCTAACTACAGATGCTTTATTCTGGTGAGCACTGAAGAAGAGAGGCAATTAGTTCTGAAGGGAAAGCAGCACAGGTTGAAGGTACTGGCAATAAAATATATTTGTTCACTCATATGTATTTGTCATTGTTGGGTCTTTTTTCCTCTGTGATCAGACAGTATGCAGATTGATTCTGTGCTCTGCTAGTCAATAAAAGAAGTATTATTTGGGGGTTGCCTCAATTTCAAGAATTTAGAAATCTCTTAGGGGACTGGTGCATCATCATTGCTAAATGTGTTTCTAACTGTGTCTGAGAGGTCCTCCGGCTATTTTTGACTTAACCCCATGTCATAGTTTGGTTATTCTGGAATTGAGGCAATTACGAATGTATGACCATAAGTCCAAGAGCTACAGTAGAAATGAAGTGTGTGTGTGTGTGTGTGTGTGTGTGTGTGTGTGTGTATGTTGAGAAGGATTATAGGAGTTTCTTCATTACCCTAACCAATAGACTTTTCCCCTAAGTCATAACTCCTAGAATATGGTTCACATAAAATTAAATAGCCAATTATAGGTATGTTATGCACCATCTAAATTCAGCTATTATTTTATACTAAAGATTACAGGTTAATTTATTCAGGATTCTAAGTGCTACCAGAATGCCCTTTATCCACACATGAAAAACTCAAAACTAAATGTGGGTACTGTATAACACAGAGATATTCAAATTATAAGAAATAAGCATTAAGCACAACATGATACCACAGTAGAACAATATTACACATTCACTTATTACATATGAACATTTTAGATTTTGTTTTCCACCAAAGAAGAATTTCATATAGGAAAATCTCTCCTTTTTTTTCAGGTGACCTGAAGAGATCTGTTATGAAGAATGAACTTCCTTAGGGAGTTATATAACATGAGCAAAGAACAGAGTCCTGAAAACTGCTTATAGTCCAGACCTTTTCTTTGTTGTTTGTTAGGAAGATATATACAGGATCCTGGTGTTTAGACTGGAGCAATTATATCACAGGGCCTGGAGAAGCTCTGGACACCACTGTGATTATAACTGCATTTGACAACTGTACCCATATATACCAGATAAATACATTTCACATTTACATAAATGCAACATTCAATAGCACACTGAGTTAACTGCACATAGTGTGAAGTGCATAGGAAGTTTGGAAGAAAACTTTCACATATTTCCCATATTTGGAAGCTACTCTCCTCCCAAATCCAGCTTTCTGGTCCTTTTTCCAGCAATGACATCATCTCCCCAGACAATACCTAGGATCCACCTGCATATCAGATTTCAGGCCAAGGAGGGAAAAAAAATAGTATAGTCACAGGTCCCTTGGAATACAACTAAAATATGCCTACTAGCCATCTACAGAACAGAGACCCACCCCCCAACACTTCATCTGCACTACTCCAGCCTTTAGGTTCATGATTAGTCAACAACTTGTTTGGCTTTATGTGTTAACTCTCTTTTCAGCCACCAGGTTCCAGATGCTAGCAGGATGCTGACCTGGACAGACAACCCCACCAATGTGTCCTGGAGCTCCAATTCCCCAGAACCCTGCCCCACTAGGGAAAGACAGAGGCAGGCTGGGAGTATGCATCTACCTGTCAATGCCCATGTTCAGTGGGGAAGCAATTACAGAAGCCAGACCTTCCACCTTCTGCATCCCACAAGGACCTTGGGTCTATACTCTCAAAGGGCTAAAGAATAGTCAAGCTATCAAGGGAGGGGATGGGATATGGAGTTCTGGTGGTAGGAACTGTGTGGAGTTGTACCCCTCTTATCGTATGGTTTTGTCAGTGTTTCCTTTTTTATAAATAAATAATAAGAGGAAAAGAAAAGAAAACTGGGAAGTTGGAGCCCTCAGCTCCCCACCTGTGGGGGAGGGGGGTCGCTTCACAAGTGGTGAAACCAGTCTGCAGCTGTCTATCTTTCTCTGCCCCTCTCTGCCTTCTCCATCTTACACAATTTCTCTCTGTCCTATCTAGCAACAGCAGCAGCCACAACAACAATAGTAGCAACAACAACAACAGCAACAACGGGAATAAAAAAAGCTGCCAGGAGCAGTGAATTCGTAGTGCAGGCATGGAGCCCCTGTAATAACAAACAAACAAATAAATAAATAAAACTTTCTTGGAAGCCATATTATAATTATAAAAAGTCTAAGCATCCTTTATAGAATATAATTAAATCAATGATGTCTTGTAAAAGAGGATTCTTATTATTCATTGCAAAGTAAGTTACTTAGTTTGAAAAGTTTTCAGGTTAATATATGTGTAGTATCACTTACATTTAAAGACAGTATGTCAGGGCTGGGTGGTAGCATACCTGGTTGAGTGTACATGTTAGCAGGTTCCAGAACCCAACGCCATCCATTATAAGATAACAAAATGACAAGGGCAACAAAAGGGAAAATAAATAAATAAAATAAATATAAAATAATCATAATAAAAAAACAAAGAATCCCCAAAAAGAACAACACCCAAAGGTAACAAACTGCCATTTAGATTTCTGCTTTCATCTGTCATGGGTGACACAGATGTCTTTGACTTAACAGAAAAGCTAAGAGAAAAAACTTATTATACCAAAATGAAGTATGATTACTATAATTTTTATAGATATGTTTTTTTAATTTATCTTTTTAAATCTTTATTTATTTATAGGACAGAGATAGCCAGAAATTGAAAGGGATGGGGGTGATAAGGAAGAGACAGAGAGATACCGCAGCACTGCTTTACCACTCGCAAACCTTTCCCCCTGCAGGTGGGAACCGGGGGCTTGAACCTGGGTCCTTGCACATTGTAACATGTGCATTCAATCAGGTGCACCACCATCTGGTCCTAGATAGGTCTTCTTAAAACAGCACTTTTGTTTTCATTAATATAAACAATTATTATTTAAGATAAACTGTTTTCCCAAATCTGTTCACAGATTTCTTGGGCATATTGAGTGTTTAGTTACCAGTGGCAATTATTGCTAATCTATAGTATTACTATTTCACCAGTTCTGGAAAAGCGATTCAATAAATTAAAAGAGCATACAAATTAAACATGAAATAAAGGGTTCATAAAAGTTAACTTGGATAATATGCTGTTTTTCCATGTGTAAGACCCAGCTTCAAGCCAGGCCCCCACCAGATTGAGGAAGCTTCGGTGCTGTGGTTCCCCATAAACATTTTCTCTTTCTCTGTACCTATCTAAAAAAAAAATAAAGTCCAGAACAGTGAAAACCAGGTCATGACAAAAACAAAGAACAACAAAAGAAGTAATACATTCATATATTATAAATAATTAAAATGCTTAATAAAATATTTTAGGACAGTTTCAGGAATCAAAAAAATGTCTGACAACTCTGTTAATTTTATGTGAAATGTACTAAATAAAAGAATGGTCTAGTTTGAGATAATGGATGAGGTAACAACTGGAGAAAAACCCTAGCCATTTTTTTCATAAAACAAATGAGTAAAAATCTCTGTGTGGAGGGTGAGGGTGGATGTTCAGCTTCACTGGTGGGCAGGGGGGAGGATGGGATGAGACACAGTCTTTTGGTGGTGGGAATGGTGTTTATGTACACTCCTATTAACTTATAGTCATATAAATCCCTATTTAATTAATATGAGAGGGGAAAAATTGATTGAATATCTCAAAATTTTAAATGCACAGACCATAGGCTGAATCTTTGAAATGTTAACTCTCCTAAAAGCTTAGACCAGGGAGAACAGAAGCAACTAGTGGTGTTACTCTATAAGACACAACTATATACAAATAATGCCAAAGGACATAAGTTATGGAGATTTTGTGTATGATACAGCAAATCCTAACAAAGGGGTTTTCAAAGTTAACCCAAATGCCAAATAATTTTATTATAGCAATAACTATCTATTGCCTTCTTAAACCCTAAGACAGCAGGAACCTCCCGCTTCCTCTATAGAGCCTATATTTCCCCCAGTACTGGAACTTCTAGGGTGGGGCTCACTTTCCTGCATGCCTCTCTCAATTCATACCTATTGATATTGCATCTTCTGATCCCAAACTAATCAACACAATGAGTACCACTCCAGCATGCTTCACTTCAGACTGTGTCCAGAGACGTCAGACATGGAATGTCAACTCTTCAGCCTTATTACTCAGGTAAGACCTTTCCTTTCATAGTATTCTCTAACTCCATTTCGGGTGGTCCACTTCCTAATAAAGTATAAAAACCTAGATATAGACCAGGTCCCATGATGTAGG
This sequence comes from Erinaceus europaeus, assembly GCF_950295315.1. NCBI lineage: Eukaryota > Metazoa > Chordata > Mammalia > Eulipotyphla > Erinaceidae > Erinaceus > Erinaceus europaeus. The sequence goes on along the minus strand of NC_080180.1, from coordinate 39,782,797 downwards.
GCATATGTTCACATGTATTCATAAATTAGGGCAAAATATATACCTGAAAGCAGACGTGCACAATAGTCTGCAGTGAGTCAATAAATGAAGCAAGCAAGTAGAAAGACCTAAAAAGACACCATAAAGTTCCTAATGAAATAGTGTCTACTTAGACTTAGATACCTCCTCACCTACTTCCTATTATACTTCCCTCAGTCACTCCTGAGTTCATGTTCCCACTTGCAAGAGGGAAGCTTCACAAGTGATGAAATAGTGCTGCAGGTGTCTTCCTCTCTGTCTCTCTCTGTATCTCTCTTTCCTTCCACTATTAATTTCTTTCTTTTCATTTTTATTTAAATTTTATTTATTTATTTTAATTTTTTAATTTTTTATTTAAGAAAGGATTAATTAACAAAACCATAGTGTAGGAGGGGTACAACTCCACACAATTCCCACCACCCAATCTCCATATCCCACCCCCTCCCCTGATAGCTTTCCCAATCTCCATCCCTCTGGGAGCATGGACCCAGGGTCATTGTGGGTTGCAGAAGGTAGAAGGTCTGGCTTCTGTAATTGCTTCCCTGCTGAACATGGGCATTGACTGGTCGATCCATACTCCCAGTCTGCCTCTCTCTTTCCCTAGTAGGGTGTGTCTCTGGGGAAGCTGAGCTCCAGGACACATTGGTGGGGTCTTCAATCCAGGGAAGCCTGGCCAGCATCCTGATGGCATCTGGAACCTGGTGACTGAAAAGAGAGTTAACATATGAAGCCAAACAAATTGTTGAGCAATCATGGACCTAAAGCTTGGAACCACTATTAATTTCTATCTGTCTTATCAAACTAAAGTAGAAGAAGTGAAGGAAAAACATGGGGATATAAAGAGTTAGATTCACTGTGCAGACACCAAGCCCCCTGAATAAGATAGAAATATTAATTAAAAAAAGAAAGAAATGAATAAAAAAATAAGCAAACACAGTGTGTCTGCACATCAAGCAGTGTGTGTGTGCATGTTTGTAGTTGCTATAGATAAACACAATATCTAGACAGTTTTACATCACATTGTTAACCGCAGCTATTTTGTTTTCAGAGCTGGGGCCTCACACGTGTCTGATTTCATTGCTCTAGAGTCTTGAACTCTGTCTCTAATAGCTGAGGAAACATGAATGCTAGTCTAACGTTTCTTGACTGCCAATCCCTCAGGGAGTGCCCTGAAAAGAAAATACTTTGAATGTGAATCTATTCTAGTGAAATTGTCTATAAATAAAAGAACAAGGTCTTTGTCACTTCATGAAAACAAGCTAGGTAAATAGTGAGTTGTGAGTGCTGTTTTATTTTCATTTCCACCTGACAAGAGATAGGGTTTTTATTTGAATTTGAAGAAAGTAAGAACTTCACAGAGCCAAGAGTAAAGAGGAAATCTTTGTAGCTGCTTTTGAAAGTGCTTTTAAAGAAGGCCAAAATTATGGGTAGCATATGTCACTAAAATCAACACAGAGCTGTGTCTCTGGGACTTGATGTTGATAAATTGAGCCAGTGAATTCACTTAACTTTCTTGCCCAAGTAAAGATGGTGGTAATGGTGGTAAAGTCCTCAGTCAGCCTGGAAGTTTGCACATTTCAGGAAAAATAAACCTCAGAGGTAATTTAATCAAGGCAGAAATAGGTCACCTTTAAAACTTTTTTTTTAGATCCAGCACCTTCACACATGTATGATTTCAACACTGTGGGGTACTTACTTTTTAGTCAGACAGACAGACAGAGACGGAGCGATACAGAGAGAAGGACAGCAACTACAGTATTAGTGCAGCATCCCTTGGTTCCATGGCAACTTCCGTGTGGTCTCAGGCTTCAAATCTGTATCACAGACATAGCAAGGCACATACCCTACCTAATGGTGAACTATCTCTCTGGCTCCAGGTAAGTGCCATTTGTAACAGCTTAGCAGTTACAATATCAATAAATGGGTTGTATATAAAATGTAAATAAAATTATCTGTATTTAGCTCCCATTTTTCTATTTGATGTGTTACTTTTTTTTTTCTCCTTTGCTTGTTGGAGGCTTAGCTGTTTATAGCATGGCTGCTGGCATATAGGGACATTGACACCTCATGACCCTTTTCACTCCCTCGCAAAGCCTCCATTTCCAGAGTCTTTTACTTAGCTGTAGTACACCCTGCCCAATTCAAGGTTTGCCTTGTGTTTGCCTTTTCTGGTTTGATTCTTAAATTCCACTTATCAGTGAGATCATCTGGTATATTTACTTCTCTTTTTGACTTATCTGACTTAACATAATGCCTACAAGTTCCATCCAGGGTGGTACAAGGGGGATGAATCACTCTATCATTCTTGCAAACTGAGTAGAATCCCATTGTGTGTGGATATATATATATATATCAACCTTCTTAGCCACTCATCTGTCCTTGGAATTGTGGGTTGTTTCCAAGATTGGGAATATTACAAATTATGCTGCAATGAACATAACCATACACAGATCTCTTTGGATGGGTATCTTTATTTCCTTTGGATATATCCCCAGAAGAGAAAGTGATGGGACATTAGGTAGGAAGGTCCTTTACTAGTGTTCTGAGAATTCCCCAGACTTTTCCACAGGGGTTGAACCAATTCACCTTCATACCAGCAGTGTAGAAGGGTTCCTTTTTCTCTACATCCTCTCCAATATTTGCTGGTATGGTCATTCCTAATATCTGATATGCTCAAAGGTATAAAGTGGGATCTTATAAGTGTGATTTTATATTTCTTTGACAGTCAATGACTTGGAGCATTTTTCTTCATGTACTTGTTGGGTCTTCTGTATCTCATCTCTGGTGAAGATTCTTGATTCAGCAGAGAAGCAATTACAGAACTTTCACCTTCTGAACCCCCAAAAGAGCTTTGGTTCATGCTCCCAGAGATGTAAATGATAGGTACAGAAGATCAGAGAGCTCTGAATCCCAATTCTCTTAGGACCCAAAGTTTTTGTTACCAGTAATTATGGGTTTCTTTACATTTTTTTACAATCTTTATTTTTTTATTGGATAGAGACAGTCAGAAATTGAGAGGGAAGGGGATTAGAGAGGGAGAGAGACAGAGAGACACCTGCAACACTGCTTCTCCACTTGCAAAGCTTTGCCCCTGCAGGTGGAGACAAGGGGCTCAAACCCAGGTCCTTCCTGTAACATATGCACGCTACCAGGTGCACCACCACCCGGCCCTTCCAGGAATTATGTTATTATGTTTTTTTATATTTATTTATTCCTTTTTTTTGCCCTTGTTTTATTGTTGTAATTATTATTGTTGTTGTTGTTGATGTCATCGTTGTTGGATAGGACAGAGAGAAATGGGGGGAGGAGACAGAAAGGAGGAGAGAAAGATAGACACCTTCAGACCTGCTTCACCTCCTGTGAAGCGACTCCCCTGCAGGTGGGGAGCCAGGGGCTCAAACCGGTATCCTTACACCAGTCCTTAAGCTTTGTACCACATGTGCTTAGCCCACTGTGCTACCGCCCAACTCCCGTGTTATTATGTTTTTATACCATCACTGAAAGTGAATCTAGAAAATACTAGAGGAAGTCCTAAGAGATGAGAAAAAAGAGGAAAGTCATTTGGAAGTAGTAATAGGTGTAGGTGTGACTTACATAGGAAGTGAAGAGAGGACCAAGAAAAATGGGGGGGGGGAGAAAGACATAGATATAGATATAAAGTCAACCCATTTCTGTGACTTAGGGAGAACTACTGCAGTTTCAAGAGAAGTAAACGAGGACATAGAATGCTGGTGATGGGAACATTATGGAATTATATCACTCTCATCTTATACTTTTGTAGATCAATATTAAATCATCAAGAAAACAAGTAAGAAGAGAAAAAAGATACATGCAGAGATGCAGAGAAAGTGAGAGACCACAGCACCAAAACTTCCTTCATAGTGGTAGGAGGCAGGATCAAACTTCGGTTGTGTACATGACAAAGCAATGCACTATCCAAGTCCTACTTCTGTGTTATTTATTTTTTTCCACAGCCCTTTGAAGAGCTCTAACAGACCATCTGTTCTTACTGTTCTCACTACTATTCTATTAGATGTCCATTGCTAATAATCTTTAAAATGTCAAAGGAGTCAGGAAGATTATGCAGCCTGATTGAGGATCAATCATCCAGGGCACCATTATAAGTCAGAGAAGAAAATGTAAACAAAGGAAAGGAGAGAGGAAGATTAGAAAAAATGGAAAAAATATAAATACATTCATATATTCTAAAGTAGATTAAACAGATATGATGCAGTGTGAACCAGCTGAGCAGAAGCAAGTCCGTGGTACTCCCACTGCATACTACCACATAGGTTGCTCTCCATGCTTATGGGTGCCCTCATTGCTGTCATTTGTTCTTGTCCATACAGTTTCCAACCACTGCAGAGAAATAAATATACATAATGACAAAAAAGCAACTTTAGTGAGCTAGAAAGATACTCACCCAGTAGAGCACCTGACTTGCTATACTGTGGTCTGTGTCTCAGCCCCAGAACCACATTGGGCATACTTTAGCTGTACCAGTGCTATGGTCTCTCCCTCTCCCTTCTCCCTCTCTCTCTCCCTCTCCCTCTGAGTAAGCAGTTCAAGATCCTTGATATCATATGAACACAGGGTTGCACAAAAAAATTATTAGGAAAAGGAGGTAGAGTCATCCATCCATCTATACAAATCAAATTGCCCTGAGATTATGAGATCTGGTGTCAAGTTAGCTAGACTGCAGCCATCAGATTCTACTCTGAATTTAAAATTTCTACCTTCCTTTTTATAACAAGAGAGCTTGATAACTAGTGAAATCTGGTGGTTCAGATCTATCGCTTTCCTCCAAATGATCTATTTTCTGTATTTGCTAAATCTGTCAATTTACAGAACACTACTGGTAAATTATTCAATCTGTCTTTTTAATAGTTGAATTTAGAGTTTGTCTTATTTAAAATTCTTTTAAAATTTATTTTAATGAGAGAAAGAGATACTGAGAGAAAGACACATAGAGAAAGACGAGAGCACTCATCAGGTCTGGCATATGGTGGTGCTGGGGAATGAACCTGGGACTTAAGAGCCTCAGATATGAGTATTTTGCATATCATTATGCTGTCTCCTCAGCTCTAAATATTCAATCTGTATGTTCACCTTACAGAGTTTTTTTTGCCTGCCAGTCTGTATCAAATACAAGGACATTAAGACATGTTTAACACAATAGAAAATTTATGATATGTTCATAGATATTTGTTTGGTAGATGAAAGTATAATAGATATCTGAAAAGCTTATACTGTGAGGACTAAGCATCTCCTCTGGCAGTTGTAATAGGAGACAAAGGAAAGTTGCTCATTAATTCTATGACAGAACTAACTGTAAGTAGGATTTATAACAGGGAGTGAAAGCTATTTCTATCTCTAAGTGTACTTATACATATTTATGATCAAACTTGGACTTTTCTTCATTTCTACTAATATTGTAAATGAGTAAACTTTTCAAGTGAGCATCCCTAGCCTCTCTTCTCTGTGGGGGGCTCTGGAGACAGAGCTGTCAACTGCAACCCCATTACACTCCACTGTCTCTCATGCTTACTGAAAAGTACCCAGTTCTTTTTTTTTTTAATTTTATTTTTATTTATTTATTCCCTTTTGTTGCCTTTGTTTTATTGTTGTAGTTATTATTGTTGTTGTCGTCGTTGTTGGATAGGACAGAGAGAAGTGGAGAGAGGAGGGGAAGACAGAGAGGGGGAGAGAAAGATAGACACCTGCAGACCTGCTTCACCGCCTGTGAAGCGACTCCCCTGCAGGTGGGGAGCCGGGGTTCGAACCGGGATCCTTATGCCGGTCCTTGTGCTTTGTGCCACCTGTGCTTAACCCGCTGCGCTACAGCCTGACTCCCAAGTACCCAGTTCTAAGACCTCTTGGTATTTAGGAAGGTCACAGGCGTTGCTGAGGTCACTAATTCTTCAAAAACATAATCATTATGGAGGTCAGTGGTTTAAAAATATCTTAAACATACCTAATGAAATTTGTTTCTACCTGTTTTTCAAAACTGCAACAATTGAATATGCTTTCCAAACTCTGTAAGTATAGAAAAATACTGGAGCTACTCTTCATCACAAGATTGACACAACAAACATTTGAAAGCAATTAATGTGATTGAATGAATAATAAAGTTGGTTTGTTATATTTCATTTAATTTTCTTATATTTACTTAAAGAGAGAGAGAGAAAAAACCAACTCTGAGCACTATTCATTTCTGGCATATAGTCAGTTCAGGAAGATGGACCCTGGGGTTTTACATATGCAAGTCCAGTGCTGAACCTGCTGAGTGACCTTCCAGGATACAAATTTTATTTGCAAAGATACAACAATAATTCATAGCTATTATTTCAAAGTAAATGTCCAGTCTCTAGGAATATGAACTGCTTGTCTCTGCAGTTGGTGACATTTGGGGACAAATTTGAAAAAGCACTTCAATTAAATCAGTGGGGTTCCAAAGAGAAATAAATGAATAGGACAGTGGGTAGGGACTTGAAGGAAAAACACGTGTTTACAGACACATTATAAATATCATCTTTCATGAGGAAGGCTGGTTAGTATTATCTTGCTCAGTCACTTCTCAGCACATCTCAATCTCCTTTAGTGTGGCATGTCCCGCTAAATGGATTTAATGATATAGTTTAGTAAGTTAACTTTCACTTACTGGACAAGTGATTTTCTAGCCCTTTAAGGTAATTAACAGAAGACTGGAAAATTTTAAGTAACACAAAAATTCTAAGTCAGAAAAGAAGGCTCTTTGTTAGAGACATTACCACACAGTGATGATTTAACTCAATGTTACACAGTATTTCCAATTACACTAACAGTGTAAAATTACTATTTGAAAGATGCTTCATATTCTTTGTTAGCAGTCTTGGATCTCACCAAATCTGTGGCTTGAGTTTTGTGATATTATCTAACAATTACATGAAGACATCAGTATAGTCAATGCTTGATAATATAGCATTTTCTTAGGTTTATGCCATTCCTAAATTTAGTATCTATGTTTTATATTATGTTTTGTTTTATTTTAAAAACACTTTATGTATTTTTATTATCTTTATTTGTTTGATAGAGACAGCCAGAAATCAAGAAGGAAAAGGGTGATAGGAAGAAAGATAGAGAGACACCTACAAAACCGCTTCACTACTTGCAATGCTTTCCCCCTGCAGGTGAGAATGGGGGCTTGAACTAGGTACTTGCTCATTGTAACATACATGCTCAACCAGGTGCAGCACCACCCAGCCCATTTTATACTTTATAGTCTATACTATAAAGTGATATCGCATACAGTCTATTACATGTAGATCATTATTAGATATAGCAAAAAATAAAACAGATTAAAATTAAGCATTTTTAGTTGATGAAATGTCTCAGTCAAAAATTTTGTAAGGAGGGGGGCAGGAGGTAGCGCAGAGGGTTAAGCACACATGGTGCAAAGCGCGAGGACCAGCACAAGGATCTTGGTTTGAACCCCCCACTTTGTGCCTGCTGGGGGGTCACTTAACAAGTGGTGAAGTAGGTCTAAATTTCTATGTGTTTAAATTTCACTCCCCCCTCTCTTCCCCTCCTCTCTGTTTCTCTCTGTGATGTTGAACAGCAACAACAGCAATGACACCAATAACAACAACAATAACAAGGACAACAAAAGGGAGAAAATGTCCTCCAGGAGCAGTGAATTTGTAGTGCAGGTATGAGCCCCAATGATAACTCTGGAGGCAGAAAAAAAATTATAGCATTCCAGATGGAGTGTGTTGTCAGGTACACAGTCCAGATTCTACTGCTAGCACCCCCACATAGGAGTGTCATGTCCCAGGGGAAGTTCTGGTAGTATAGTGACTTAGAAAGCTATCTAAATCCATGTAGAAGCCTATCTCTATACATTTGAAAAAGTCTGCCTGGAGCGGTAAGATCCAAAACCTGGAATCAAACCAGATGTATGTATGCCTATGTTCTTTCTTAGCAGCATAATTTGTAATAGCCAAAACCTGGAAGCTATCCAGGTATCCAACAACAGGTGAGTGCTGAGCAAGTTGTGGTAGATATATACACAATGGAATACTACTCATCTATTAAAACTAATGATTTCACCATTTTCAGCCCATCTTGGATGGGTCTTGAAGATATCATGTTAAGTGAAATAAATCAGAAACAGAAGAATGATTTGGGGATGATCTCACTCACAGGCAGAAGTTGAAAAACAAGACCAAAAGAGAAACCACAAGTAGAACCTGAACTAGAGTTGGTGTATTGCACCAAAGTAAAACACTCTGGTGGGGGTTAGGGGGGAGTACAGGCTCTGGAAAAGGATGACAGAGGACCTAGTGGGGTTGTATCGTTATGTGGAAAACTTAGAAATTGTATGTATGTATAAACTATTGTATTCACTGTCAAATTCAAAACACTAATCCCCAGTAAAGAAAATAAATACATAAATTTAAAGAAAGATCATGCATGCACAATGTCCCAGCAAAGCATATCTAAATAAATAAATAAATAAATAAATAAATAGAAAAGAAAAAAATTGGAGACCCCTAGTTAAACAATTCTGATAATATGTCTAAAGAAACCAGATGCTAGGGAAGCATTAGTAAAAATCACTCAAATTCTTTAATTATGTATGTCCAATACAATAAAGGGCAATGAATGGAGTTAGATGTTTCTTTTCTCTACATCTGTAAAAATGTGCATAAAGCTTAAATATTTAGAGGGAACCTAAGATTTCTCACTTCCAAAGTGAAAACATTCCATTTACATACAATGGGCTAAAGCAAAGAAAAGGCTGTTGGCAGAAGAAAATTGGAAAGATTATCAATGCTAAAGAGTTAAAAGTCTAGAGGAAACAAAAAGAAGCAGTTTGGGAAGATAGGATGAAACTGTCAGCTATTATCTAAACTTTACCCTGCGTGCTCTTCTCCCCTCAGCCCAAAGTCTGCCTTAAAACACTCTCATTTGGGGGGCAGGATGGTGGCACACCCAGTTGAGTGCATATAGTACTATGAGAGGATCTGGGTTTGAGGCCCAGCTCTGCACCTGCAGGCTGCAGGGGGGACTCTTCACATGTATCAAAGCGGATCTGCACGTATCTCTCTCTCTCTTCCTATCTCCCCTCCCCCTCTCAATTACTCTCTCTCCTATCAAATAAAATAGAAAAAAAAAAGGAAAGAAGAAAAAGGCCAAACAGGAGCAATATATTTGTACTGTAGGTATCAAGCCCCAGCAATAACTCTGGAGGGAAAAAAAAATCCCATTTCAATTTTTTCCAAATAGTACTTCATAACCCATGATTCTCCCAAGTTTTAGGCCCCCTTTACAAATATTATCTAGGTATTTCTACCTTGACACATTATTTAACAGGTATTTCCTGAATATCTTTATTTTTTAACAAGAGAATTTACTGATCACTTGAAATTTGAGTATTTTTTTTATCTGGAAACGAGTCATAACTCACTGCTAATTAATAAACTGCAATCAGTTTCACATAGCTATTTAATTAGGTGGAAATTACTCTGAAGAAATGGATCAAGAATTAGTGTGCAAGCTAGATTATTTTATAAGCTGTTAAACTCAAGTACCAAACAAAAATTCATCAAAACAAGCCCTTTGAAGCTTGCTTGTGTGACAGTCTCTCTGCTTGAAAACATCCCTCCTATACTCTCTAATTTGTGTGAAGCAAGCACCATTTTATTATTGCTGTTTGTGGAAGAGAAATTATGCAAGCGAAAGAATGGTCAGATTTCCCACTCAGTTATGAGCTGTTTTAGGAAGACCTGTTAAATGATATAGCTTTCATATCTTTATTGCATGATCATCATCACATGATCTTTCTTTAAATTTATTCATTTATTTTCTTTATTGGGGATTAATGTTTTGAATTTGACAGTGAATACAATAGTTTGTACATACATAATATTTCTCAGTTTTCCACATAACAATACAACCTCCACTAGGTCCTCTGTCATCTTTTTCCAGGACCTGTTAAATGATACCTCTCTCATTTCATTAGCATTTCTCTGATCATCAATAAATTTGAGCATTTTTAAATGTGATTGTTGACACATTGCTTAAGGTTCAGCCCGTGTTCTTTTTCCATTTTTCAATCGGGTTGGTTGTTTGCTTTTTATTGCTGAGTTTGGTGAACAGAATATTCATCAAAGGCCAACAGACATATGAAACAATACTCCAACTCACTTATTGTTGGAGAAACACAAATAAAGCCAACAATGAGATACTACTTGACTCCTGTAAGAATGCCATACATCAGAAAGGACAGTAGCAAAAACTAACCTAACCCTAACCCTAACCCTAACCCTAACCCTAACCCTAACCCTAACCCTAACCCTAACCCTAACCCTCTGGAGAGGTGGTGGGGGTAAAGGAACCGTTCTGCCCTGCTGATGAGAATGTGAGTTGGTCCAACCCTTGTGGAAACAGTCTGGAGACTACCATATAGCTTGGTCACTTTTCTCCTGGGAATATATATCCAAAGCCCACAAAGACACATATCTAAAGAGACCTATGCATATGTATGTTAACTATAGCACAATTTGTAACAATAGCTCAAATATGGAAGTAGTCCAGATGCACAATGACAGGCGAGTGGCTAAGAAAGCTGTGGTAGATATAAAGGACGGAATAATGTGCACCTGTTAGAAACAGTGAAATTCACTCCTTTGTCTAACTTAGGTGGAAAATCATGCTATGTGAGATAAGCCAAAAAGAGAAAGATTAACAGATGAGTTTATTCTTAAGTGGAACTCGAGACACAAACATAGAAAAGGAACACACAGGACAAATCTTGAATGGAGAATGGTTTACTGCACCGAAGCCAAGAACTTTGGAAACGGTGGGGAAGGGGAAGAATGGAGAGGCTTTGGTATCCTGGTGCACAGTAGAGGAAAAGAACCTTGGCTGGAGGAGAGAGTGTTCTTTGTAGACAGTTAAGAGAGGGAAAGGAGACTTTGTACCCATAATTGTATTATGAGCCATGAGCTGCCCAATACATTTCTTTAAAAAAAAATTTCCCTCTGGTCTTTCTTACGTCCATTCCCCTCTCAGAAAACATCTAGAAAGGTCACAACACATGTGCTGAGAGGAGCCTTTTTATCTTTTTTTTTTTTTTTACTCTCTTTTACCTAGGACAGGTCTTTAGTTTTAAGAGGCAATATTTAAGACAATGTGTTCCACTCAGTAGACAACCTAGTAGCAGCTCAAATAGACCAGTGTCTTATTTCCTCAATTAGAATATGAGCTTCTGTCACATAATTTTTTTCACTTTAGTTTATAAATACACTTCTACCCCAAGGTATCGAGGAAAGTCACCAATGCCACGCTCTGGCCTTCGCTCACTGCTAAAAGTGAGACCTCAATTCTCAAACTATAATAAAGTTATCTCTCCCATCCCCCCATACACACACAATCATGGTCATTTTAATTTAATTTATTTACTTATATTTTATTTAAATATTTATTATTGGATAGAGATACAGAGGAATTGAGAAAGGAGGGGGAGCTAAGGAGGGGAAGGGCAGAGAGCAACCTGCAGCCCTACTTCACCAGTCCTGGAGCTTTCCCCTTGCAGGTGGTGACTAAGGGCTTGGACCTAGGTCCTTAAACACTGTGATGTGTGTGCTTAACCAGGTGCAGCACTGTCTGGCCCTTCATGGTGATTTTACTTAAGTTAATATGCTGAACCCTCTGCATCCTATACCAGATGTTGAACTTGGATGTCAAATCATTTTATTTAGTCTCTAAAGGAAAAAAAAAGTGTGTCTAGTGAAATCACTGTGTATGATAATTTGTACATCTATTAAGTGCTATTAGAGTTCTGTGTTGATACTGGGCCTGAATTTTGATAACACCCTGAATTTAATTTAGGGATGGGATGGCATGTTAGGGAGAAAAGACAGAATATAGAAAACAGATCTGAAAAAAAATACTATATTCTAGGCATGCAAGTCATTCTTCATGATCATATATGCTATACTGTAACAACAAGTATCATTTAGAGTCCTTACCATCTGTCAATCGCTGTTCTGAGTGCTTTAAGACAACAGATCTTTAAATCCTTTAATAATCCTAAGAACCCCGTCCTACCCCTGGATGGTGCCCTGTCCCCACCTGTCTCCACCCCTCTCCTGTGAAGTTTATAGCATCTTTTCTGTGACCAGCTACTCACATATTGTAGAAGGTAGTGGGGGGGGGGGTCAGCCAGTAGCACAGCAGGTTAAGCCCACATGGTGTCAAGTGCAAGGATCAGAGTAAGGATCCTGGTTTGAGCCCCCGGCTCCCACCCACAGAGTGGTCGCTTCTCAGGGTGTGACGCAGGTCTGCAGGTGTCTATCTTTCTTTCCCCTCTCTGTCTTCCCCTCCTCTCTCCATTTCTCTTTGTCCTATCCAATAACAATGACATCAATGACAAGAATAATAATAACCACAACAATGATAAGAAAAAAAACAAAACAAGGGCAACAAAAGGGAAAAAAACAGCCTCTAGGAGCAGTAGATTCATGGTGCAGGCACCGAGCTCCAGCAGTAACCCTGGAGGCAAAAAAAAAAAAAAAAAGAAGGTATTGGAGGAGGAGAGAAAAAATAAACCTGTTAGCCACACCAACTAAGCAAACTGTATGTGCATCACTAGTTAAGATCAGTAGTGCTGGTAGCTCGGCTTATCCTACGTCAGCTTCCACTCAAAGTGAGACTAAGTCTACATGTCAGAGGAAAGAGAAAGAAGGAAGAACAAAGAACTTAAAATTTAATGACTTTTTTTCCTCTAAAAATGTAGAGAAGTGTTTAGCTGTTGTAATTTTTAATACAAGAGTGACTTTTGGTTTGCACTGGTAGCCTCTCGCTCTCACTGTCTTCCTCCAACTTCTTTCTCAATTTCTCTCTGTACTATCAAATAATAAAGATAAGTTTACAAAAGAAAACAAGAAGCATGGATAATTCATCATGCTATTTGATATAAGCAGAAATAAAGAAAGAGAATGTAGCAAGGTTATGATATTTTTAGGTTAAGAAATTATAACAACATGTTTTAATACTAATGGAAATTATGGAACACAAAGGGAAATTGATAATTTTTTGAAGAAGTTTCTCCAGTGATTTTGAGTGCAACAGAGAGAACTGCATCTAAAGTATAAATGGAGATACTGTCTTAGCTAAGATTATAGACACTGAATTTTCAGCCAAAGAGAGGTATCAAGTGGACACAGTTTGGTAAGAGTAGAGCGTGTGTATGTGCTCCTTTGATTGTTTCTATTTTGGTAAAATACAAAGAAAAACCATTAGCTGGGAGGGAGTCCCAAGGATCTCAGAGCATGAAGATTAGAGTGAAGGAACTAAAGAAACAAGGAGTATCTAGCAGGCTCTGTAGGCCTGCATCCTGGGTTTGGTCAGCAAAGTCATATTGCATTTTAGCATAGACAAAATATGTCGTGAGTTTTCTGTCAACCCAATAGTAGCTTGTGGTAAGTGACAAAAACTTAAAGGGAGACATGTTGGAAAGCTGCAGTTCTATTTCCAGTTATATTCAGGGCACAGATGAATTGTTGAGATAAGTAGAGTGTTAGAATTAACTAAACTTGGAGATTTTCCAACTAAGAACCCAGAAGGAAAAAAAAAGTCAAACAAGATGAATGATGCATACAAGAAAGTGATTACATTGATAGATCACGTAATCTAAGTTGTATTAGGAGGATAATGAGAAGCTTATTGGGTTAATGACAATGAAAAATGGTAAGATCAATGGATTCATGGTCTGGGAAAGACCTAAAAATTGTCAGAAACTGGTTTAGAGAAAGTGAGCCAGAAATATAGGCAGAGGTGACCTGAGAATGTGTCATAAACTGATCAAAGAGTAGGCAGAGTTACTATTAATGCCAGGGTCCAACCTGCATTGCACCACATGACAGCTTCTAGACATTTGTGCCTATTAAGATTAATTTAGATTCAATAAAATCTGAATTCACTTACATAGTCACACTGCTACATTTTAGTGCTTAATAACCACAAGTGGCTAAAGACTACTTGTTGTGTTCTAATAGAATCTTAGAAAGGTATAAAAACAAACGTGTTTAGGGATTGGGCTGTGGTGCATCCAGTTTGAGCCCCCAGTCCTCACCTGCATGGGGGACACTCCACAAGTGGTAAAGGGTGTCCGAAGGTGTCTCTCTCTCTCTCTCTCTCTCTCTCTCTCTCCCTCAATTCCCCTCTGTCCTATGAAATGAAAACAAAAACCAAAAAGGGGGGGCTGCTAGGAGGGTGGATAATTGTTTAGTTAATGAGCATCAATGATAAACCTGCGGCAACAAAAAATTAAGTAAATAAAAATATAAAAAGAGGTGGGGCTGGTGGTGGTGCACCTGGTTGAGTGCACATGGCACAACGCATAAGGAACCATGTTTTAGCACCTGGGCCCCACCTGCAGTGTGAAAGATTTGTGAGTGGTGAAGTGGTATTGTTGGTATCTCTCTGTCTGTCTCTCCTTATCATGCCCTTCCTTCTTGATTTCTGGCTGTCTCTATCCAATAAATAAATAAAGATAATAATAAACAAATTTAAAAAGGGGTTAGCTAGGGAAGTCATCAAAACCACATCAGCAACAATAAAAGACAACAACAAATGTGTTTAACTATGACAAAGGGGGACTGACCATAGGTTTATCTGTGATAGTAATCAAGAGAGTCAGTAAATAGTAGTTTAACAGAACAAACTTTCAATGTCCCCATATTAAAGAGACACAGTGAGGCAAGAATAAAGCATAATAAAGGATCCATTGTCACAGTATGGGTGAGGAAACAGATGTGGTTCTGACAAGACTGAGGAGAAGCAATGTTTCAGTTCCTAAACAAAGTATAGTTAGAAGTTAGCAAAGGAGACATTCCAAGGAAAGACAATTTTTTCTCAGTTCTTTATTGACTTTATCTTAATGAGACATACAAAGAGAAAGGTATACAGAGAGATACCAGAATACTGTTCATCTCTGGCTTATTGTAGTACTGGGAATTGAACCTGGGACTTCAGATCTTCAGGCATGAAAGTCTTTTACATAACCACAATGCTATCTCCCTAGCCAAACGTCTATTTTCAATGGATGCAAAAAATGGCCTGTATATTGAATATATTATTTGATTGGTATAATATATTTAAAAAGCAAGATTAAAAGTAAATGCTTTACAGCTACATTGCCCTACAATGTTTGTTATTTTAATGTTTCCCATAGTCTTTCTTCTCTACTCTTCATCTCTAGGGTTGGAACTCCTGCCAACTGCCATTATCAGACTCTACTGTGAGTTCAATCCCTGTGGAGTTCGCAGTACGAAACACTGGGAGAGGAGCGGAGGGTAGGAGAAGGGGAGAAGTGAGGGACAATTTGTTTCTTTCTCTGTTTTGGACAATAATATGAGGCTCCAGCAGTCTCTCTTCCATGACTAGCTTCTGTCAGACAAGGGAAAGTACACCATATTTATGGAAACTACCAATTGGTCTCAGTCCTCTCCCCTTCTAATCTACAGTTGATGACTTTTTACCTCCCTAAGCTATGTCTTGCCTCACTTTTCACAGTTTGTTTGTATTTATACTCCTGTTTAAACACTCCTTTTTCTTGCTTAGAACAGACACTCAAATACTTGATTAGTATATGTCACATTGAATATGTATTTAATATGTATGTATTACCTATAAACTTTTGAAAAATTTGAGAATTTATGGTTAATATATAGCAGAATAAGTCTAATATTATACTAATTCTATCTTTATATTTATAATATTTAGATTCCAGGAATCTCAGTAACCAAGGGGGAAGTCAACTCTCTGTTTTCAATGGTAAAATTTCAGCAAGATTTCAAACCTGCTTCCTAATACATAAACAAGAATAGCAACTGTATAATATATGCATACATAGAGAACTGTGCTCGGCAACTCTGCAATGTGTTATTGTGTTTATATTCATGTTATTTTTCTGACTTCACACTGCTTAGTATAATTAACGTGTATTTCAAACACCAGGGACAAAAGCAAGCTTTAAAGCTCAGGGATACCATGTGAGGAAAGAAAAGGTCACTAAGATCTTGCCAGGTCACCACTTGAGAGAACTCTATTGTATATGCTTACATGATAATTATTTCCAAGTTTTTTACCTTGGCAGCATACAAACACCAATTAAATTTTCAGCCAGAGAAGGTGAGTAATTGTCCTCCTTATTTCCTACTTAAGGCCCAAGGAGATAAATGATTTCATTACCTCCTGTGGTGAATTGTTTTAACACCTGTATTTGTAAAAGGAAAATCTAGTATAAGAGGTGTGTGTTAATAAAAAACCATAAAACTGAGAGTTCTAATTAAAGTACTTGTACACTATCCTTATTGCCTTCTTTCTATCTTTAAAGGTTAATGTAAATTCCCACAAGATACAGAAGCAAAACATTTATTCCAAACTGTTTCACAAGGAGTGCCTTTGCCCATCAGCTCACACAACTTAAAGAAATAAAAGATCTAAAAAGGTGTCATCACTGCATGGACAAACAAGCAACTTCCAATACATTTCCCTAATATAACTTTTTGTTCCAGAAGGATCTGAATTCTTTTTCCCTTTTGATTTGTGCACCACTGTAAATAATCTTTTTATAATGTAAAGACTAATTCAAATAGAGTCAAAGCAAGTTAGTGCAAGAAGAATAAAAACCAAAACCAAACAAAAAAACTGCCCTAAATTTTTATTTCTTTCTCTAAAATATTTTACTAGATAGTGATCCACCTACAGCTGATTAATAATGTACAATGGCTTTTTCTTTATCAACAAATAATTCTAGTACAAGATTTGCTCTGACTTATAAGTCACAATCATCAAATGATATTATCTGTGTAAACATTTCCCTTTTCAATGAAATGGCTGTGTTTCTACATATTAAAATGCAAAAATAAGGAAAAACAAAACATCTTTTTATCACTGGCATCATACCAATTTAATTATAAATATGTAGTTCAAAAATTTAAATGTCAAATAGCCTAATGGGCTCAGTGAGTTTCACAATTTAAGTTAACAAAGGAAACTAGGGAAAAACAACTTGAACATCATATTCTGACTAGTTTTCTTCCAGACTAGAGAAACCTTTTAAGTATATAATCCAGAATAATGATATATTTTCTCATAAGTTATTTCATCCATTTATTCCTTTTGTATTTACTCACTCATTCCTAAACTGCCTAAAACCTTAGACCGATATGCAACTTATGCAATTATAGTAGCAAAATGTCTATGTTTGTAATGGGAAAAACAAACCCTTCAAGCTTGATCAAAAACACCCTAATTGCTGCTCACCCAGGCACTATATTTTTTTGTTTTTGTTTTAAAAAAAGAAAGAGAGAAAAAAATAAAGAAGAAACCATAAAAAAATATTAACACAGTAACTCAACTTTCTCTCAGACCACAATGCTTATAGGGTGGTGTTGTGGGCTATTAAATTTTGGTGGTGGGGGGGGCACCAGTGACTTATACAGTTGAATAGATGTACAATACTGACAAATTACTAATAAAACACAGCAATAATTTCCACTTAAAAGTAATACCCAATAAATCATCTGCTTGACTTGAGGGAGGTACAACCTACTATAATTTTCATTAGGTTGCAAATATCGGTTATACAGATATAGGGAAAAATATGTTGCATTTTTAAAACTATTTGTTTGGGCAAAAGAGATAGCTTTCCAGATAAAATGCACATCCTGTAACGCGGGCATCTCAAGTCTAAGCCCTGGCACCATAAGAAATAGTCATAATACCGTGGAAAGCATCAGTATTGTGGCTGTGGTGTCTCTCCTATCTTTTATTTGTCTCCATTAGAACTTTCCATGGTATTATGACTGTTCCTTGTAAGGCCCTGATTTTGTAATAAATATTAATGATAATAAAATAATAATTCTCATTAACATACTAATTTATTCTTGACATAAGGAGATAATGATAGGAAAAGAGATAGTTATTTTTTTTTCATTTTCATGTGTGATTAACAGTAGGCTACAAGATTTTAAGATTACAGTGGATAGTGCATGCTACACCCACTACCAAAGTTCTGTATCCCCACCCTCCTGCCTCCCAAATATAGTGGCCATAGTTTTCCCAAGTCTTAGAAACATTTTGCTTGCTTGTTTTTATTTTTCTCCAAGTTCACATGTGTCAGTGAGAAGAGAAATTTAAGAAGAATACTAAGGTTTTAGCTTTTATCCGACTTGTAAGCTAATAACTGAGCCACCACAGTAAATCTTATTAGCCAAAGACAAGAGACAGAGCAAAGCTCTAAACTGTGGGAATCCAGCTTTTGAATAGTCATCAGCCCAAGTGACCTTTGCTCTAGAGGGAGATATTTTCTGTGTTTTAATGGGAAGGCCAGAAAAACCTGTCTTTGCTCTAGATGGAGGTATCATTTCTTATCTTTTTTTTTTTTCCTATATAAGCAGTTTTCAAAGGCAGTTTCCAGAAAAAGCACACAGCAAGTGCTTTTATGCCCAAGGCATAAAAGAATGCAGGAGACCCATTGAGATTTGCCTTCAAACACATCAAGCATATAAATGAAAAGAAAATGGGGTAAATAATAATGATAAAAATTTACATAATACTCTCTTCATTTTTTGAATTGCTAATTACTATTTCTAAAATTTTATATGAGAAAACATTAAGAAACTTTCCTTTGACACATACTTGAAACTGATGAAGTCTCTTTTGAATAAATGTATGCACTAGTTATAATGATTTTTCTTTCAAGTCAAGATGAAGGGACATTTACTAGCTTCCTTTAAACATTCACTGAGGTCTCATTAAGGCATGCAAGAGTGGAACTGTGTCAGGCTGCCAGGAGCCAATACCATCAAGGAAGTCCGCACAGGCAGCTGAAGGGACCCAGCTAGAAAAAGAACTGATCACTTACACAAAATCTGATCATTGGTCAAAAATATAGGAAACTCATGAAGTCCTATATTAGATTAATGTCAACTTCTGACATCTCAACTAAATTGCTTCACCCACTTTTCTTACATCATCCCAGAAAATGAAGCCATGAGAAATGGTGATTTGGAATTACAAGGCTGCTGGAGTTTCCACTAAAGTAATACTAGCTCTTACTGAGAACAGCAGGCTGACATCTGTCATCCCTATGGGCACAGCTAACTGTGAGGAGAAATCTTCATCCAAGGTTGAATTGGATTGGCAACTTTCCTCGATGCTATTCTAGCATCCTGATTATGGGTTTGGGTACTATATATTATAGATGTTTTTACTTGCCTGAATCTCAACAGCTGTATAGAAGAAAGTTTACAAGAACTGAACCATGATCTTGGCTACATATACAATGTATTCTGTACAAAGCCACATGAATTTAATGATAAATATGAACAGAATCAATAAATGATCAACTGATGAAGACATAATCATTGTCAATCACTGCACAGTAGAAGTGACACACATTATCATGCACAAGGACCAGGGTTTGAGTCCCACTCCCCACCTGCAGTGGCGACTCTTCAAGAGTAGTAAAGGTCTGCAGGGGCTTGGCTTTCTTCTTCTCTATCTCTCCCTTCCTTCTCAATTTCTCTCTGTTCTATGAAATAAAATAAAAAGGGAAAAACGGCCCCTAGGATTTGCAGTGCAGTCTCTGAACCCCAGCAATAACCCTGGTAGCAAAAAAGAAAAAAAAAGTATATTGAAGTTCATGGGTATTTAAATGTACATAAAGTACATTGAGGTACTTGCATTTCTAGCTACAAGTAAGAGTACGTGCATTACTCTGCATTTGCAACAGCCACAAACTTTGCAGCACCAAAATTTTAGCAGTTCAAATGATTACAATGTCTACCTCAGCCAATTAGGATAAAGGTTATTGGGAATTATTCAGCTTCATTGTTGCCATTACGATTTCACTTCTTTCAGAATGCCTATTAAACCCTCCCCTGAACAGGAATAAGCCATTTTAGGACAATCTGCTTTCCTGAGATAGCTGTACTTTCTAGGTGCCTGATGAACTGGCTCGAAGATTCCTGACGGATGATAAGCACCGTGGTTGCAAATATTTCAAAGTAAACCAAACATCTGTCACCTGAACAGAATGTGAGGCTGATTGTGCCACAGTTAACTTTTCACATGGTTAGCTACTATTCTCTGGAATATGGAGACACATAGAATAGGCAGAGGCAGGAAAGGACAGATAAAATAGTTGAGAGTTTCTAGCTCTGAGATAGCTATTTCACAGACTTAGGGAAGCCTTTTTTTATGCTGTGAAAGAAGGTGTTTTCTTCTGATTAGGCTTATATGGAGGACAAGGATAGCTAATTTTGGCTTTTTCTTACTTTACTGATTTATAAGTAGAAATTTGCATATTTTGCCAGTAAGTATTCTCAGTATTTGAATTATCACTTAGATGCAAGTAATGAATGATCAGTGCTGCCCCACACAACAAAACTCACCCCAACTTTCCTGTTTGTCATCACTGTTCAGTCATGCAAGCAGCATGACCTGCACCATCTGAGAATACACACTCACACAACTGCAAATGTGAATTAAGAATTGTCAGTAAAAGTGACTCAATTACCACACATTGACAGGCATTCTAAAATCATTCTTTTGTGAAATATAAATGATTTGTAAAATAGATATTTCTTCTTTCTGATTCCACGCTTACTTTTATTTATGTCTTTTTGTTTTCTGCTTCATTTATATTCAATACATTGGGTTGATGAAGAATAAAGAATAACTCCCAATTCTATTCAAGTTAAGATTTGTTAGCTTGCAATTGATTTTACCAGTTGTAAAAACAATAGTGATGAGAAATCCATAAAGAAAACAAGATTTAGTTGGAGTTCCGTAGTTTTATTTGTTCTACAGAATTGCTTGGAAGTCAGAAAAGCAAAACTCTGATTTCAGTTCTACCCATCACAGCCAGCCATATGGTATGGACTAATCATTTTCTTTTTGTTTTGATTTTCTGATATGTAAATTGTTAATGAAAGCTTAATATTTTCAGAGGCCTCTAACAGTCTAAGAATATCCATATCCTTCAAATTCTGTCCATACACAGTGTTTTCTTGACTTCCTTCTATCTGCTCTGTTATGGAATCTCTTCTTATCGAATGCTGACTTGTTTTTTCCACTAGAATTTATAATAACTTTCTTCTTTTATTTTACTTGTTAGTTTGTTCATTTATTTATATTATTACCCGGGTTACTGCGGGTGCTCAGTACAGGCATGATGAATTCTCAGTTCCTGGCAACCATTTTCCCTCCCGCCCCTTTTCATTTTACTTTATATGACAGAGAGAAATTGAGAGGGAAGGGGCGATAGAAAAGGAAAGAGAGATGCCTGCTGATCTGCTTCACTGCTCATGAAGCAGACCCCACACACTGCAAGTGGGGACCTGGGGTTTACACCTAGTTCCCTGTGCATGGAAACATGTGCACTCAACCAGGTGTGCCACCACCCAACATTTACCCTTACTCTTGACTTCTCTATTCTTTTACCTTTAATCTATTTTAACCACAGTTGACTTACCAGTTTGCCTGGAACCTAACTCTGATCCTGGCACTATCCTGATCAAAAGTAGGTAATTCTTTCAAATATCTAAAAGGGAGAATGGATCAAAATGAAAAATTAATATATGTGTAATAATTACTCTTCTCCACAAGTTGATGTAGCAAGGGTTCAGGTACAGAATTCATTTAAAGTCCTCATAAGTGTTTCTAGATAATGGTTCCTTACTGTCTCCTTGATTTTCAAATATATCAATTAAACTCTAGTCAATTTACTCATGATCCACTCCCCAGAACACTGTAGTTCATACAGGATTGGTCACTCTCTCTGCTACTGCTGATTAATTCATAATAATTTCAACATACACACAGTGGCTCAGAAGTCCCTTAATGTTATCTTCAACCTTCCACAGTGTATGTAAGTATAAATACACACATTCACTTTCTCATTACATTATTAGTCCCAAAATCAAGTCAAACTCTCTCATACCTTGCAACTTGCTAGCTTATTATTTCAAGTACTAGAATCTAACAGTCATTTAACCCCACAAGAATATATAATTTACTGCATCTATTTTTCTGCCCCCTGTTTAACTTATATCCTTACCTCTACCCTCACAAAATTTAAACTTCCAAAAAATTATCATAATCCATTCTTTCCACTTGTCACTACATTTTTATATTCTCATGATTTTCCATGTCTGTGATTATTCCATCAATAGTATCAGGGCAGGAAAATTAGTTCACTTGGAGGGTTGTGACGTTTTGCCATGTGCACAATCCAGGTTCAAGCCTGGAAGACAGGAATTTTCTGTGCTGTGGTCTCTTTCACTTATTCTCTGCCTCTCTGTCTCTGAATATACACATACATATACACACATTCATACTTATAGCATTAATAAATACCATCTTGCTATCTACTCAGTACTGACTACCTAGAGCTATTGGAGGAATAAATATAAAACCATGCTAAGTACCAATTCAGTTTTTTGGTTTTGTTCTGTTTTTTGTTTGTTTGTTTGTTTGTTTGTTTTGAGGAAGAGAATGAAAGTGACAACATTTAAACTTTGGGTGAGCACTGGGTTCCAACGTGAATTACATATAGGTCAAAGCAGCGTGTGGTCCAAGTGACCTACTTTTCTGTCCCTAACCTTCAATTAAAATTAAGATTACTTATAGAAAGTGGGCCCAGCAATCACACTGTATATACAACATGCCCTCTTTCTTTATACTTATACTACTCTCTCCTCATCCTTCTGCTCAGATGATACTTTAGTATCCTAATGAACTGCAAATATATAAGTACTCAGAAGATAATCTCTAGTTATTCCTACTACCTCATCTGTGCAACAAGCAAATCACTAATAAATCCATAGATTCCTACACAAATGTGATGTACCTCAACCTCTAGTGGATCTCTCCACCACCATCAGTGGTCACTTCCATTATAAAAGTCATCATAAATCCTCTTGCAGACCTTCCTAGGATCTTGCCCTCATCATAAAGCAGTGATGGTAGAGACTGCCCTTCCACTCAAGAAAGACTGGTCCTGACATGAGTGCAGCCTGCAACGTTCCCAGCTGTTGCCATGAACTGTGAATTCAGACCAACAGGGACTCAGAGGTTACATAGGCTCCTCTGCTAAAAGTAAACTATAACTAAAACTAAAATACACTTGGGATCTAGTAACATAACTAAAATAGACTTTCTAGCTTCTTTCTACCTTAAGCTCCCTATTCTCATCTGCTTAATTCCTATGTTTCTGGTCTCTGTCCATTAATCATTTTGCCCTGCTTTATATCTTTCAGCTCCAAGTTGAAGACGCTATCATCTTGACTTCCCTGGGTAGACAACCCTACCAATGTGTCCTAGAATCTCACTTCTCCAGATCCCTACCCCACTAGAGAAAGACAGAAACAGACTGGGGGTATGCATTGACCTACCAATGCCCATGTCCAGCAAAGCAGCAATTACAGAAGCCAGAACTCCCACCTTCTGCACCCAAAAAAGAATTTTGATACATACTCCCAATGGGGGAGAAATGATAAGAGGTAGATGAACAGAAGTCTCTGAACTCCAACTCCATCAAGATCCAGAGAAAGAAGAAGAAAAAAGGAGGGCCATTTGGATGTAGTAATAGGTGTGCGTCTGACTTGGAAAGGAAGAGAAGATGGGACCCTAAGACATAATGGACAAATACATACAAATATAGATAGATAGCTATAGAAATAATACTCAACTCATATCTACTTCCTTAAGAGAACTTCTGTAGCTTACAGTGGAGGCATTGGGGATTCAGAACTCTGGTGGTGGGAATGGTGCAGAGTTTTACCCCTGTTATCTTGTAATTTTGCAAATCAATATTAAACCACTCATTAAAAAAAGACAAAAAGATGTAGAGAAAAAGATATTTTCAAACCTGCTTCATAGCTCATGAAGTGTCCTCATGTAGATGGGGACTGGGGCTTCAACCCAGTTCCTTGGTCTGGCTAATATGTGTACTCAACTGGGTGTGCCACCACCTGTTTCCTCTGTTAATTTTATCCCCTAAATTTAGTGGATACTCCAAGGCCCTGTGCTTAGACCTCTTTTTTTTTTTTATATATAGGCTCAGTTCTTGACTGACATTAACAGCCTCATGATATTTTAATACCATCAAATTATGCATGACTCTCACGTGTCTGTAACCTGAACTCATCTTTTGACATTCAGATTTGTATCTACTACTGAATTCTGGCAGTCTTTGCTGGGATGTCCAATCAATAGCTCAAAATAACTTTTTTTTTTCTTTTTGCCTCCAGGGTTATCACCGGAGCTCGGTGCCTATGCTGTGAATCCACTGCTCCTGGATGCTTTTTTTTCCATTTTGTTGCCATTGTTGTTGGATGGAACACAGAGAAATTGAGAGAGGAGGAGAAGACAGAGGGGGGAAATAGAGAGATAGATGCCTGCAGACCTGCTTCACCACTCACGAAGAGGTGCCCCCTGCAGGTGGGGAGCCAGTTTGAACCAGGATTGGTCCTTGCTTTCCATACCATGTGTGCTTAATCTGAGCGTTACCACCCTGCCCTCTCAAAATAACTTTTCTTAAATACTTTTCTCCCATCAATCTTAAACACACTCACCTACTTTTCTTACATTTTTATTTTTTCTATTAAAAAGCAACAAGGTGTGTTTTGGTGTAATCAGCTATGTAATTTTTCAAGCATATGAAGCCTGCTGACAGGGACCTTTGCAAAGGTCTTTCTTCAACCCTGAAATCTGATTACTAATATCAACATAATTTGTTCCTTGTCTTTACTCAAATGTCATTTCTCAGTGAGACCTCCTTCTCTAATGATCCTTATCTCTATTTCTGGTTTTATTTTCATCCACTGTGTTAAAGTTTTCCTTATAAGTCATGGGTTCAAACTGTATTTGTTTTCTCCAACAGCAAGAATCTGAACTCCACACACTTCTGATACTATAAAGATCCAATGTTCAGAATGATGGCTGTTACAGTGCAGGACCTCAATTTATATTTGCTGAATGAATTCGGCTTCTAACTTTATTAAGTTTAAAATCCTTCCCAGGACCAACTGTGATGTACCTTTTAGAGTGCATGTTACTAAGCACAAAAATTCAAATTCAGTCCCCATCTACAAGAGGAAAAGCTTCAGGAGTGGTGAAGCAGTACTACAGGTTTATCTACTTCTTTCTTCTTCTTTATCACTTTCCCCTCCCATCCCTTCTCTCTGTTTCTTTTAAAAAATGAGGGGGCGGGATGATCATCAGGAATGTTGGGTTCACTGAACTTAGGCACCATGCTACAGCAATAACC